>NC_080380.1:10200908-10557369 GCF_014773155.1 Arachis stenosperma
AGGCTGTGATGATGTTGATGGAGGTGAACTGATCATTCAAGTGAATGAAGAATCCTTTGTGTTTAAGGCTCAAGGATATCCCTCTGTCATCATGGAGAAGAAGCATGAAGAGCTTCTCTCAAATCAGAGACAAACAGAGCCCCCACAGTCAAACTCTAAGTTTGGTGTTGGAGGCCACAACCAAACTCTAAGTTTGGTGTTGAACCCCCACATTCAAATTCTAAGTTGGTGTTGGGAGGTTCCAACATTGCTCTGAGTAATCTGTGAGGCTCCATGAGAGCCCTCTGTCAAGCTACTGACATTAAAAGAAGCGCTTGTTGGGAGGCAACCCATGATTATATTTTATCTATTTCTTTGTTATTTTTGTAGGTTGATGATCATAAGAAGTCAAAATCCTTAAAAAAAAGCAAAAACAGAATGAAAAACAGGAAGAAAAATAGCACACCCTGGAGGAAGAATTCACTGGTGTTTAAACGCCAGTGAGGCTAGCAGTTGGGCGTTTAACGCCCAGTCTGGCACCATTCTGGGCGTTTAACGCCAGAAAGGGGCACCAGACTGGCGTTAAACGCCAGAAAAGGGCAAGAACCTGGCGTTAAACGCCAGGAATGGGCACCAGCCCGGCGTTTAACGCCAGAATTGGCTCAAAACGTGTTTTTGAATACCATTTGGTGCAGGGATGACTTTTCCTTGACACCACAGGATCTGTGGACCCCACAGGATCCCCACCAACCCCACCACTCTCTCTCTTCTTCACCCATTCACCAATCACCTCATTACCTCTTCCCCAAACCCCTTCACCTATCAAATTCCATCTCTCTTCACCTCACATCCATCCTTCATAAAACCCCACCAACCTCACCCTTCAAATTCAAACCACTTTCCCTCCCAAACCCACCCAATATGGCCGAACCCCATCTCCCCTCTCTCCTATATATACCCTTCTTCACTCCTTCATTTTCACAAAACCTCAACACCACTTCCCCCCTCCTTGGCCGAATACATAAGCCATCTCCTTCTCCCTCATTTCTTCTTCTTCTAACTCTCTTCTTTCTTCTTTTGCTCGAGGACGAGCAAACCTTTTAGTTTGGTGTGTAAAGCATTGCTTTTTTGTTTTTCCATAACCCATTTATGCCAAGGCCGGAGAAACCTCTAGAAAGAGGAAAGGAAGGCAAAAGCTTCCACCTCCGAGTCATGGGAGATGGATAGATTCACCTCAAGGGATGCACTTTCCTCCACAAAACTATTGGAGCAACTGAACACCTCCCTAGGAATTGGTTCCAACATGGGACAACTAAGGGTGGAGCACCAAGAGCATTCCATTTCCTCCATGAAATCGAGAAGATCAAAGAATCATGAGAGGGAGCAACAAAGACAGGAAGAGACATTGAGGAGCTCAAGCACTCCATAAGGCCTTCAAGAGGAAGAACAAGCCGCCATCACTAAGGTGGACCTGTTCTTTAATCTCCTTGGTCTTATGATCATTAGTGTCTTAGTGTCTATGCCTTAAAGTTATGAATGTCCTATGAATCCATCACCTTTCTTGAATAAACAATGTTCTTAATGAAAAGAAAGAATTGCATGAATTTTGAATTTTATAACAGTTTAATTATATTGATGTGGTGGCAACACTTTTGTTCTCTGAATGTATGCTTTGAACAGTGCATATTCTTTTGAATTTGGGTTCATGAATGTTGGCTCTTGAAAGAATGATGAAAAGGAGACATGTACTGAGGATCTGAAAAATCATAAAATGTTCTTGAAGCAAGAAAAAGCATGAATACAAAAAAAAAAAAGAAAAAAGAGGCGAAAAAAAACCGAAAAAAAGAAAGGAGAAAAAAAGAAAGAAATAAAGTTTTGGATCCAAGGCATAAGAGTGTGCTTAAGAACCCTGGACACCTCTAATTGGGGACTTTAGCAAAGCTGAGTCACAATCTGAAAAGGTTCACCAATTATGTGTCTGTGGCATGTATGTATCCGGTGGTAATACTGGAAGACAGAGGCTTTGGGCCACAGCCAAGACTCAATAAGTAGCTGTGTTCAAGAATCATCATACTTAACTAGGAGAATCAATAACACTATCTGGACTTTGAGTTCCTAAAGAAGCCAATCATTCTAAGTTCCAAAGGATAAAGTGAGATGCCAAAACTATTCAGAGGCAAAAAGCTAAAAGCCCCGCTCATCTAATTAATACTGATCTTCATAGATGTTTTTGGAGTTCATTGCATATTCTCTTCTTTTTATCCTATTTGATCTTCAGTTGCTTGGGGACAAGCAACAATTTAAGTTTGGTGTTGTGATGAGCGGATAATTTGTACGCTTTTTGGCATTGTTTTTAGTATGTTTTTAGTATAATCTAGTTAGTTTTTATTATATTTTTATTAGTTTTTAGTTAAAATTCACTTTTCTGGACTTTACTATGAGTTTGTGTGTTTTTCTGTAATTTCAGGTATTTTCTGGCTGAAATTGAGGGATCTGAGCAAAAATCTGATCCAGAGACTCAGAAGGACTGCAGATGCTGTTGGATTCTGACCTCCCTGCACTCAAAGTGGATTTTCTGGAGCTACAGAAGCCCAATTGGCGCGCTCTCAACAATGTTGGAAAGTAGACATCCTGGGCTTTCCAGCAATATATAATAGTCCATACTTTGCCCAAGATTTGATGGCCCAAACCGGCGTTCAAAGTCACCTCAAGAAATTCCAGCGTTAAACGCCGGAACTGGCACCTAAATGGGAGTTAAACGCCCAAACTGGCACCAAAGCTAGCGTTTAACTCCAAGAGGAGTCTCTACACGAAAATGCTTCATTGCTCAGCCCAAGCACACACCAAGTGGGCCCGGAAGTGGATTTTTATGGTCATTTACTCATCTCTGTACACCCTAGGCTACTAGTTTCTATAAGTAGGACCTTTACTATTGTATTTTCATCTTTGGATTATTTTAGATCCTTTGATCATCTTTGGACAGCTAGTTCTTAGATCACTGGGAGGCTGGCCATTCGGCCATGCCTAGACCTTGTTCTTATGTATTTTCAACGGTGGAGTTCTACACACCATAGATTAAGGTGTGGAGCTTGCTGTACCTCGAGTATTAATGCAATTACTATTGTTCTTCTATTCAATTCCGCTTGTTCTTGTTCCAAGATATCACCTGTTCTTCAACTTGATGAATGTGATGATCCGTGACACTCATCATCATTCTCACTTATGAACAAAGTGACTGACAACCACTCTTGTTCTACAAGCATACGAGGCTTAGTGAATATCTCTTGGATTCCTGATACACGATGCATGGTTGATCGCCTGACAACCGAGTGCTCGCCTGACAAACGAGCCAGCCATTCCGTGAGATCAGAGTCTTCGTGGTATAGGCGAGAAATGATGGCAGCATTCAAGAGAATCCGGAAGGTCTAACCTTGTCAGTGGTATTCTGAGTAGGATTCAATGATTGAATGACTGTGACGTGCTTCAAACTCCTAGCAGGCGGGGCGTTAGTGACAGACGCAAAAGGATCGATGGATTTTATTCCGGCCTGACCGAGAACCGACAGCTGATTAGCCATATGCTGTGACAGAGCATGGGAACATTTTCACTGAGAGGATGGGAGGTAGCCATTGACAACGGTGAAACCCTACATGAGCTTGCCATGGAAAGGAGTAAGAAGGATTGGATGAAGACTGTAGGAAAGCAGAGAGACGGAAGGGAAGGCATCTTCATACGCTTATCTGAAGCTCTCACCAATGATATACATAAGTATCTCTATCTTTATCTTTATGTTTTATTCATCATCTATACCCATTTGAGTTTGCCTGACTGAGATTTACAAGGTGACCATAGCTTGCTTCATAGCAACAATCTCCGTGGGATCGACCCTTACTCGCGTAAGGTTTATTACTTGGACGACCCAGTGCACTTGCTGGTTAGTTGTGCGAAGTTGTAGTGATCACAATTTCGCGCACCACCTGACCATTCAAGTGAATGAAGAATCCTTTGTGTTTAAGGCTCAAGGATATCCCTCTGTCACCATGGAGAAGAAGCATGAAGAGCTTCTCTCAAATCAGAGTCAAACAGAGCCCCCACAGTCAAACTTTAAGTTTGGTGTTGGGAGGCCACAACCAAACTCTAAGTTTGGTGTTGAACCCCCACATTCAAACTCTAAGTTTGGTGTTGGGAGGTTCCAACATTGCTCTGAGAAAATATGAGGCTCCATGAGAGCCCTCTGTCAAGCTACTGACATTAAAGAAGCGCTTGTTGGGAGGCAACCCAATGTTATATTTTATCTATTTTCTTTGTTATTTTATGTTTTTTGTAGGTTGATGATCATAAGAAGTCACAAAATCAATTGAAAAAGCAAAAACAGAATGAAAAACCGGAAGAAAAACAGCACACCCTGGAGGAAGAACCCACTGGCGTTTAAACGCCAGTGAGGCTAGCAGTTGGGCGTTTAACGCCCAATCTGGCACCATTCTGGGCGTTTTTAACGCCAGAAAGGGCACCAGACTGGCGTTAACGCCAGAAGAAAAGGGCAAGAACCTGGCGTTAAACGCCAGGAATGGGCACCAGCCCGGCGTTTAACGCCAGAATTGGCTCAAAACGTGATTTTGCATGCCATTTGGTGCAGGGATGACTTTTCCTTGACACCTCAGGATCTGTGGACCCCACAGGACCCCCACCAACCCCACCACTCTCTCTCTTCTTCACCCATTCACCAATCACCTCAATACCCCTCCCCCACTCCTATATAAATGGTGCACGAAATTGTGAACAATACTTTTCACAACTCTCATAATCCCCGGTCATGAACCCCAAAAACTTGGTGTTCAATACCATGGCATAAACACAACTTCGCACAACTAACCAGCAAGTGCACTGGGTCGTCCAAGTAATAAACCTTACGCGAGTAAGGGTCGATCCCACGGAGATTGTTGGTATGAAGCAAGCTATGGTCACCTTGTAAATCTCAGTCAGGCAGACTCAAATGGGTATAGTGATAAACGAATAAAGCATAAAGATAAAGATAGAGATACTTATGTATATCATTGGTGAGAGCTTCAGATAAGTGTATGAAGATGCCTTCCCTTCCGTCTCTCTGCTTTCCTATTGTCTTCATCCAATCCTTCTTACTCCTTTCCATGGCAAGCTTATGCAAGGGTTTCACCGTTGTCAGTGGCTACCTCCCATCCTCTCAGTGAAAATGTTCCTATGCTCTGTCACAGCATATGGCTAATCAGCTATCGGTTCTCGGTCAGGCCAGAATAGAATCCAGCGATTCTTTTGTGTCTGTCACTAACGCCCCGCCTGCTAGGAGTTTGAAGCACGTCACAGTCATTCAATCATTGAATCCTACTCAGAATACCACTGACAAGGTTAGACCTTCCGGATTCTCTTGAATGCTGCCATCATTTCTCGCCTATACCACGAAGACTCTGATCTCACGAAATGGCTGGCTCGTTTGTCAGGCGAGCACTCGGTTGTCAGGGGATCAACCATGCATCGTGTATCAGGAATCCAAGAGATATTCACTAAGCCTCGTATGCTTGTAGAACAAGAGTGGTTGTCAGTCACTTTGTTCTTAAGTGAGAATGATGATGAGTGTCACGGATCATCACATTCATCAAGTTGAAGAACAAGTGATATCTTGGACAAAGAACAAGCGGAATTGAATAGAAGAACAATAGTAATTGCATTAATACTCGAGGTACAGCAGAGCTCCACACCTTAATCTATGGTGTGTAGAAACTCCACCGTTGAAAATACATAAGAACAGGGTCTAGGCATGGCCGAATGGCCAGCCTCCCAAATGATCTAAGATAGCATGAAACTCAAAGATAGCTACCCAGATTCTTCAAATACAATAGTAAAAGGTCCTACTTATAGAAAACTAGTAGCCTAAGGTGTACAAAGATGAGTAAATGACATAGAAATCCACTTCCGGGCCCACTTGGTGTGTGCTTGGGCTGAACAAATGAAGCATTTTCGTGTAGAGACTCCTCTTGGAGTTAAACGCCAGCTTTGGTGCCAGTTTGGGCGTTTAACTCCCATTTAGGTGCCAGTTCCGGCGTTTAACACTGGAATTTCTGTAGGTGACTTTGAACGCCGGTTTGGGCCATCAAATCTTGGGCAAAGTATGGACTATCATATATTGCTGGAAAGCCCAGGATGTCTACTTTCCAACGCCGTTGAGAGCGCGCCAATTGGGCTTCTGTAGCTCCAGAAAATCCACTTCGAGTACAGGGAGGTCAGAATCCAACAGCATCTGCAGTCCTTTTGAGTCTCTGGATCAGATTTTTGCTCAGATCCCTCAATATCAGCCAGAAAATACCTGAAATCACAGAAAAACACACAAACTCATAGTAAAGTCCAGAAAAGTGAATTTTAACTAAAAACTAATAAAAATATAATAAAAACTAACTAAAAGATACTAAAAACATACTAAAAACAATGCCAAAAAGGGTACAAATTATCCGCTCATCACAACACCAAACTTAAATTGTTGCTTGTCCCCAAGCAACTGAAGATCAAATAGGATAAAAAGAAGAGAATATGCAATGAACTCAAAAACATCTATGAAGATCAGTATTAATTAGATGAGCGGGGCTTTTAGCTTTTGCCTCTGAATAGTTTTGGCATCTCACTTTATCCTTTGGAATTCAGAATGATTGGCTTCTTTAGGAACTTAGAATCCAGATAGTGTTATTGATTCTCCTAGTTAAGTATGATGATTCTTGAACACAGCTACTTATTGAGTCTTGGCTGTGGCCCAAAGCACTCTGTCTTCCAGTATTACCACCGGATACATACATGCCACAGACACATAATTGGGTGAACCTTTTCAGATTGTGACTCAGCTTTGCTAAAGTCCCCAATTAGAGGTGTCCAGGGTTCTTAAGCACACTCTTATTGCCTTGGATCACAACTTTATTTCTTTCTTTTTCTTTCTTTTTCTCTTCTTTTTTTTTCGGTTTTTTTTTTCGCTTGCCTTCTTCTTCTTTTTTTTTTGTATTCACTGCTTTTTCTTGCTTCAAGAATCATTTTTATGATTTTTCAGATCCTCAGTAACATGTCTCCTTTTTCATCATTCTTTCAAGAGCCAATATTCATGAACCACAAATTCAAAAGACATATGCATTGTTCAAGCATACATTCATAGAACAAAAGTGTTGCCACCACATCAAAATAATTAAACTGTTATAAAATTCAAAATTCATGCAATTCTTTTCTTTTTCAATTAAGAACAATCTCTAAGAAAGGTGATGGATTCATAGGACACTCATAACTTTAAGGCATAGACACTAAGACACTAATGATCATAAGACACAAACATAGATAAACATAAAGCATAATTTTCGAAAAACAGAAAATTAAAGAACAAGGAGATTAAAGAACGGGTCCACCTTAGTGATGGCGGCTTGTTCTTCCTCTTGAAGGTCTTATGGAATGCTTGAGCTCCTCAATGTCTCTTCCTTGTCTTTGTTGCTCCTCTCTCATGATTCTTTGATCTTCTCTAATTTCATGGAGGAGGATGGCATGTTCTTGGTGCTCCACGCTTAGTTGTCCCATGTTGGAACTCAATTCTCCTAGGGAGGTGTTAATTTGCTCCCTATAGTCTTGTTGAGGAAAGTGCATCCCTTGAGGCATCTCAGGGATCTCATGATGAGAGGGGTCTCTTGTTTACTCCATCTTTTTCTTAGTGATGGACTTGTGGTCATGCCTTCTCAGTTGAACCGGCTTCCCTCTTGAGTTTCTCTTCCATTGAGCGCCCTCTTCTCAAATGTTTATGAGGACTTGGTCCAACCTTTGATCAAAGTTGACCCTTCTTCATGGCCACAACTTCATAGAAGTGGTCTTGAAGCACCCTTGAGATGAATCTCTCCATCTCCCAAGACTCGGAGGTGGAAGCTTTTGCCTTCCCTTTCCTCTTTCTAGAGGTTTCTCCGACCTTGGATGCCATAAATGGTTATGGAAAAACAAAAAGCAATGCTTTTACCACACCAAACTTAAAAGGTTTGCTCGTCCTCGAGCAAAAGAAGAAAGAAGAGAGTAGAAGAAGAAGAAATGAGGAAGAAGGAGTGGCTTATGTATTCGGCCAAGGAGGGGGGGATAGAGTTCGACCATTATGGGTGGGTTTGGGAGGGAAAGTGGTTTGAATTTGAAGGGTGAGGTAGGTTGGGTTTTATGAAGGATGGATGTGAGTGGTGAAGAGAAAGATGGGAGTTGATAGGTGAAGGGTTTTTGGGGAAGAGGGAGAGAGTGGTGGGGCTGGTGGGGATCCTGTGGGGTCCACAGATCCTGTGGTGTCAAGGAAAAGTCATCCCTGCACCAAATGGCATTCAAAATCACGTTTTGAGCCATTTCTGGCATTAAACGCCTGGCTGGTGCCCATTCCTGGCGTTTAACGCCAGGTTCTTGCCCTTTTCTGGCGTTTAACGCCAGTCTGGTGCTCCTTTCTGGCGTTAAACGCCCAGAATGGTGCCAGACTGGGCGTTAAACGCCCAACTGCTAACCTTACTGGCGTTTAAACGCTAGCAACATCTTCCTCCAGGGTGTGCTGTTTTTCTTCCTGTTTTTCATTCTGTTTTTGCTTTTTCAATTGATTTTGTGTCTTCTCATGATCATCAACCTACAAAATAAAATAAAATAGCAAAAGAAAATAGATAAAATATAACAATGGGTTGCCTCCCAACAAGCGCTTCTTTAATGTCAGTAGCTTGACAGAGGGCTCTCATGGAGCCTCACAGATACTTAGAGCAATGTTGGAACCTCCCAACACCAAACTTAGAGTTTGAATGTGGGGGTTCAACACCAAACTTAGAGTTTGGTTGTGGCCTCCTAACACCAAACTTAGAGTTTGACTGTGGGGGCTCTGTTTGACTCTGAATTGAGAGAGGCTCTTCATGCTTCCTCTCCATGGTGACAGAGGGATATCCTTGAGCCTTAAACACAAAGGATTCTTCATTCACTTGAATGATCAGTTCACCTCCATCAACATCAATCACAGCCTTTGCTGTGGCTAGGAAGGGTCTGCCAAGGATGATGGATTCATCCATGCACTTCCCAGTCTCTAGGACTATGAAATCAGTAGGGATGTAATGGTCTTCAACTTTCACCAAAACATCTTCTACAAGTCCATGAGCTTGTTTCCTTGAGTTGTCTGCCATCTCTAGTGAGATTCTTGCAGCTTGTACCTCAAAGATCCATAGCTTCTCCATTACAGAGAGAAGCATGAGGTTTACACTTGACCCTAAGTCACACAGCGCCTTCTTGAAGGTCATGGTGCCTATGGTACAAGGTATGGAAAACTTCCCAGGATCTTGTCTCTTTTGAGGTAATTTCTGCCTAGACAAGTCATCCAGTTCTTTGGTGAGCAAAGGAGGTTCATTCTCCCAAGTCTCATTTCCAAATAACTTGTCATTTAGCTTCATGATTGCTCCAAGGTATTTAGCAACTTGCTCTTCAGTGACATACTCATCCTCTTCAGAGGAAGAATACTCATCAGAGCTCATGAATGGCAGAAGTAAGTCCAATGGAATCTCTATGGTCTCATTTTGAGCCTCAGATTCCCATGGTTCCTCATTAGGGAACTCTGTGGAGGCTAGTGCACGCCCATTGAGGCCTTCCTCAGTGGCGTCCACTTCCTCTCTTTCCTCTCCAGATTCGGCCATGTTTATGGCTTTGCACTCTTCTTTTGGATTTTCTTCTGTATTACTTGGGAGAGTACTAGGAGGGAGTTCAGTAACTTTCTTGCTCAGCTGCCCCACTTGTGCCTCCAAATTTCTAATGGAGGACCTTGTTTCAGTCATGAAACTTTGAGTGGTTTTGATTAGATCAGAGACCATGGTTGCTAAGTCAGAGGGATTTTGCTTAGAATTCTCTGTCTGTTGCTGAGAAGATGATGGAAAAGGCTTGCCATTGCTAAACCTGTTTCTTCCACCATTATTGTTGAAACCTTGTTGAGGTCTCTCTTGATTCTTCTATGAAAAATTTGGGTGATTTCTCCATGAAGAATTTTAGGTGTTTCCATAGGAATCTCCTAGGTAATTCACCTCTTCCATTGAAGGGTTCTCAGGATCATAAGCTTCTTCTTCAGATGAAGCATCCTTAGTACTGCTTGGTGCATTTTGCATTCCAGACAGACTTTGAGAAATCAAATTGACTTGTTGAGTCAATATCTTGTTCTGAGCCAAAATGGCATTCAGAGTATCAATCTCAAGAACTCCTTTCTTCTGACTTGTCCCATTGTTCACAGGATTCCTTTCAGAAGTGTACATGAATTGGTTATTTGCAACCATTTCAATGAGCTCTTGAGCCTCTGTAGGCGTCTTCTTCAGATGAAGAGATCCTCCAGCAGAGCTATCCAATGACATCTTGGATAGTTCAGAGAGACCATCATAGAAAATACCTATGATGCTCCATTCAGAAAGCATGTCTGAGGGACACTTTCTGATTAATTGTTTGTATCTTTCCCAAGCTTCATAGAGGGATTCACCATCCTTCTGTCTGAAGGTTTGGACTTCCACTCTAAGCTTACTCAATTTTTGAGGTGGAAAGAACTTTGCCAAGAAGGCATTGACTAGCTTTTCCCAAGAGTCCAGGCTTTCTTTAGGTTGAGAGTCCAACCATATCCTAGCTCTGTCTCTTACAGTAAAAGGGAATAGCATCAGTCTGTAGACCTCAGGGTCAACCCCATTAGTCTTGACTGTGTCACAGATTTGCAAGAATTCAGCTAAAAACTGATGAGGATCTTCCAATGGAAGTCCATGGAACTTGCAATTCTGTTGCATTAGAGAAACTAATTGAGGCTTAAGCTCAAAGTTGTTTGCTCCAATGGCAGGGATAGAGATGCTTCTCCCATAGAAGTCGGGAGTAGGTGCAGTAAAGTCACCCAGCACCTTCCTTGCATTGTTGGCATTGTTGTTGTTTTCGGCTGCCATAGGTTCTTCTTCTTTGAAGAATTCGGTCAGGTCCTCAACAGAGAGTTGTGCCTTAGCTTCTCTTAGCTTTCGCTTCAAGGTCCTTTCAGGTTCAGGGTCAGCTTCAACAAGAATGCCTTTGTCTCTGCTCCTGCTCATATGAAAGAGAAGAGAACAAGAAAATGTGGAATCCTCTATGTTGCAGTATAGAGATTCCTTGAGGTGTCAGAGGAAAAGAAAAGTAGAAGACAGAAGTAGAAAATTTGAACTTATCAAAGAAGATGGAGTTCGAATTTTGCATTAAGGAATAGTGTTAGTCCATAAATAGAAGGATGTGAGAAGAGGGGAAGGAAATTTTCGAAAATTAAGTGAAGAAGTTTGAAAATATTTTGAAAAACTTTAATTGAATTTCGAAAATCAAGAGTGAAAGAAAAAATATCAAGTAATTTTTGAAAAGATTTTTTTGAAATTAGAAATAAAAAAGATGTGATTTGAAAACTTATTTTGAAAAAGATGTGATTAAAAGGATATGATTGAAAAGTTATGGTTTTAAAAAGACATGATTGAAAAGATATGACTTTGAAAACAATTTTAAAAAGAATTGATTTTAAAAATTAATGACTTGCCTAACAAGAAAAGATATGATTCAAACATTAAACCTTTCTCAACAGAAAAGGCAACATACTTGAGATGTTCAATCAAATCATTAATTGTTAGTAAGTATCTTTGAAAAAGGAAAGAAATTGATTTTGAAAACATTTGATTGAAGAGATATGATTTGAAAAAGATTTGATTTTGAAAAACTTTGAAAACTTGAAAAAAATTTGATTTGAAAACAAAATCTTCCCCCTTTTTCCATCCTGGCGTTAAACGCCCAGAATGGTATCCATTCTGGCGTTTAACGCCCAAAATGCTACCTTTTTGGGCGTTAAACGCCCAACCAGGTACCCTGGCTGGCGTTTAAACGCCAGTCTGTCCTTCTTCACTGGGCGTTTTGAACGCCCAGCTTTTTCTGTGTAATTCCTCTACTGCATGTTCTGAATCTTCAGTTCCCTGTACTATTGACTTGAAAATAGAACCAAGATCAAATAAACAAGGCATGCAAGACACCAAACTTAAGATTAGACACTAGACTCAAGCAAGAAACATAAAGTATTTTTGGTTTTTTATGATTTTAAAATTTTTTTGTGCTTTTTTCGAAAATTATGTGAAAACAGAAAATAAAGGTTTCAGAATTCTCATTTTGAATTTCCAGGAATCATTGCAATGCTAGTCTAAGACTCCGGTCCAGGAATTAGACATGGCTTCACAGCCAGCCAAGCTTTCAAAGAAAGCTTCGGTCCAAAACACTAGACATGGCCAATGGCCAGCCAAGCCTTAGCAGATCATCGCTCCAGTAGCAAGATTGATAGAGATCAACAAGCTATTGTGATGATTAGTTGAAACCTCGGTCCAATAAGATTAGACATGGCTTCACAGCCAGCCAGATTTCAACAGATCACCATGAAACACTAGAATTCATTCTTAAGAACTCTGAAGAAAAATACCTAATCTAAGCAACAAGATGAACCGTCAGTTGTCCATACACAAGAACAATCCCCGGCAACGGCACCAAAAACTTGGTGCTGTTGCCGGATTTTGGCACTGATGTTACCGGACCAAAAGCTTGCTCAAAACTTGAACAATCCCCGGCAACGGCACCAAAAACTTGGTGCACGAAATTGTGAACAATACTTTTCACAACTCTCATAATCCCCGGTCATGAACCCCAAAAACTTGGTGTTCAATACCATGGCATAAACACAACTTCGCACAACTAACCAGCAAGTGCACTGGGTCGTCCAAGTAATAAACCTTACGCGAGTAAGGGTCGATCCCACGGAGATTGTTGGTATGAAGCAAGCTATGGTCACCTTGTAAATCTCAGTCAGGCAGACTCAAATGGGTATAGTGATAAACGAATAAAGCATAAAGATAAAGATAGAGATACTTATGTATATCATTGGTGAGAGCTTCAGATAAGTGTATGAAGATGCCTTCCCTTCCGTCTCACTGCTTTCCTACTGTCTTCATCCAATCCTTCTTACTCCTTTCCATGGCAAGCTTATGCAAGGGTTTCACCGTTGTCAGTGGCTACCTCCCATCCTCTCAGTGAAAATGTTCCTATGCTCTGTCACAGCATATGGCTAATCAGCTGTCGGTTCTCGGTCAGGCCGGAATAGAATCCAGCGATTCTTTTGCGTCTGTCACTAACGCCCCGCCTGCTAGGAGTTTGAAGCACGTCACAGTCATTCAATCATTGAATCCTACTCAGAATACCACAGACAAGGTTAGACCTTCCGGATTCTCTTGAATGCTGCCATCAGTTCTCGCCTATACCACAAAGACTCTGATCTCACGGAATGGCTGGCTCGTTTGTCAGGCGAGCACTCGGTTGTCAGGCGATCAACCATGCATCGTGTATCAGGAATCCAAGAGATAAACACTAGAGCCTCATATGCTTGTAGAACAAGAGTGGTTGTCAGTCACCTTATTCATAGGTGAGAATGATGATGAGTGTCACGGATCATCACATTCATCAAGTTGAAGAAAAAGTGATATCTTGGACAAAGAACAAGTGGAATTGAATAGAAGAACAATAGTAATTGCATTAATACTCGAGGTACAGCAGAGCTCCACACCTTAATCTATGGTGTGTAGAAACTCCACCGTTGAAAATACATAAGAACAGGGTCTAGGCATGGCCGAATGGCCAGCCTCCCAAATGATCTAAGATAGCATGAAACTCAAAGATAGCTACCCAGATTCTTCAAATACAATAGTAAAAGGTCCTACTTATAGAAAACTAGTAGCCTAAGGTGTACAAAGATGAGTAAATGACATAGAAATCCACTTCCGGGCCCACTTGGTGTGTGCTTGGGCTGAACAAATGAAGCATTTTCGTGTAGAGACTCCTCTTGGAGTTAAACGCCAGCTTTGGTGCCAGTTTGGGCGTTTAACTCCCATTTAGGTGCCAGTTCCGGCGTTTAACGCTGGAATTTCTGTAGGTGACTTTGAACGCCGGTTTGGGCCATCAAATCTTGGGCAAAGTATGGACTATCATATATTGCTGGAAAGCCCAGGATGTCTACTTTCCAACGCCGTTGAGAGCACGCCAATTGGGCTTCTGTAGCTCCAGAAAATCCACTTCGAGTGCAGGGAGGTCAGAATCCAACAGCATCTGCAGTCCTTTTGAGTCTCTGGATCAGATTTTTGCTCAGATCCCTCAATTTCAGCCAGAAAATACCTGAAATCACAGAAAAACACACAAACTCATAGTAAAGTCCAGAAAAGTAAATTTTAACTAAAAACTAATAAAAATATAATAAAAACTAACTAAAAGATACTAAAAACATACTAAAAACAATGCCAAAAAGGGTACAAATTATCCGCTCATCAATAAACCCTTCTTTACCCCTTCATTTTCACACAACCTAAATCCCACTTCTCACCCTCTTTGGCCAAACACAAAGCCACTCCCTTCTTCCTCATTTCTTCTTCTTCTACTCTCTTCTTTCTTCTTTTGCTCGAGGACGAGCAAACCTTCTAAGTTTGGTGTGGTAAAAGCATTGCTTTTTGTTTTTCCATAACCATTTATGGCATCCAAGGCCGGAGAAACCTCTAGAAAGAAGAAAGGGAAGGCAAAAGCTTCCACCTCCGAGTCATGGGAGATGGAGAGATTCATCTCAAGGGTGCATCAAGACCACTTCTATGAAGTTGTGGCCTTGAAGAAGGTGATCCATGAGGCCCCTTTCAAACTCAAAAAGGGTCAACTTTGATCAAAGGTTGGACCAAGTCTTCACAGACAATTGTGAAGAGGGCGCTCAATAGAAGAGAGATTCAAGAAGGGAAGCCGGTTCAACTGAGAAGGCATGACCTCAAGCCCATCACTAAGAAAAGGATGGAGCAAACAAGAGATCCTCCTCCTCATGAAGTCCCTAAGATGCCTCAAGGGATGCACTTTCCTCCACAAGACTATTGGGAGCAAATTAAACACCTCCCTAGGAGAGTTGAGTTCCAACATGGGACAACTAAGGGTGGAGCACCAAGAACACTCCATTCTCCTCCATGAAATTAGAGAAGATCAAAGAATCATGAGAGAGGAGCAACAAAGACAAGGAAGAGACATTGAGGAGCTCAAGCACTCCATAAGACCTTCAAAAGGAAGAACAAGCTGCCATCTCTAAGGTGGACCCGTTCTTTAATCTCCTTGTTCTTTAATTTTCTGTTTTTCGAAAATTGTGCTTTATGTTTGCCCATGTTTGTGTCTTATGATCATTAGTGTCTTAGTGTCTATGCCTTAAAGCTATGAATATGAATCCATCACCTTTCTTAAATGAAAACTGTTTTTAATCACAAAAGAACAAGAAGTACAGGATTTCAAATTCATCTTTAAAACTAGCTTAATTAGTTTGATGTGGTGACAATACTTTTTGTTTTCTGAATGTATGCTTGAACAGTGCATATGTCTTTTGAATTTGTTGTTCATGAATGTTAAAAATTGTTGGCTCTTGAAAGAATGATGAAAAAGGAGACATGTTACTGAGGATCTGAAAAATCATAAAAATGATTCTTGAAGCAAGAAAAAGCAGTGAATACAAAAAAAAACGAAAAAAAAAGAAGAAGGAAAAAGAGAAAAAGAGAGAAAAAGAAAGAAAAAGAAAGAAATAAAGTGTGATCCAAGGCAAAAAGAGTGTGCTTAAGAACCCTGGACACCTCTAATTGGGGACTCTAGCAAAGCTGAGTCACAATCTGAAAAGGTTCACCCAATTATGTGTCTGTGGCATGTATGTATCCGGTGGTAATACTGGAAGACAGAGTGCTTTGGGCCACGGCCAAGACTCAATAAGTAGCTGTGTTCAAGAATCATCATACTTAACTAGGAGAATCAATAACACTATCTGGATTCTGAGTTCTTAAAGAAGCCAATCATTCTGAATTTCAAAGGATAGAGTGAGATGCCAAAACTGTTCGGAGGCAAAAAGCTACTAGTCCCGCTCATCTAATTTGGAGCTAAGTTTCATTGATAATTTGGAGTCTATAGTATATTCTCTTCTTTTTATCTTATTTGATTTTCAGTTGCTTGAGGACAAGCAACAATTTAAGTTTGGTGTTGTGATGAGCGGATAATTTATACGCTTTTTGGCATTGTTTTTAGTATGTTTTTAGTATGATCTAGTTAGTTTTTAGTATATTTTTATTAGTTTTTAGTTAAAATTCACTTTTCTGGACTTTACTATGAGTTTGTGTGTTTTTCTGTGATTTCAGGTATTTTCTGGCTGAAATTGAGGGACCTGAGCAAAAATCTGATTCAGAGACTGAAAAGGACTGCAGATGCTGTTGGATTCTGACCTCCCTGCACTCGAAGTGGAGTTTCTGGAGCTACAGAAGCCCAATTGGCGCGCTCTTAACGGCGTTGGAAAGTAGACATCCTGGGCTTTCCAGCAATATATGATAGTCCATACTTTGCCCAAGATTTGATGGCCCAAACCGGCGTTCAAAGTCACCTTCAGAATTCCCAGCGTTAAACGCCGGAACTGGCACCAAAATGGGAGTTAAACGCCCAAACTGGCATAAAAGCTGGCGTTTAACTCCAAGAAGAGTCTCTACACGAAAATGCTTTATTGCTCAGCCCAAGCACACACCAAGTGGGCCCGGAAGTGGATTTTTATGTCATTTACTTATCTCTGTACACCCTAGACTACTAGTTTTCTATATATAGGACCTTTTACTATTGTATTTACATCTTTTGATCACTTTAGATCTCTAGATCATCTTTGGACATCTAGTTCTTAGATCAGATCTTGGTTCTTCTGGTTCCCTCTCTGGGGCCGAAACCAATGATCACTCTTGTTCTTATGTATTTTCAACGGTGGAGTTTCTACACACCATAGATTAAGGTGTGGAGCTCTGCTGTACCTCGAGTATTAATGCAATTACTATTGTTCTTCTATTCAATTCTGCTTGTTCTTGTTCCAAGATATCACTTGTTCTTCAACTTGATGAATGTGATGATCCGTGACACTCATCATCATTCTCACTCATGAACAAAGTGACTGACAACCACTCTTGTTCTACAAGCATACGAGGCTCTAGTGTTTATCTCTTGGATTCTTTAACCGGAATCTTCGTGGTATAGGCGAGAACTGATGGCGGCATTCAAGAGAATCCGGAAGGTCTAACCTTGTCTGTGGTATTCTGAGTAGGATTCAATGATTGAATGATTGTGACGTGCTTCAAACTCCTAGCAGGCGGGGCGTTAGTGACAGACGCAAAAGAATCGCTGGATTCTATTCCGGCCTGACCGAGAACCGACAGCTGATTAGCCATATGCTGTGACAGAGCATAGGAACATTTTCACTGAGAGGATGGGAGGTAGCCACTGACAACGGTGAAACCCTTGCATAAGCTTGCCATGGAAAGGAGTAAGAAGGATTGGATGAAGACTGTAGGAAAGCAGAGAGACAGAAGGGAAGGCATCTTCATACGCTTATCTGAAGCTCTCACCAATGATATACATAAGTATCTCTATCTTTATCTTTATGCTTTATTCATCATCTATACCCATTTGAGTCTGCCTGACTGAGATTTACAAGGTGACCATAGCTTGCTTCATACCAACAATCTCCGTGGGATCGACCCTTACTCACATAAGGTATTACTTGGACGACCCAGTGCACTTGCTGGTTAGTTGTGCGAAGTTGTGTTTATGCCATGGTATTGAACACCAAGTTTTTGGATTCATTACCGGGGATTATTTGAGTTGTGAAAAGTATTGATCACAATTTCGTGCACCACCTTGACAATCATGTCCTCAATTATGCCTGATGGATATTTAATGGAGCCATCAGCAAGTTGGAGACATATCCGGGTTGGTTTGACTTCTTCAGTCAACCCAAGCTTTCTGATAGTGGATGCAGGTATTAGGTTGATACTTGCTCCAAGGTCACATAGGGCTGTCTTGGTGCAAGCACCTTCTAATGTGCATGGTACCATAAAGCTTCCTGGATCTTGAAGCTTCTCTGGTAAGCTTTTCAGGATGACTGCACTGCATTCTTCAGTGAGAAACACCTTTTCAGTTTCTCTCCAATCCTTCTTATGACTTAAGATCTCTTTCATGAACTTAGCATAAGAAGGTATTTGCTCAAGTGCCTCTGCAAACGGAATCTATATTTCAAGAGTCCTTAGATAGTCTGCAAAGCGGGCAAATTGTTTATCCTATTCCGCTTGGCGGAGTTTCTGAGGATAAGGCATCTTGGCTTTATATTCTTCAACCTTAGTTGCTGCAGGTTTATTCCCTACAGAGGTGGTTGAAGAAGCCTTCTTAGAGGGGTTACTATCAGCACTCTCAGGTGTCTGATTCCTCATTGGCGTTTGAATGCCAGGGCTGGGTGTAGGATGGGCGTTTAACGCCAGCTTTCCACCCTTTTCTGGTGTTTGAACGCCAGAACTGGGCAAGGAATGGGCGTTTAACGCCAGCTTTTCCTCCTCTTCTGGCGTTTGAATGCCAGAAGTACTCCTCTCTGGGCTCTTACAGTCCTCAGAGGGATTTTGGGCAGTGGTTTGGTTATCCTCTGCCAGTTGTTCCTTTCTTGGCTTTCTTCTGTTTTGAATTGATACATTCAATGTCTTCCCACTCCTCAATTTAACAGCTTGGCATTCTTCCATTATCTGTTTAGATAGCTGCTGTCTTGTCTGATTCAATTGTGCTTCCATATTCTGGTTAGCATTTTTAGTTTCTTGGAGCATCTCTTTAAACTATGCTAATTGTTTTGTCATCAGGAGTAATTGTTGATTAAGTTTAACAATATGTTCTTGAGGATTAGGATCAGTAGTTACTGCCATAGCTTCTTCTTTTATAGAGGACTCACTGCTTGAGTATAGATGTTGATTTCTAGCAACCGCATCTATGAGCTCTTGAGCCTCTTCAATCGTCTTCCTCATGTGTATAGATCCACCAGCTGAGTGGTCTAAAGACATCTGAGCTTTTTCTGTAAGCCCATAGTAGAAGATGTCTAACTGTACCCACTCTGAAAATATTTTAGAGGGGCGTTTCCTTAGCATACCTCTATACCTCTCCCAGGCATTATAAAGGGATCCATTATCCTCTTGTTTAAAGCCTTGGATGTCCAGCCTTAGCTGTGTCATCCTTTTTGGAGGGTAAAATTGATTCAGAAATTTGTCTGATAACTGTCTCTATGTTTTTATGCTTGCTGTGGGTTGGTTATTCAACCACCTCTTAGCTTGATCTTTTACAACAAATGGAAACAGTAACAATCTGTAAACGTCCTGATCCACTTCTTTATCACGTACTATGTCAGCAATTTATAAGAACTGTGCCAGAAACTCAGTAGGTTCTTCCTGTGAAAGACCAGAATACTGGCAATTTTGCTGCACCATGATAATGAGTTGAGGATTTAGCTCAAAGCTGCTTGCTTTAATGGGGGTATACAGATGCTACTCCCATATGCAGCTGTAATGGGGTTAGCATATGACCCCAGAGTCCTTCTGGAATGCTCAATTCCACTTAGGTCCATGATGGAGAACGGGAAATGATGTGGATATTATTTTATTTTATTATTATATATAAAATTTTTTTTAAAAGTAACCGAAAATAATAAAATAAAATAAATGGAAATTAAAATAAAAATTCGAAAACCAAAAGAGAATAAAATCAAAGCAAATTAAAAACTAAATTAATTAATTAATTAAAAAGATTTTGGAATTAGCAATTAAAAAGATATGATTAAAAATTATTTTGAAAAAGATTTGATTTTTTTTTTTGAAATGAGGAAAGAGAAAAACAACAAAATGACACCAAACTTAAAATTTTTAGAAAATCAAACACAAGTTTTCGAAAATTTAAAGGAAAACACAAAGAAGACACTAAACTTAAAATGTGAAACCAGACTCAAATAAAATACTCTAAACCAACAAAAATAAAATATTCCTAATCTAAGCAACAAAATAAACCGTCAGTTGTCCAAACTCGAACAATTCCCCGGCAACGGCGCCAAAAACTTGGTTCACAAAATCACAATCACACTTTTGTAATTCCGCACAACTAACCAGCAAGTGCACTGGGTCGTCCAAGTAATACCTTACGTGAGTAAGGGTCGATCCCACGGAGATTGTCGGCTTGAAGCAGGCTATGGTTACCTTGTAACTCTTAGTCAGGATATCAATAATTCTCAGATTTAATTGTAAAAAGTAAAAGAACATGAAATAAATACTTGTTTTGCAGTAATGGAGAACATGTTGAGGTTTTGGAGATGCTCTATCTTCTGAATCTCTGCTTTCCTACTGTCTTCTTTTTCATGCACGCAAGGCTCCTTCCATGGCAAGCTGTATGTTGGGTTTCACCGTTGTCAATGGCTACCTCCCATCCTCTCAGTAAAAATGTTCAACGCGCTCTGTCATTGCACGACTATTCATCTGTCGGTTCTCGATCATGTCGGAATAGAATCCAGTGATTCTTTTACGTCTGTCACTAATGCCCCACAATCCCGAGTTTGAAGCTTGTCACAGTCATTCAATTCCTGAATCCTACTCAGAATACCACAGACAAGGTTTAGACTTTCCGGATTCTCAAGAATGGTCGCCAATGGATTCTAGCTTATACCACGAAGATTCTGATTAAGGAATCCAAGAGATATCCAATCAATCTAAGGTAGAACGGAGGTGGTTGTCAGGCACACGTTCATAGGTAAGAATGATAATGAGTGTCACGGCTCATTACGTTCATCAGGTTGAAGAACAAGTGGTATCTTAGAATAGAAGCAAGCGTGATTGAATGAAAAATAGTAGTAATTGCATTAATTCATCAAGACACAGCAGAGCTCCTCACCCCCAACCATGGGATTTAGAGACTCATGTCGTAGAAGATACAACATGAAATGTGTATTCTGTCATGAGGTCCAGATACAATAGCAAAAAGCCCTATTTATAGTGAACTAGTGACCTAGGGTTTACAAGAATAAGTAAATTACGTAAAAATCCACTTTCGGGGTCCACTTGGTGTGTGCCTGGGCTGAGCATTGAAGCTTTCATGTGTAGAGACTTTTTCTGGAGTTAAACGCCGGCTTTTGTGCCAGTTTGGGCGTTTAACTCCAACTTTTGTGCCAGTTCCGGCGTTAAACGCCGGGAATTCTGAAGCTGATTTAGAACGCCGGTTTGGGCCATCAATTATTGAGCAAAGTATAAACTATTATATATTGTTGGAAAGCCTTGGATGTCTACTTTCCAACGCAATTGAGAGCGCGCCAATTGGGTTTCTGTAACTCCAAAAAATTCACTTCGACTGCAGGGAGGTCAGAATCCAACAGCATCTGCAACCCTTTTCAGCCTCTGAATCAGATTTTTGCTCAGGTCCCTCAATTTCAGCCAGAAAATACCTGAAATCACACAAAAACACACAAAATCATAGTAAAGTCCAGAAAAGTGGATTTTAAATAAAAATTAATAAAAAAATATAATAAAAACTAACTAAAATGTACTAAAAACATACTAAAAACAGTGCCAAAAAGCGTATAAATTATCCGCTCATTAGTTACACATGAAGGCACTAAACAGGTCAAAGAAATGAGGATTAATATGCTGCAAAAAGAGTACGAGATGTTTAACATGAAGGATGGAGAAAGCATTGATGAAGTGTTTGAGAGATTCTCAATCATAATCAACAATCTTGATGCTATGGGTACAAACTACTCAGAATAAACCCTAGTGAGAAGACTCCTTAGAAGCCTCACAAAAGAATGGAAAACCAATGCCACTATCCTAGCCGAGAGCAATAACCTAAGTCCTATAACCTATGATGAGCTGAGAGGAAAACTCCTTGCCTATGAAACCACACACACAAACCCGGACTCAAAGAAAAAGGGAATAGCCCTCAAGTCAAAAATAGAACCAAAAGAAAGTGAGTCTAGTGATGGTATTTCAGATGATGAGCTTATATTTTTTGTTAGGAGATTTAGAAGGATGATGAAGAACAAGGGCAAGTACAATGGTTCAAGCTCAAAGGAACACAAGATAGAGTTGAGTAAGGTAACATGTCATCATTACAAGGAAGCTGGACATTTCAAGCTAAACTGTCCAAAGCTCAAGAAGGAGGACAAAGCAAAGAAAAAAAAGGAAAAGAGTGATCATGGCAGCTTGGGAGGATCTTGAGAACGACTCCAATGAAGAAGAAGATTCTAAAAGTGAAGATAAAGACTGCTTCATGGCTGGAAACAATAATCTTGATGAGGTAAATTACTATGACTTGTCCATAGATGATTTACATGCCATTATTGTTGATCTCACTCTAAACACCTCAAAACTGTTAGATAAGTACAATAAGTGCAGATCTGAAAAAGATATGTTAAAAGCTAAAAATGATTTCTTAAAAGAAAAAGTGAAAGAAACTGAATGTGCTTTGGATATTATTGAAGAAAATAAATTTCTAAAATCTGAACTTGAAAAATTAAAAGGAAAGCACATTGTGGATTCCTCTCATGAGTTAATTGCTGAAAATGAAAGATTAAATGATATGATTAAAACGCTGAATGGTGACTTAGCAAAATTTGCTCGAAGTTCTAGTAACTTGGACAAATTACTTGCAAGCCAAAGACCATTATTTGAAAAATCTGATTTAGGTTATATAACCAAGGAAAGTGCAATTTTTAATGATTCCTCTATGAAATTTGTGGCTTCTTCATCAAATACTAAATCCCGATCAAACAAATCTGGTATTGGATTTGTTCCCACATTTGAGGAGAAATTTGACGAAGTTTACACAAGTGAAACTAAGCCTTCACCAAGAACCGAACCTACTTCAAATAGGCCAGGTTTGGGGTACATTTCGAAAAATGAGGTTGCTTTCAAAAAACCACCATTTTACAACAAAACCTCATATTCGAAAAATCCAAAAGTTCTTAAAAATTCTGGTGAAAATACTTTTGCAAAGAGGAACAATGATAACAAAAATTAGTTTGTCAAAAGAAATGCACCTCTTCCAAAAACCTGAAAATTTCAGCCCTTTAATCATTTCCAGCATGGTAGCTCATCTCAATTTCAGCAACATGCATCAGGAATCATTGTTTTAATTTCAAAAAATTTGGTCATTCATATTCACAATGCTTCATTGAAAAAAGAATTGTTGGAAACCAAATTTATAATGTGTGTGATTTCAATGCACTTGGGCAATCAAGATGGATTAACTTTAAAGGATCCAAATTAATTTGGATACTTAAGATTACTTGAAGTTTTTCATGCAGATTTGCCTAGCATCCAAGAACAAAAAGGATATGTGGTACTTGGATAGTGGATGCTCAAGGCACATGACTGGAAGGTCAACTTACTTCATCAAACTAAACAAGTATGATGGAGGTTTTATGACCTTTGGAGATAATGGAAAAGGTAAAATAATTGTTGTTGGAAAGGTAGGTAATGATCACTCTACCTTCATTGATGATGTATTTTTGGTATGTGGATTGAAGCACAATCTTTTGAATATAAATCAGCTACGTGATTTAGGATATTTAGTGACTTTCAAAAGACTTGAGTGCTGTGTTATAAATGAAAAGACTAATGAAGTACTTTTTGTTGCCAAGCTTTGTAATAATGTGTATGGACTTATCCTTTATGAATTAAAGGATCAAAATGTGGCTTGTTTTTACTCTAAAAAATTTGAAAAGTGGCTATGGTACAAGAGATTGGGACATGCAAGTATATTTCAAATAAACAAACTTGTAAAGAAAGCGTTAGTGAGAGGTTTTCCTTTGATAAGGTTTGACAAAGATATCACTTGTGATGCTTGCAAAATGGAAAAACAAACAAAAAGTTCATTTAAACCAAAGGAAGACATCTCTACTAAAAGGCCATTTGAATTGCTACATATTGATTTGTTTGGTCCAACAAGAACTCAAAGCCTAGGTGGTAAACATTATGGTTTAGTGATTGTGGATGACTATTCTAGGTTTGGTTGGGTTTTATTTCTTGCATACAAAAATGAAGCTTTTTCGGCCTTTGAAATCTTTTGCAAGAAAATTCAAAATGAAAAGGATTTAAAGATCTCTTCTATAAGAAGTGATCATGGAACCGAATTTGAAAACAATTTATTTGAATCCTTTTGTGAGAAATTTGGAATATATCACAACTTCTCTTATCCAAGGACACCACAACAAAATAGTGTTGTGGAAAGAAGAAATAGAAGTATTCAAGAAATGACAAGAGCTATGCTTTGTGAGAGCAATGTTCCAAAATTTCTTTGGGCTGAAGCGGTTAACACAGCTTGCCATATTTTGAATAGAACTATCATAAGAAAATTTTTAAAGAAAACTCCTTATGAACTTTGGAAAGGATACCCACCAAACTTGGATTACTTGCACATCTTTGGATGCAAATGTTTTGTTCTTAATAACAAAGATAATTTAGGAAAATTTGATCCAAAGGTGTATGAGTGCTTGTTTGTAGGATATTCCACAACTAGTAAAGCATATAGAGTTTATCATCAAGATGCTAGGATTATTGACGAGTTCATACATGTTACATTTTGTGATACTAACTTGGTTCAAAGTATTTTGGAAGACTGTGATGTAGGAAATCAAGCTCAAAAGGATAGTGAAACTGCACAAAATCATGAAAATGAAAATTCTGGTCATCTTGAACCAAAAACTGCAGCTGCTGAAAATTTAAGAGACAATTCTGTTTTGTCTCATGAATCTGAAGGAGATCCTGAAACCAGTAGTACCCATAATCTCTTGGTAACTGAATCTTCCTCCAAGTCCACCAGACCTCATGAATGGAGATTCTTGAAGAATTATCCTGAGGAATTTGTCATTGGGGACGTCTCTCATGGGGTTAAAACTCAGTCTTCAACTAGAAACACCAATGAAGGAACAAACATTGCCCTTCTCTCTCAAATGGAGCCTCAGAATGTCAAAGAAGCCCTTAATGACCCTTCTTGGGTAAAGGCAATGGAAGATGAGCTTCTTGAGTTTGAGAAGAATCAAGTGTGGACATTGGTTCCAAGGCCAAATGAAAAGAAAGTGACTGGCACCAAGTGGATATTTCAGAACAAGCTAGGAGAGAATGGTAGCATTGCAAGAAACAAAGCAAGGCTAGTGGCACAAGGATATGACCAAGAAGAAGGAATAGACTTTGATGAATCCTTTTCCCATGTAGCCCGAATGGAAGCCATAAGACTTCTCTTAGCTTATGCTGTGTTTTGTGGTTTTAAATTATATCAAATGGATGTGAAATGTGCATTTTTGAATGGGATGATAGATAGAGAAGTGTATGTGGAGCAGCCACCTGGTTTTGAAAATAAAGAGCTTCCATGTTTTCAAGTTATCAAAGCTCTCTATGGTTTGAGACAAGCTCCGAGAGCTTGGTATGAGAGACTTAGCTCTTTTCTTTTGAAAAATGGTTTTCAAAGAGGCACCATAGACACAACTCTAGTTATCAAGAACTCTAATGATTCTTTCATTCTAGTCCAAATATATGTTGATGACATTATTTTTGGATCAGCCAATGAATCCCTTTGTATTGAATTTAGAAAACTCATGACAAGTGAATTTGACATGAGTATGATGGGTGAACTTAATTTTTTTCTTGGGCTGCAAATTAAACAAACTGAAAAAGGTATTTTTATTCATCAAGAAAAATATGCCAAGGAACTGGTTAAGAAATTTGGTATGGATAATGCCAAACCCATGGGAACTCCCATGCACCCTAATTCAAAATTAAACAAGGGAGAAACTGAGAAAGATGTAGATGAGACTAGGTATAGAGGAATGATTGGCTCTCTTATGTACTTAACTTCCTCTAGACCTGATATTGTGCAAAGTGTTGGAATGTGTTCAAGATTCCAATCTAAACCTAAAGAGTCTCATCTTTCTGCAGTTAAGAGGATCATTAGATATGTTTATGGCACGTCCAATTTTGGTCTTTGGTATCCTAAGATTGATGATTTTTTTGCAGTTGGTTATTGTGATGTAGATTTTGTCGGTTATAGAGTTGATAGAAGGAGCACTTTAGGCTTATTGATGAGCGGATAATTTATACGCTTTTTGGCATTGTTTTTATATAGTTTTTAGTAAGTTTAAGCTACTTTTAGGGATGTTTTCATTAGTTTTTATGTTAAATTCACATTTCTGGACTTTACTATGAGTTTGTGTGTTTTTCTGTGATTTCAGGTAAATTCTGACTGAAATTGAGGGATTTGAGCAAAACTCTGAAAAAGGCTGACAAAAGGACTGCTGATGCTGTTGGATTCTGACCTCCCTGCACTCGAAATGGATTTTCTGGAGCTACAGAACTCTAAATGGCGCGCTCTCAACGGCGTTGGAAAGTAGACATCCAGGGCTTTCCAGCAATATATAATAGTCCATACTTTATTCGAAGAATGACGACGCAAACTGGCGTTGAACGCCAAGTACACGCTCCTTTCTGGAGTTAAACGCCAGAAAAACGTCATAATCCGGAGTTGAACGCCCAAAGCACATCATAACTCGAAATTCAACTCCAAGAGGAGCCTCTGCTCGTGGATAGATCAAGCTCAGCCCAAGCACACACCAAGTGGGCCCCGGAAGTGGATTTATGCATCAATTACTTACTCATGTAAACCCTAGGAGCTAGTTTATTATAAATAGGATGATTTACTAATGTATCAATCATCTTTTGATCTCAGTTTTATTTTATTCTTCATCTTAGGAGATCATTGATCACGTTTAGGGGGCTGGCCATTCGGCCATGCCTGAACCTCTTGCTTATGTATTTTCAACGGTGGAGTTTCTGCACACCATAGATTAAGGGTGTGGAGCTCTGCTGTACCTCAAAGATTAATGAAGTTCTATTTTCTTTATTCAATTCTCTATCTTATTCTTATTCCAAGATATTCATTCGCACCCAAGAACATGATGAATAATGATGAGTAATAACTCTCATCATCATTCTCACTTATGAACGCGCGTGATTGACAACCACTTCCGTTCTGCGTGTAACAAGGCTTGAATGTATATCTCTTAGATTCCCCAACAGAATCTTCGTGGTATAAGCTAGATAGATGGCGGCATTCATCTAGATCCGGAAAGTCCAACCTTGTCTGTGGTGTTCCGAGTAGGATCCTGGGAATCCGGAAAGTCTCACCTTGTCTATGGTATTCCGAGTAGGATTCCGTTCATGAATGACTGTGACGTGCTTCAAACTTTAACCTGCTGGGCGTTAGTGACAAACGCAAAAGAGGGATTCTATTCCAGTAGGAGCGGGAACCAACCGGTGATTGGCCGCACTGTGACAGAGTGCGTGCATTAGCTTTCACTGCGAGGATGGGATGTAGCTATCAACCATGGGTGATGCCTCCAGACTGGTTAGCTGTGCGAGTGACAGCCGTGCAGGTTATTTCCCCGAGAGGAATGAAAGTAGCCACAGCTGATAGTGAACCCCTATACAAAGCTTGCCATGGAGAGGAGTAAGAAGGATTGGGTAGAAGGAATAGGAGAGCAGGCGTCCTAGAGCTCTACAGCACCTCCATTCCGCTTATCTGAAATTCCTACCAATGAATCTGCATAAGTATCTCTATCCCTTTTATTATTCCTTTTTATTAGAACAATCCAATTATCACTATTACAAATGTTCAATCCGCCTAACTGGGATTTGCAAGGTGACCATAGCTTGCTTCATACCAACAATCTCTGTGGATTCGACCCTTACTCACGTAAGGTTATTACTTGGACGACCCAGTACACTTGCTGGTTAGTTGAACGGAGTTGTGATTTCACTCGTGCCAATTTCAATTTCTATATAAGTACTACTCAAAGAATACATTGATCACAATTTCGTCCACCAAGTTTTTGGCGCCGTTGCCGGGGATTGTTCGAGTATGGACAACTGACGGTTCATCTTGTTGCTCAGATTAGGTAATTTTCTTTTCAAAAATCTTTTTCAAAAAATTTTTCTTTTATTTTTCGTTTTTCAAAACTTTATTTTCGAAAATAATTAATAAAAATCCAAAAAAATTAGAAAATCATAAAAATAAAAAATATTTTGTGTTTCTTGTTTGAGTCTTGAGTCAATTTTTAAGTTTGGTGTCAATTGCATGCTTTAAAAATTTTTTCTTGCATTTTTTCGAAAATCCCATGCATTCATAGTGTTCTTCATGATCTTCAAGTTGTTCTTGACAAGTCTTCTTGTTTGATCTTGATGATTTCTTGTTTTGTGTCTTTTCTTGTTTTTCATGTGCATTTTTGCATTCATATTTTCCATGCATTAAAGATTTCTAAGTTTGGTGTCTTACATGTTTTCTTTGCATCAAAAATTTTTCAAAATTATGTTCTTGATGTTCATCATGATCTTCAAAGTGTTCTTGGTGTTCATCTTGACATTCATAGCATTCTTGCATGCATTCATTATTTTGATCTAAAATTTCATGCATAAAAGTATTTTTGTTGTTTTTCTCTTTCATAATTAAAAATTCAAAAAATCAAAAATATCTTTTCCTTATTTCCCTCCAAGATTTCGAAATTTTGGGTTGACTTGGTCAAAAAAATTTTCAAAATTAGTTGTTTCTTACAAGTCAAGTCAAAATTTCAATTTTAAAAATCTTATCTTTTCAAAATCTTTTTCAAAAATCATATCTTTTTCATTTTTTTTTTAAATTTCGAAAATTTCAAAAATTATTTTTCAAAATATTTTCAAAATCTTTTTCTTATCTTTATATGTAATTTTCGAAAATTAGCTAACAATTAATGTGATTGGTTCAAAAATTTGAAGTTTGTTACTTTCTTGTTAAGAAAGGTTCAATCTTTAAGTTCTAGAATCTTATCTTGTAGTTTCTTGTTAGTTAAGTAATTTTAAAAATTAATATCTTTTTCAAAAATATCTTTTTCTTAAAACCTTTATCTTATCTCTTTATCTTATTCTTTTTAAAATTTTATCTTTTTCAAAATTTGATTTTAAAATATCTTATCTAACTTACTATCTTCTTATCTTTTCAATTTTGATTTCAAATCTTTTTCAATCAACTAACTAACTTGTTGTTTGTTTCTTATCTTTTTCAAAAACTACCTAACTACTTTTCCCTCCTCTATTTTCGAAAATATTTCTTCCCTTTTTCAAAAATTCTTTTTAATTAATTAATTATTTCATGTTTTAATTTTAATTACATTTATCTCTAATTTTCGAAAATCACTAACTCCTTTTCAAAATTATTTTCGAAATTTCTCTTCTCTCTTCCTCTTCTATTTAATTATTTAATTACTAACACTTCTCTTCACCCCTCTTCATCAAAAATCCGAATCCATTCCTCTTCTTCTACCCCTTTCTTTTTCTACTAACATAAAGGAATCTCTATACTGTGACATAGAGGATTCCTTCTTTCTTTTTTTTGTGTTCCCTTTTCTTTCATATGAGCAGGAACAGGGACAAAGGCACTCTTGTTGAAGTTGATCCAGAACCTGAAAGGACTCTGAAGAGAAAATTAAAAGAAGCTAAATTACAACAATCCAGAAGCAACCTTTTAGAAAATTTCGAACAAGAGGAAGAGATGGCCGAAAATAATAATGATAATGCAAGGAGAATGCTTGGTGACTTCACAAAGCCAACATCCAAGTTTGATGGAAGAAGCATCTCCATTCCTGCCATTGGAGCCAATAACTTTGAGCTTAAGCCTCAACTAGTTGCATTAATGCAACAAAACTGCAAGTTTTATGGACTTCCATCTGAAGATCCTTACCAGTTTTTAACTGAGTTCTTGCAGATCTGTGACACTGTAAAGACAAATGGAGTTAATCCAGAGGTCTACAGACTCTTGCTTTTCCCTTTTGCTGTAAGAGACAGAGCTAGAGTATGGTTGGATTCTCAACCCAAGGATAGCCTGGACTCATGGGATAAGCTTGTCACTGCATTCTTAGATAAGTTCTTTCCTCCTCAAAAGCTGAGCAAGCTGAGAGTGGATGTTCAAACCTTCAAACAAAAAGATGGTGAATCCCTCTATGAAGCTTGGGAAAGATACAAGCAGCTGACAAAGAGATGTCCATCTGACATGTTTTCTGAATGGACCATATTAGATATATTCTATTATGGTCTCTCTGAATTTTCGAAAATGTCATTGGACCATTCTGCAGGTGGATCTATTCACCTGAAGAAAACGCCTGAAGAGGCTCAAGAACTCATTGACATGGTTGCAAACAACCAGTTCATGTATACTTCTGAGAGGAATTCCGTGAACAATGGGGTACCTCAGAAGAAAGGAGTTCTTGAAATTGATGCTCTGAATGCCATATTGGCTCAGAACAAAGTGTTGACTCAACAGGTCAACATGATCTCTCAGAATCTGAATGGATTGCAACATGCATCCAACAGTAATAGAGAGGCAGCTTCTGAAGAAGCTTATGATCCTGAAAACCCTGCCATGGCAGAGGTTAATTACTTAGGTGAACCTTATGGAAACACCTATAACCCAACATGGAGAAATCATCCAAATTTCTCATGGAAGGATCAACAAAAACCCCATCAAGGTTTTAACAATGGTGGACGTGCAAGGCTGAATAATAGTAAGCCATATCCATCATCTTCTCAGCAACAGACAGAGAACTCTGAACAAAACAATTCTAATTTAGCCAACATAGTCTCTGATCTGTCAAAGGCCACTTTCAGTTTCATGAATGAAACCAGATCTTCCATTAGAAATCTGGAAGCACAAGTGGGCCAGCTGAGTAAGAAAGTTATTGAAACTCCTCCCAGTATTCTCCCAAGCAATACAGAAGAGAATCCAAAAGGAGAGTGCAAGGCCATTGATTTAATCAAAGTGACCGAATGCACTAGGGAGGAGGAGGACGAAAATCCTAAGGAGAAAGACCTCCTGGGACGTCCTTCAAGCATGAAGGAGTTTCCTATTAAGGATCCAGAGGAATCTGAGGCTCATCTAGAGACCATAGAGATCCCATTAAATCTCCTTCTGCCATTCATGAGCTCTGAAGAATATTCATCCTCTGAAGAGGATGAAGATGTGATTGGAGAGCAAGCTGCTCTATATTTAGGAGCTATCATGAAGCTGAATGCCAAACTGTTTGGTAATGAGACTTGGGAAAGTAAACCTCCCTTACTCATTAGTGAACTAGACACTTGGATTCAGAAAACTCTACCTCAAAAGAAACAAGATCCTGGCAAGTTCTTAATACCTTGTACCATTGGCACCATGAGCTTTGAAAAAGCTCTATGTGATCTGGGGTCAGGGATAAATCTTATGCCACTCTCTGTAATGGAGAAGATGGGGATCATTGAGGTACAACCTGCCTTGTTCTCATTACAATTGGCAGATAAGTCCATAAGACAAGCTTATGGATTAGTAGAGGACGTGCTAGTAAAGGTTGAAGGCCTTTACATCCCTACTGATTTCATAATCCTAGATACTAGGAAGGAAGATGATGAATGCATCATCCTAGGAAGACCTTTCCTAGCCACAGCAGGAGCTGTGATAGATGTCAACAGAGGTGAGTTAGTCCTTCAATTGAATGGGGACTACCTTGTGTTTCAAGCACATGGCCATCCCTCTATGACAAAAGAGAGTAAGCATGAAGAGCTTCTCTCAGTTCAGAGTCAAGAAGAGCCTCCACAGTTAAACTCTAAGTTTGGTGTTGTGAGGCCACAACCAAACTCTAAGTTTGGTGTTCAAACCCCATATCCAAACTCTAAGTTTGGTGTTGGGAACACTACACACTAAATTGACCTGATCACTATGTGGCTCCATGAGAGCCACTGTCAAGCTATTGACATTAAAGAAGCGCTTGTTGGGAGGCAACCCAATTTTATTCATCTAATTTTATTTTATTTTGTTTCTTTGTTATTTTTGTGTTTCATTAGGTACATGATCATGAGGAGTCACGAAAAAATAAAAAAAAAATTAATTAAAAACAGAGTCAAAAACAGAAGAAAAAAAATTTTTCACCCTGGGGACGCACGGGCTGGCGTTCAACGCCCAGAAGGTGCATCTGGCCGGCGTTCAACGCCAGAACAGAGCACCATTCTGGCGTTGAACGCCCAAAACAAGCAACAACCTGGCGTTTAACGCCAGGATGCGCACACAGAGGACAATCTGGCGCTGAACGCCAGAAACAAGCATGAAACTGGCGTTCAACGCCAGAATCATGCATAACATGGGCGTTTAACGCCCAGAACTAGCATCAATGGGCGTTTGAACGCCAGAATGATGCATCAAGGCATGTTACATGCCTATATGGTGAAGGAATGGTATTTGTTTTCACCTCAGGATCTGTGGACCCCACAGGATCCTCACCTTAGGATCTGTGGACCCCACAGGATCCCCACCTATCACATTCTTCTAATCCAAATCTCATTCTCAATGTCACACTTCCCAAAAACCTTCACCTATCACCTCAATTCCTCTTCCCAATTATCCCATTCACCATTCACATCAACCCCTCTTCCACATACACCCCACCTACCCCCACTACTTTCAAATTCAATTTCCCACCCTTTCCCACCCAACATGGCCGAACCTATACCCTCCCCCCTCCCTATAAATACCCTTCTTTTCTTTTACATTTTCACACAACACAAACCCACATTCTCCCACATAACCGAACCCTCTCTTCTCCCTCTCTCCATATTTTCTTCTTCTTCTTCTACTCTTCTTTTCTTTTTGCTTGGGGACAAGCAAATTTTAAGTTTGGTGTGGTAAAAAGCCTAAGCTTTTTATTTTTCATTCACCATCAATGGCACCCAAGGCCGGAGTTTCCTCAAGAAAGGAAAAGGGAAGGCAAAAGCTTCCACTTCCGAGTCATGGGAGAAGGAGAGATTCATCTCCAAGAGCCATCAAGACCACTTCTATGATGTTGTGGCAAAGAAGAAAGTGATCCATGAGGTCCCTTTCAAACTCAAGAAGAATGAGTATCCGGAAATCCGACTTGAAATTCAAAGAAGAGGTTGGGAAGTCATAGCCAACCCCATACAACAAGTTGGAATTTTAATGGTTCAAGAGTTCTATGCCAATGCATGGATCACTAGAAACCATAACCAAGGTATGAACCCAAGTCCGAAAAACTATATCACCATGGTTAGGGGGAAATACTTGGATTTTAGTCCGGAGAATGTGAGGTTGGCGTTTCATTTGCCTATGATGCAAGGTGATGAACACCCCTACACTAGAAGGGTCAACTTTGATCAAAGGTTGGACCAAGTCCTTAGGGACATTTGTGTGGAAGGCGCCCAATGGAGAGTTGACTCCAAAGGCAAGCCAGTCCAACTAAGAAGACTGGACCTCAAGCCTGTAGCTAGAGGATGGTTGGAGTTCATTCAAAGATCCATCATCCCCACAAGCAACCGATCTGAAGTTACTGTGGATCGGGCCATCATGGTTCATAGCATCATGATTGGTGAAGAAGTAGAGGTTCATGAAGTCATAGCCAATGAACTCTACAAAATAGCTGACAAGCCTTCATACATGGCACGGCTAGCATTCCCTCACCTCATATGCCATCTATGTTATTCAGCCGGAGTTATCATAGATGGAGATGCCTCCATAGAAGAAGACAAGCCCATCACCAAGAAAAGGATGGAGCAAACAAGGGAAGTTCCTCACGGCCCTCAAGGAGAACAAGAGGAGGTTCACCATCAACAAATGCCTCAAATGCACTTTCCTCCCAACAACTATTGGGAGCAACTTAGCACCTCCTTGGAAGATTTGAGCCATAATGTGGAACAACTAAGGGTGGAACACCATGAACACGCCCTCACTCTTCAAGAAATAAGAGAAGATCAAAGAGCAATGAGGGAGGAGCAACAAAGGCAAGGAAGGGACATAGAAGAGTTGAAGAACATCATTGGTCCTTCAAGAAGAAGACGCCACTAGAGGTGGATTCATTCCTTGTTCTTTATTTCTTTCTGTTTTCGGTTTTTAATTATTATGTTTATCTATGTTTTGTGTCTTTATTTCATGATCATTAGTATGTAACCATGCCTTAAAGCTATGAATAAAATCCATTAGTCCTTCACCTCTCTTAAAAGAAAAATGTTTTAATTCAAAAGAACAAGAAGTACATAATTTTCGAAATTATTATTGAATTTAGTTTAATTATTTTGATGTGGTGACAATGCTTTTGTTTTCTGAATGAATGAATGAACAGTGCATATGTCTTTGGATCTTGTTGTTTATGAGTGTTAAAATTGTTGGTTCTTGAAAGAATGATGAACAAAGAGAGATGTTATTGATGATCTGAAAAATTCATGGAATTGATTCTTGAAGCAAGAAAAAGCAGTGAAAAAAAAAAAAAAAAAAAAGAAGAGATCTAAAAAGAGTATATAGAAAAAGAAGGAGCAATAGAAAAAGCCAATAGCCCTTAAAACAAAAAGGCAAGGGTAAAAAGGATCCAAGGCTTTGAGCATCAATGGATAGGAGGGCCCAAGGAAATTAAATCCAGGCCTAAGCGGCTAAACCAAGCTGTCCCTAACCATGTGCTTGTGTCATGAAGGTCCAAGTGAAAAGCTTGAGACTGAGTGGTTAAAGTCGTGATCCAAGGCAAAAGAGTGTGCTTAAGAGCTCTGGACACCACTAACTGGGGACTCTAGCAAAGCTGAGTCACAATCTGAAAAGGTTCACCCAGTTATGTGTCTGTGGCATTTATGTATCCGGTGGTAATACTGGAAGACAAAGTGCTTAGGGCCACGGCCAAGACTCAAAAGTAGCTGTGTTCAAGAATCAACATGCTTAACTAGGAAAGTCAATAACACTATCTGAAATTCTAAGTTCCTAAAGATGCCAATCACTCTGAACTTCAAAGGAAAAAGTGAGATGCCAAAACTGTTCAGAAGCAAAAAGCTACAAGTCCCGCTCATGTAATTAAAGTAATATTCATTGATATTTTGGACTTTATAGTATATTCTCTTCTTTTTATCCTATTTGATTTTCAGTTGCTTGGGGACAAGCAACAATTTAAGTTTGGTGTTGTGATGAGCGGATAATTTATACGCTTTTTGGCATTGTTTTTATATAGTTTTTAGTAAGTTTAAGCTACTTTTAGGGATGTTTTCATTAGTTTTTATGTTAAATTCACATTTCTGGACTTTACTATGAGTTTGTGTGTTTTTCTGTGATTTCAGGTAAATTCTGACTGAAATTGAGGGATTTGAGCAAAACTCTGAAAAAGGCTGACAAAAGGACTGCTGATGCTGTTGGATTCTGACCTCCCTGCACTCGAAATAAATTTTCTGGAGCTACAGAACTCTAAATGGCGCGCTCTCAACGGCGTTGGAAAGTAGACATCCAGGGCTTTCCAGCAATATATAATAGTCCATACTTTATTCGAAGAATGACGACGCAAACTGGCGTTGAACGCCAAGTACACGCTCCTTTCTGGAGTTAAACGCCAGAAAAACGTCATAATCCGGAGTTGAACGCCCAAAGCACATCATAACTCGAAATTCAACTCCAAGAGGAGCCTCTGCTCGTGGATAGATCAAGCTCAGCCCAAGCACACACCAAGTGGGCCCCGGAAGTGGATTTATGCATCAATTACTTACTCATGTAAACCCTAGGAGCTAGTTTATTATAAATAGGATGATTTACTAATGTATCAATCATCTTTTGATCTCAGTTTTATTTTATTCTTCATCTTAGGAGATCATTGATCACGTTTAGGGGGCTGGCCATTCGGCCATGCCTGAACCTCTTGCTTATGTATTTTCAACGGTGGAGTTTCTGCACACCATAGATTAAGGGTGTGGAGCTCTGCTGTACCTCAAAGATTAATGAAGTTCTATTTTCTTTTATTCAATTCTCTATCTTATTCTTATTCCAAGATATTCATTCGCACCCAAGAACATGATGAATAATGATGAGTAATAACTCTCATCATCATTCTCACTTATGAACGCGCGTGATTGACAACCACTTCCGTTCTGCGTGTAACAAGGCTTGAATGTATATCTCTTAGATTCCCCAACAGAATCTTCGTGGTATAAGCTAGATAGATGGCGGCATTCATCTAGATCCGGAAAGTCCAACCTTGTCTGTGGTGTTCCGAGTAGGATCCTGGGAATCCGGAAAGTCTCACCTTGTCTATGGTATTCCGAGTAGGATTCCATTCATGAATGACTGTGACGTGCTTCAAACTTTAACCTGCTGGGCGTTAGTGACAAACGCAAAAGAGGGATTCTATTCCAGTAGGAGCGGGAACCAACCGGTGATTGGCCGCACTGTGACAGAGTGCGTGCATTAGCTTTCACTGCGAGGATGGGATGTAGCTATCAACCATGGGTGATGCCTCCAGACTGGTTAGCTGTGCGAGTGACAGCCGTGCAGGTTATTTCCCCGAGAGGAATGAAAGTAGCCACAGCTGATAGTGAACCCCTATACAAAGCTTGCCATGGAGAGGAGTAAGAAGGATTGGGTAGAAGGAATAGGAGAGCAGGCGTCCTAGAGCTCTACAGCACCTCCATTCCGCTTATCTGAAATTCCTACCAATGAATCTGCATAAGTATCTCTATCCCTTTTATTATTCCTTTTATTAGAACAATCCAATTATCACTATTACAAATGTTCAATCCGCCTAACTGGGATTTGCAAGGTGACCATAGCTTGCTTCATACCAACAATCTCTGTGGATTCGACCCTTACTCACGTAAGGTTATTACTTGGACGACCCAGTACACTTGCTGGTTAGTTGAACGGAGTTGTGATTTCACTCGTGCCAATTTCAATTTCTATATAAGTACTACTCAAAGAATACATTGATCACAATTTCGTCCACCACTTATGTTGCTTCCTTGGAAAGTCCTTGAATGTTTGGTCAAGTAAGAAGCAACCAACAGTGGCTTTATCCACTGCAGAGGCTGAGTATATAGCTGCTTCTTCTTGTTGTTCTCAGCTTATGTGGTTAAAAACACAGCTTGCTGGTTATAAGTTAAATGCTGAAAATATTCCCTTGTTGTGTGATAATATGAGTGACATTAATATTTCTAAAAATCCAGTTTTGCACTCTAGGACTAAACATATTGAAGTGAAATTTCACTCAATAAGAGAACATGTTCAAAAGGGGATATTTGCATTCAATTTGTTAAATCATAGGAGCAATTAGCTGATATTTTCACTAAACCACTAGCTGAGGACAGATTCTGCATGCTTAGGACTAGTCTAGGAATTTTGAGTCATGATTCATTGTTTGAAGATTGCTGATGTTTTTGTTGAAGTTTTTGTTTCATAGGTTCGGATGAGACAATTCTGGGCAGAAGGAGAACCATCATTTTGAATTTTATCTTCTGGGCTTTGAACTTTCTTGGAATAAGATTCTGAACTTTCTTTTTCCAAGAACACTCTTAACTTGCTGCAATTGCAAACCTATTCATGTATTGTGCACATTTTTTTCTCATTTTTCATTATCATCATTTCAATTTTTGAAAAACTGCAACTTCTATTTTAATTGTGCTAATGTCTAGTTTGAGAATTCCATTTTGCAGGTCAAAGAGACATTTGGATTGTTGAATAAGAAATGAGAGATCTAGATTTTGTAGTGTAAAAATGGACATGGACCATGCTTGAATCTTATTACACATGTGGTCTCTTTTTGTTTTCTGAAACCTTCAAGTGATATGAAACTCTCTTTTTGGTCCTAATGAGTTTTTACCAAGAATTGGTCTTTGCACATTGTGAGTTTGTTATATAACTATGGTGTTGCTGGTTGAAATATGATCTTTATTTCTCTTCCAAATTTTCTTAATATTTCAAAATGCAACACTTAGCTTTAACGTGCCTTTAACATACTATTTTGTTGGTTCTGTTTTGTTTTATTTTCCCACCTTGATGACAAAAAGGGGGGAGAAAATGCATATATGAGGCTTGATAAGACATAAGACTTATTGAGATTATTGGATATTAATTTTGATTAGTCTTGTATTTGTTAATTGGCTGGTATTTATGAACTGAAATATGTTTGACTTGTTTGTGAATTGAACTTGGCTGACTTGTTTGTGAACTAAACTTGGATGACTTTAAGTCATTTGAACTTTATGTTGTGCTGGTGAATCGTTGCTTACATGCTGCCGTAGTTTGCAAATCATATGAAAAAAAGGGGGGAGCACATCAAGTTAATCTGGTATCATCAAAGGAAAATCTCTGAACCTTTTGTTGCAGGATTTTAGTTCATTTCAAGTTGCAAATTTTAACTTTACATTAACTCTCACACCCTTGATGACAAAAGGAGGAGTAGTTGTATGAATTGAATTTAGTAGCATATGAATTTTCTAATTTTTGCTGCTGTTGTGATGTTTAGCATGTGAATTTGCTGATGTGAATTTGCTTTACATGATTTGTTGCTCTGTTTTGCCATTGCTAGTCTTGATGCTCTGTATGATTCAGTTTTGAGAAATTTTGGGCTGGATATTTGTTATTATTGTTGACATGTTTTGTTTAGTGTTGGGATAGATATTTGGTTGTTTACACAATCCCTTAATTCAAGTTCATGAGAAGTTAAATTGTTTGAAAACCTTGCTGATTGCTTCATCCATGGTCAACATAGTGTACATAGTCTATTATTATGTTTCCTATGAATATATGCAAATAGGAAAGAAGAGAAGAGCATAAATTTAGGGGGAGCAATTCTTGAAAAGAAAATGGGGAGCAACACAAAAGCAAATGACACCACTCAAAGGAAAGTTCCTTAACTTTATTCAAATTCAATTCCTTTTGATTAATGTTTTAATTATGTTTGTCATCAAGGGGGAGATTGTTGAATTGAGAAATTAACTAACTTCAATTGATGATGACAAAAATTATTTTATGGGGTTAATTATCTAATTAATTTTTAATTGTGCTTGATAAAGTGTTGCAAGGCAAAGAAAGAATATTGCAGTAGCCCAATAAGAGAAAAATCAAACTAGAAACAAAGTGGGCTACAAAGAACTAAAAGACCAAGGTTGTTAAGCAAAGGAATTAGATGGCTGGTGCACGAAATTGTGATCACTACAACTCAAAATAATCCCTAGTAATGGCTCCAAAGACTTGGTGCTCAATACCATGGCATAAACACAACTTCGCACAACTAACCAGCAAGTGCACTGGGTCGTCCAAGTAATAAACCTTACGCGAGTAAAGGTCGATCCCACGGAGATTGGTGGTATGAAGCAAGCTATGGTCACCTTGTAAATCTCAGTCATGCAGACTCAAATGGGTATAGTGGTAAACGAATAAAGCAATAAGATAAAGATAGATATACTTATGCATATCATTGGTGAGAGCTTCAGATAAGCGTATGAAGATGCCTTCCCTTCCGTCTCTCTGCTTTCCTACAGCCTTCATCCAATCCTTCTTACTCCTTTCCATGGCAAGCTCGTGTAGGGTTTCACCGTTGTCAGTGGCTACCTCCCATCCTCTCATTGAAAGCGATTGCATATGCCCTGTCACGGTCATAGCGGAATTCATCTGTCGGTTCTCAATCAGGTCGGAATAGAATCCAGTGATTCTTTTGCGTCTGTCACTAACGCCCCGCCCTCAGGAGTTTGAAGCACGTCACAGTCATTCAATCATTAAATCCTACTCAGAATACCACAGACAAGGTTAGACCTTCCGGATTCTCTTGAATGCCGCCATCAGTTCTCGCCTATACCACGAAGATTCCGGTTAAAGAATCCAAGAGATATTCACTAGAGCCTCGAATGCTTGTAGAACAAGAGTGGTTGTCAGTCACTTTGTTCATAGGTGAGAATGATGATGAGTGTCAATCATCACCTTCAAGTTGAAGAACAAGTGATATCTTGGACAAAGAACAAGCGGAATTGAATAGAAGAATAATAGTAATTGCATTAATACTCGAGGTACAGCAGAGCTCCACACCTTAATCTATGGTGTGTAGAAACTCCACCGTTGAAAATACATAAGAACAAGGTCTAGGCATGGCCGTGAGGCCAGCCTCCCAGTGATCAAGAGATTCAAAGACCTAAAGATGATCTAAGATCCCACGATGAAAATACAATAGTAAAAGGTCCTACTTATAGAAAACTAGTAGCCTAGGGTGTACAGAGATGAGTAAATGACATAAAAATCCACTTCCGGGCCCACTTGGTGTGTGCTTGGGCTGAGCAATGAAGCATTTTCGTGTAGAGACTCTCCTTGGAGTTAAACGCCAGTTTTGATGCCAGTTTGGGCGTTTAACTCCCATTTAGGTGCCAGTTCCGGCGTTTAACGCTGGAATTTCTTGAGGTGACTTTGAACGCCGGTTTGGGCCATCAAATCTTGGGCAAAGTATGGACTATCATATATTTCTGGAAAGCCCAGGATGTCTAATTTCCAACGCCGTTGAGAGCGCGCCAATTGGGCTTCTGTAGCTCCAGAAAATCCACTTCGAGTGCAGGGAGGTCAGAATCCAACAGCATCTGCAGTCCTTTTGAGTCTCTGGATCAGATTTTTGCTCAGATCCCTCAATTTCAGCCAGAAAATACCTGAAATCATAGAAAAACACACAAACTCATAGTAAAGTCCAGAAAAGTGAATTTTAACTAAAAACTAATAAAAATATAATAAAAACTAACTAAAAGATACTAAAAACATACTAAAAACAATGCCAAAAAGCGTACAAATTATCCGCTCATCACAACACCAAACTTAAATTGTTGCTTGTCCCCAAGCAACTGAAGATCAAATAGGATAAAAAGAAGAGAACATGCAATGAACTCCAAAAACATCTATGAAGATCAGTATTAATTAGATGAGCGGGGCTTTTAGCTTTTTGCCTCTGAATAGTTTTGGCATCTCACTTTATCCTTTGGAACTCAGAATGATTGGCTTCTTTAGGAACTCAGAATCCAGATAGTGTTATTGATTCTCCTAGTTAAGTATGATGATTCTTGAACACAGCTACTTTATTGAGTCTTGGCTGTGGCCCAAAGCACTCTGTCTTCCAGTATTACCACCGGATACATACATGCCACAGACACATAATTGGGTGAACCTTTTCAGATTGTGACTCAGCTTTGCTAGAGTCCCCAATTAGAGGTGTCCAGGGTTCTTAAGCACACTCTTATTGCCTTGGATCACAACTTTATTTCTTTCTTTTTCTTTCTTTTTTCTTTCTTTTTTTTCGGTTTTTTTTTCTTTTTTTTGTATTCACTGCTTTTTCTTGCTTCAAGAACCATTTTTATGATTTTTCAGATCCTCAGTAACATGTCTCCTTTTTCATCATTCTTTCAAGAGCCAACATTCATGAACCACAAATTCAAAAGACATATGCACTGTTTAAGCATACATTCAGAGAACAAAAGTGTTGCCACCACATCAAAATAATTAAACTGTTATAAAATTCAAAATTCATGCAATTCTTTTCCTTTTCAATTAAGCACGTTTTTATTTAAGAAAGGTGATGGATTCATAGGACATTCATAACTTTAAGGCATAAACACTAAGACACTAATGATCATGAGACACAAACATGGATAAACATAAGCACTAAAATTCGAAAAACAGAAGAATAAAGAACAAGGAAATCAAGGAACGGGTCCACCTTAGTGATGGCGGCTCTTCCTTCCTCTTGAAGGTCCTATGGAGTGCTTGAGCTCCTCAATGTCTCTTCCTTGCCTTTGTTGCTCCTCTCTCAGGATTCTTTGATCTTCTCTTATTTCATGGAGGAGAATGGAGTGTTCTTGGTGCTCCACCCTTAGTTGTCCCATGTTGGAACTCAATTCTCCTAGGGAGGTGTTTAGTTGCTCCCAATAGTTTTGTGGAGGAAAGTGCATCCCTTGAGGCATCTCAGGGATCTCATGATGAGAGGGGTCTCTTGTTTGCTCCATCCTTTTCTTGGTAATGGGCTTATCCTCATCAATGGTGATGTCTCCCTCTATGTCAACTCCCACTGAATAACAGAGGTGACAAATGAGGTGAGGAAAGGCTAACCTTGCTAAGGTAGAGGACTTATCCGCCACCTTGTAGAGTTCTTGGGCTATGACCTCATGAACTTCCACTTCTTCTCCAATCATGATGCTATGGATCATGATGGCCCGGTCTAAAGTAACTTCGGACCGGTTGCTAGTGGGAATGATTGAGCATTGGATAAACTCCAACCATCCTCTAGCCACGGGTTTGAGGTCATGCCTTCTCAATTGAACCGGCTTGCCTCTTGAATCTCTCTTCCATTGTGCGCCCTCTTCACATATGATTGTGAGGACTTGGTCTAACCTTTGATCAAAGTTGACCCTTCTTGTGTAAGGATGTTCATCTCCTTGCATCATAGGCAAGTTGAACGCCACCCTCACACTTTCCGGACTAAAATCCAAGTATTTCCCCCGAACCATTGTGAGATAATTCTTTGGATCCGGGTTCATACTTTGATCATGGTTCTTGGTGATCCATGCATTGGCATAGAACTCTTGAACCATCAAGATTCCGACTTGTTGAATGGGGTTGGTAAGCACCTCCCAACCTCTTCTTCGGATCTCATGGTGGATCTCCGGATATTCACCCTTTTTGAGTGAAAAGGGGACCTCGGGGATCACCTTCTTCAAGGCCACAACTTCATAGAAGTGGTCTTGATGCACCCTTGAGATGAATCTATCCATCTCTCATGACTCGGAGGTGGAAGCTTTTGCCTTCCCTTTCCTCTTTCTAGAGGTTTCTCCGGCCTTGGATGCCATAATGGTTATGGAAAAACGAAAAAGCAACGCTTTTACCACACCAAACTTAAAATGTTTGCTCGTCCTCGAGCAAAAGAAGAAAGAAGAGAGTAGAAGAAGAAGAAATGAAGAAGAGGGAGATGGTGGTGTATTCGGCCAAAGAGGGGGAGAAGTGTGGTTTAGGTTGTGTGAAAATGAAGGGGTTAAAAAGGGTTTATATAGGAGAGAGGGGAGATGAGGTTCGGCCATTATGGGTGGGTTTGGGAGGGAAAGTGGTTTGAATTTGAAGGGTGAGGTTGGTGGGGTTTCATGAAGGATGGATGTGAGTGGTGAAGAGAAAGATGGGATTTGATAGGTGAAGTGTTTTTGGGGAAGAGGTATTGAGGTGATTGGTGAATGGGGGAAGAAGAGAGAGAGTGGTGGTGGGGTTGGTGGGGATCCTGTGGGGTCCACAGATCCTGTGGTGTCAAGGAAAAGTCATCTCTGCACCAAATGTTGCTCAAAATCACGTTTTGAGCCATTTCTGGCGTTAAACGCCGGGCTTGTGCCCATTCCTGGCGTTTAACGCCAGGTTCTTGCCCTTTTCTGGCGTTTAACGCCAGTCTAGTGCCCCTTTCTGGCGTTAAACGGCCAGAATGGTGCCAGACTGGGCGTTAAACGCCCAACTGCTAGGTTTACTGGCGTTTGAACGCCAGCAACTTCTTCCTCCAGGGTGTGCTGTTTTTCTTCCTGTTTTTCATTTTGTTTTTGCTTTTTCAATGGATTTTGTGACTTCTTATGATCATCAACCTAAAAAAAATAAAATAACAAAGAGAAATATATAAAATCTAATCATTGGGTTGCCTCCCAACAAGCGCTTCTTTAATGTCAATAGCTTGACAGAGGGCTCTCATGGAGCCTCACAGATATTCAGAGCAATGTTGGAACCTCCCAACACCAAACTTAGAGTTTGAATGTGGGGGTTCAACACCAAACTTAGAGTTTGGTTGTGGCCTCCCAACACCAAACTTAGAGTTTGACTGTGGGGGCTCTGTTAGTCTCTGATTTGAGAGAAGCTCTTCATGCTTCTTCTCCATGGTGATAGAGGGATATCCTTGAGCCTTAAACACATAGGATTTTTCATTCACTTGAATGATCAGTTCACCTCCATCAACATCAATCACAGCCTTTGCTGTGGCTAGGAAGGGTCTGCCAAGGATGATGGATTCATCCATGCACTTCCCAGTCTCTAGGACTATGAAATCAGTAGGAATGTACTGGTCTTCAACCTTTACCAAAACATTCTCTACAAGTCCATGAGCTTGTTTTCTTGAGTTGTCTGCCATCTCTAATGAGATTCTTGCAGCTTGTACCTCAAAGATCCCTAACTTCTCCATTACAGAGAGAGGCATGAGGTTTACACTTGACCCTAAGTCACACAGAGCCTTCTTGAAGGTCATGGTGCCTATCGTACAAGGTATGGAAAACTTCCCAGGATCTTGTCTCTTTTGAGGTAGTTTCTGCCTAGACAAGTCATCCAGTTCTTTGGTGAGCAAAAGAGGTTCAGTCTCCCAAGTCTCATTTCCAAATAACTTGTCATTCAACTTCATGATTGCTCCAAGGTATTTAGCAACTTGTTCTTCAGTGACATACTCATCCTCTTCAGAGGAGGAATACTCATCAGAGCTCATGAAAGGCAGAAGTAAGTCCAATGGAATCTCTATGGTCTCATTTTGAGCCTCAGATTCCCATGGTTCCTTATTGGGGAACTCAGTGGAGGTCAGTGTACGCCCATTGAGGTCTTCCTCAGTGGCGTCCACTTCATCTCCTTCCTCTCCAAATTCGGCCATGGTTATGGCTTTGCACTCTCCTTTTGGATTTTCTTCTATATTACTTGGGAGAGTACTAGGAGGGAGTTCAGTAACTTTCTTGCTCAGCTGCCCCACTTGTGCCTCCAAATTTCTAATGGAGGACCTTGTTTCAGTCATGAAACTTTGAGTGGTTTTGATTAGATCAGAGACCATGGTTGCTAAGTCAGATTGGTTCTGCTTAGAATTCTCTGTCTGTTGCTGAGAAGATGATGGAAAAGGCTTGCCATTGCTAAACCTGTTTCTTCCACCATTATTGTTATTGAAACCTTGTTGAGGTTTCTCTTGATTTTTCCATGAGAAATTTGGGTGATTTCTCCATGAAGAATTATAGGTGTTTCCATAGGGTTCTCCTAGGTAGTTCACCTCTTCCATTGAAGGGTTCTCAGGATCATAAGCTTCTTCCTCAGATGAAGCATCCTTAGTACTGCCAGGTGCATTTTGCATTCCAGACAGACTTTGAGAAATCAAATTGACTTGTTGAGTCAATATCTTGTTCTGAGCCAGTATGGCATTCAGAGTATCAATCTCAAGAACTCCTTTCTTCTGACTTGTCCCATTGTTCACAGGATTCCTTTCAGAAGTGTACATGAATTGGTTATTTGCAACCATTTCAATTAGCTCTTGAGCTTCTGTAGGCGTCTTCTTCAGATGAAGAGATCCTCCAGCAGAGCTATCCAAAGACATCTTAGATAGTTCAGAGAGACCATCATAGAAATACCTATGATGCTCCATTCAGAAAGCATGTCAGATGGACATTTTCTGATCAATTGTTTGTATCTTTCCCAAGCTTCATAGAGGGATTCTCCATCCTTCTGTCTGAAGGTTTGGACTTCCACTCTAAGCTTACTCCATTTTTGAGGTGGAAAGAACTTTGCCAAGAAGGCATTGACTAGCTTTTCCCAAGAGTCCAGGCTATCCTTAGGTTGAGAGTCCAACCATATTCTAGCTCTGTCTCTTACAGCAAAAGGGAATAGCATCAATCTGTAGACCTCAGGGTCAACCCCATTAGTCTTGACTGTGTCACAGATTTGCAAGAACTCAGCTAAAAACTGATGTGGATCTTCCATTGGAAGTCCATGGAACTTGCAATTCTGCTGCAGTAGAGAAACCAACTGAGGTTTAAGCTCAAAGTTGTTTGCTCCAACGGCAGGGATAGAGATGCTTCTCCCATAGAAGTCGGGAGTAGGTGCAGTAAAGTCACCCAGCACCTTCCTTGCATTGTTGGCATTGTTGTTATTTTCGGCTACCATGAGTTCTTCTTCTTTGAAGAATTCGGTCAGGTCCTCTAAAGAGAGTTGTGCTTTGGCTTCTCTTAGCTTTCTCTTCAAGGTCCTTTCAGGTTCAGGGTCAGCTTCAACAAGAATGCCTTTGTCTCTGCTCCTGCTCATATGAAAGAGAAGAGAACAAGAAGATATGGAATCCTCTATGTCACAGTATAGAGATTCCTTGAGGTGTCAGAGGAAAAGAAAAATAGAAGAAAGAAGAAGGGGAAGAATTCGAACTTTAATTGGATGAAGTTCGAATTGTGCATTAAGAAGGAGTAGTACTCCATAAATAGAAGGATGTGGGAAGAAGGGAAGTAATTTTCAAACATTAAATTAAAAAGATTTTGAAAACATTTTGAAAAACACTTAATTGATTTTCGAAAATAAAAGTGAGAAAGAAATCAAGTGATTTTTGAAAAAAGATTTTGAAATTAGAAGTTAAAAAGATTTGATTGAAAAATTATTTTGAAAAAGATGTGGTTAGGAAGATATGATTGAAAAGATTTGATTTGAAAACAATTTTAAAAGATATGATTTTTTTTTTTTTAAATTAATGACTTGCCTAACAAGAAAAGATATGATTCAAACATTAAACCTTTCTCAACAGAAAAGGCAACAATCTTGAGATGTTCAATCAAATCATTAATTGTTAGTAAGTATCTTTGAAAAAGGAAAGAAATTGATTTTGAAAACATTTGATTGAAAAGATATGATTTGAAAAAGATTTGATTTTGAAAAACTTTGAAAAACTTGAAAAAAAATTGATTTTGAAAACAAAATCTTCCCCCTTTGCCATCCTGGCGTTAAACGCCCAGAATGGTATCCATTCTGGCGTTTAACGCCCAAAATGCACCCTTTTTGGGCGTTAAACGCCCAACCAGGTACCCTGGCTGGCGTTTAAACGCCAGTCTGTCTTCTTCACTGGGCATTTTCGAATGCTCAGCTTTTTCTGTATAATTCCTCTGCAGTATGTTCTGAATCTTCAATTCTTTGTGTTATTGACTTGAAAAGACACAAATTAAAAATATTTTTGGATTTTTAACAATCAAAATGCAACAAGAATCAAATAACAATGCATGCAAGACACCAAACTTAGCAGTTTGTATACTATTGACACTATATGAGACACATAAACACTCAAGTCAAAAGAATTTAAAGATCAGAGTAAGAAATCATCAAGAATTATTTGAAGATCTTAAGACACATGAATGAATGCATGCAATTGACACCAAACTTAAGATGAGACACTAGACTCAAGCAAGAAACATCAAATATTTTTGGTTTTTATGATTTTGTAAAATTTTTTTGTGATTTTCGAAAATTAAGTGGAAAAAGATATCAAAATTCTTAATGAGAATTCCAGGAATCAGTGCAATGCTAGTCTAAGACTCCGGTCCAGGAATTAGACATGGCTTCACAGCCAGCCAAGCTTTCAAAGAAAGCTTCGGTCCAAAACACTAGACATGGCCAAAGGCCAGCCAAGCCTTAGCAGATCACTGCTCCAAAAGCAAGATTGATAAAAAATCAACAAGCTTCTGTGATGCTAAGTTGAAACCTCGGTCCAATGAGATTAGACATGGCTTCTCAGCCAGCCAGATTTCAACAAATCATCATGAAACTCTAGAATTCATCTTCAAGAATTTCGAAAAAAAATAAATGCCTAATCTAAGCAACAAGATGAACCGTCAGTTGTCCACACACAAACACAATCCCCGGCAACGGCGCCAAAAACTTGGTGCACGAAATTGAGATCACTACAACTCAAAACAATCCCTAGTAATGGCTCCAAAGACTTGGTGCTCAATACCATGGCATAAACACAACTTCGCACAACTAACCAGCAAGTGCACTGGATCGTCCAAGTAATAAACCTTACGCGAGTAAGGGTCGATCCCACGGAGATTGGTGGTATGAAGCAAGCTATGGTCACCTTGTAAATCTCAGTCAGGCAGACTCAAATGGGTATAGTGGTAAACGAATAAAGCAATAAGATAAAGATAGAGATACTTATGCATATCATTGGTGAGAGCTTCAGATAAGGGTATGAAGATGCCTTCCCTTCCGTCTCTCTGCTTTCCTACAGCCTTCATCCAATCCTTCTTACTCCTTTCCATGGCAAGCTCGTGTAGGGTTTCACCGTTGTTAGTGGCTACCTCCCATCCTCTCATTGAAAGTTATTGCATATGCCCTGTCACGGTCATAGCGGAATTCATCTGTCGGTTCTCAATCAGGCCGGAATAGAATCCAGTGATTCTTTTGCGTCTGTCACTAACGCCCCGCCCTCAGGAGTTTGAAGCACGTCACAGTCATTCAATCATTGAATCCTACTCAGAATACCACAGACAAGGTTAGACCTTCCGGATTCTTGATGAGCGGATAATTTGTACGCTTTTTGGCATTGTTTTTAGTATGTTTTTAGTATGATCTAGTTAGTTTTTAGTATATTTTTATTAGTTTTTAATTAAAATTCACTTTTCTGGACTTTACTATGAGTTTGTGTGTTTTTCTGTGATTTTAGGTATGTTCTGGCTGAAATTGAGGGTTCTGAGCAAAAATCTGATCCAGAGACTGAAAAGGACTGCAGATGCTGTTGGATTCTGATCTCCCTACACTCGAAGTGGATTTTCTGGAGCTACAAAAGCCCAATTGGCGCGCTCTCAACGGCGTTGGAAAGTAGACATCCTGGGCTTTCCAGCAATATATGATAGTCCATACTTTGCCCAAGATTTGATGGCCCAAACCGGCGTTCAAAGTCACCTCAAGAAATTCCAGCGTTAAACGCCGGAACTGGCACCTAAATGGGAGTTAAACGCCCAAACTGGCATAAAAGCTGGCGTTTAACTCCAAGACAAGTCTCTACACGAAAATGCTTCATTGCTCAGCCCAAGCACACACCAGTGGGCCCGGAAGTGGATTTTTATGTCATTTACTCATCTCTGTACACCCTAGGCTACTAGTTTTCTATAAGTAGGACCTTTTACTATTGTATTTTAATCAAGAAATCTTGGTAGCTATCTTCTAATTTTATGCTATCTTAGATCATTTGGGAGGCTGGCCATTCGGCCATGCCTAGACCTTGTTCTTATGTATTTTCAACGGCGGAGTTTCTACACACCATAGATTAAGGTGTGGAGCTCTGCTGTACCTCGAGTATTAATGCAATTACTATTGTTCTTCTATTCAATTCCACTTGTTCTTTGTCCAAGATATCACTTGTTCTTCAACTTGATGAATGTGATGATCAGTGACACTCATCATCATTCTCACCTATGAACAAGGTGACTGACAACCATTCTTGTTCTACAAGCATATGAGGCTTAGTGAATATCTCTTGGATTTCTGATTGCATGATGCATGGTTGATCGCCTGACAACCGAGTGCTCGCCTGACAAACGAGCCAGCCATTCCGTGAGATCAGAGTCTTCGTGGTATAGGCAAGAACTGATGGCGGCATTCAAGAGAATCCGGAAGGTCTAACCTTGTCTGTGGTATTCTGAGTAGGATTCAATGATTGAATGACTGTGACGTGCTTCAAACTCCGAAAGGCGGGGCGTTAGTGACTGACGCAAAAGAATCACTGGATTCTATTCCGGCCGGACCGAGAACCGACAGATGATTAGCCTATGCTGTGACAGAGCATCAGGGACGTATTTTCACTGAGAGGATGGGAGGTAGCCACTGACAACGGTGAAACCCTACACAAGCTTGCCATGGAAAGGAGTAAGAAGGATTGGATGAAGACAGTAGGAAAGCAGAGAGACGGAAGGGAAGGCATCTTCATACGTTTGTCTGAAGCTCTTACACCAATGATATACATAAGTATCTCTATCTTTATCTTTATGCTTTATTCGTTTATCACTATACCCATTTGAGTCTGCCTGACTGAGATTTACAAGGTGACCATAGCTTGCTTCATACCACCAATCTCCGTGGGATCGACCCTTACTCGCGTAAGGTTTATTACTTGGACGACCCAGTGCACTTGCTGGTTAGTTGTGCGAAGTTGTGTTTATGCCATGGTATTGAGCACCAAGTCTTTGGAGCCATTACTAGGGATTGTTTATGTTTTGAAAAGTATTGATCACAATTTCGTGCACCAAGTTTTTGGCGCCGTTGCTGGGGATTGTTCTTGTGTATGGTCAACTGACGGTTCATCTTGTTGCTTAGATTAGGCATTTATTTTTTTCGAAATTCTTGAAGATGAATTCTAGAGTTTCATGATGATTTGCTGAAATCTGGCTGGCTGTAAAGCCATGTCTAATTTCATTGGACCGAGGTTTCAACTTATCATCACAAGAGCTTGTTGATCTTGCTTTTGGAGCAATGATCTGCTAAGGCTTGGCTGGCCTTTGGCCATGTCTAGTGTTTTGGACCGAAGCTTTCTTTGAAAGCTTGGCTGGCTGTGAAGCCATGTCTAATTCCTGGACCGGAGTCTTAGACTAGCATTGCACTGATTCCTGGAATTCTCATTAAGAATTTTGATATCTTTTTCCACTTAATTTTCGAAAATCACAAAAAAAAAAATTCACAAAAACCATAAAAACCAAAAATATTTGATGTTTCTTACTTGAGTCTAATGTCTCATCATAAGTTTGGTGTCCATTGCATTCATTCATGTGTCTTAAAGATCTTCAAGTAATTCTTGATGATTTCTTACTCTGATCTTTGAATTCTTTTGACTTGAGTGTTTATGTGTCTCATATAGTGTCAATAGTATACAAACTGCTAAGTTTGGTGTCTTGCATGCATTGTTATTTGATTCTTGTTGCATTTTGATTATTAAAAATCCAAAAATATTTTTTATTTGTGTCTTTTCAAGTCAATAATACAGAGAATTGAAGATTCAGAACATACTGCAGAGGAATTATACAGAAAAAGCTGGGCATTCAAAAATGCCCAGTGAAGAAGGCAGACTGGCGTTTAAACGCCAGCCAGGGTACCTGGTTGGGCGTTTAACGCCCAAAAAGGGTGCATTTTGGGTGTTAAACGCCAGAATGGATACCATTCTGGGCGTTTAACGCCAGGATGGTGCTAGGGGGAAGATTTTGTTTTCAAAATCAATTTTTTTTCAAGTTTTCAAAGTTTTTCAAAATCAAATCTTTTTCAAATCATATCTTTTCAATCAAATGTTTTCAAAATCAATTTCTTTCCTTTTTCAAAGATACTTACTAACAATTAATGATTTGATTGAACATCTCAAATTTGTTGCCTTTTCTGTTGAGAAAGGTTTAATGTTTCAAATCATATCTTTTCTTGTTAGGCAAGTCATTAATTTTTAAAATCAAATCTTTTTAAAATTGTTTTCAAATCATATCTTCTCAATCACATCTTTTTCAAAATAAGTTTTCAATCAAATCTTTTTAACTTCTAATTTCAAAATCTTTTTCAAAAATCACTTGATTTCTTTTCCACTTTTGTTTTCGAAAATCAATTAGTGTTTTTCAAAAATGTTTTCAAAATATTTTAATTAATTTTCGAAAAATTACTTCCCTCCTTCCCACATCCTTCTATTTATGGAGTACCACTCCTTCTCAATGCACAATTCGAACCTTATCTAATTAAAGTTCGAATTCTTCTTCTCCTTCTTCTTTCTATTTCTCTTTTTCCTCTGACACCTCAAGGAATCTCTATACTGTGACATAGAGGATTCCACATTTTCTTGTTCTCTTCTCTTTCATATGAGCAGGAGCAGAGACAAAGGCCTTCTTGTTGAAGCTGACCCTGAACCCGAAAGGACCTTGAAGAGAAAGCTAAGAGAAGCCAAAGCACAACTCTCTTTAGAGGACCTGACCGAATTCTTCAAAGAAGAAGAAGACATGGCAGCCGAAAACAACAATAATGCAAACAATGCAAGGAAGGTGCTGGGTGACTTTACTGCACCTACTCCCGCCTTCTATGGGAGAAGCATCTCTATCCCTGCCATTGGAGCAAACAACTTTGAGCTTAAGCCTCAATTAGTTTCTCTAATGCAACAGAATTGCAAGTTCCATGGACTTCTAATGGAAGATCCTCATCAGTTTTTAGCTGAATTCTTGCAAATCTGTGACACAGTCAAGACTAATGGGGTTGACCCTGAGGTCTATAGACTGATGCTATTCCCTTTTGCTGTAAGAGACAGAGCTAGAATATGGTTGGACTCTCAACCTAAAGAAAGCCTGGACTCTTGGGAAAAGCTAGTCAATGCCTTCTTGGCAAAGTTCTTTCCACCACAAAGATGGAGTAAGCTTAGAGTGGAAGTCCAAACCTTCAGACAGAAGGATGGAGAATCCCTCTATGAAGCTTGGGAAAGATACAAACAATTGATCAGAAAATGTCCTTCTGACATGCTTTCTGAATGGAGCATCATAGGTATTTTCTATGATGGTCTCTCTGAACTATCCAAGATGTCCTTGGATAGCTCTGCTGGAGGATCTCTTCATCTGAAGAAGACGCCTACAAAAGCTCAAGAGCTCATTGAAATGGTTGCAAATAACCAATTCATGTACACTTCTGAGAGAAATCCTGTGAACAATGGGACAAGTCAGAAGAAAGGAGTTCTTGAGATTGATACTCTGAACGCCATTTTGGCTCAGAATAAAATATTGACTCAACAAGTCAATTTGATTTCTCAAAGTCTGTCTGGAATGCAAAATGCACCAAGTAGTACCAAGGATGCTTCATCTGAGGAAGAAGCTTATGATCCTGAGAACCCTTCAATAGAAGAGGTGAATTACCTAGGAGAACCCTATGGTAACACCTATAATTCTTCATGGAGAAATCACCCAAATCTCTCATGGAAGAATCAAGAGAGACCTCAACAAGGTTTCAATAATAATGGTGGAAGAAACAGGTTTAACAATGGCAAACCTTTTCCATCATCTTCTCAGCAACAGACAGAGAATCCTAAGCAGAACCCCTCTGACTTAGCAACCATGGTCTCTGATCTAATTAAAACAACTCAAAGTTTCATGAATGAAACAAGGTCCTCCATTAGAAATTTGGAGGCACAAGTGGGACAGCTGAGCAAGAAAGTTACTGAACTCCCTCCAAGTACTCTCCCAAGCAACACAGAAGAAAATCCAAAAGGAGAGTGCAAAGCCATAAACATGGCCGAATTTGGAGAGGATGGAGATGAAGTGGACGCCACTGAGGAAGACCTCAATGAGCGTGCACTGACCTCCACTGAGTTCCCCAATGAGGAACCATGGGAATCTGAGGCTCAAAATGAGACCATAGAGATTCCATTGGACCTACTTCTGCCTTTCATGAGCTCTGATGAGTATTCTTCCTCTGAAGAGGATGAGTATGTCACTGAAGAGCAAGTTGCTAAATACCTTGGAGCAATCATGAAGCTAAATGACAAGTTATTTGGAAATGAGACTTGGGAGGATGAACCTCCTTTGCTCACCAAAGAACTGGATGACTTGTCTAGGCAGAAATTACCTCAAAAGAGACAAGACCCTGGGAAGTTTTCCATACCTTGTACCATAGGCACCATGACCTTCAAGAAGGCTCTGTGTGATTTAGGGTCAAGTGTAAACCTCATGCCTCTCTCAGTAATGGAGAAGCTAAGGATCTTTGAGGTACAAGCTGCAAAAATCTCACTAGAGATGGCAGACAACTCAAGAAAACAAGCTTATGGACTTGTAGAGAATGTTTTGGTTAAGATTGAAGACCATTACATCCCTACTGATTTCATAGTCCTAGAGACTGGGAAATGCATGGATGAAACCATCATCCTTGGCAGACCCTTCCTAGCCACAGCAAAGGCTGTGATTGATGTTGATGGAGGTGAACTGATCATTCAAGTGAATGAAAAATCCTATGTGTTTAAGGCTCAAGGATATCCCTCTATCACCATGGAGAAGAAGCATGAAGAGCTTCTCTCAAATCAGAGTCAAGAAGAGCCCCCACATTCAAACTCTAAGTTTGGTGTTGGGAGGCCACAACCAAACTCTAAGTTTGGTGTTGAACCCCCACATTCAAACTCTAAGTTTGGTGTTGGGAGGTTCCAACATTGCTATGAGTATCTGTGAGGCTCCATGAAAGCCCTCTGTCAAGCTACTGACATTAAAGAAGCGCTTGTTGGGAGGCAACCCAATATTATATTTTACATATTTTCTTTTGTTATTTTATTTTATTTTGTAGGTTGATGATCATAAGAAGTCACAAAATTAATTGAAAAAGCAAAAACAGAATGAAAAACAGGAAGAAAAACAGCACACCCTGGAGGAAGATGCTGCTGGCGTTCAAACGCCAGTAAGCCTAGCAGTTGGGCGTTTAACGCCCAGTCTGGCACCATTCTGGGCGTTTAACGCCAGAAAGGGGCACCAGACTGGCGTTAAACGCCAGAAAAGGGCAAGAACCTGGCGTTAAACGCCAGGAATGGGCACCAGCCCGGCGTTTAACGCCAGCAATGGCTCAAAACGTAAATTTTGATGCCATTTGGTGCAGGGATGACTTTTCCTTGACACCACAGGATCTGTGGACCCCACAGGACCCCCACCAACCCCACCACCACCCTCTCTCTTCTTCCCCATTCACCAATCACCTCAAAACCTCTTCCCCAAAAACCCTTCACCTATCAAATCCCATCTTTCTCTTCACCACTCACATCCATCCTTCATAAAACCCCACCAACCTCACCCTTCAAATTCAAACCACTTTCCCTCCCAAACCCACCCATAATGGCCGAACCTCATCTCCCCTCTCTCCTATAAATACCCTTCTTCACTCCTTCATTTTCACACAACCTAAACAACACCTCTCCCCCTCTTTGGCCGAATACACCACCATCTCCCTCTTCCTCATTTCTTCTTCTTCTACTCTCTTCTTTCTTCTTTTGCTTGAGGACGAGCAAACATTTTAAGTTTGGTGTGGTAAAAGCGTTGCTTTTTCGTTTTACCATAACCATTATGGCATCCAAGGCCGGAGAAACCTCTAGAAAGAGGAAAGGGAAGGCAAAAGCTTCCACCTCCGAGTCATGGGAAATGGATAGATTCATCTCAAGGGTGCATCAAGACCACTTCTATGAAGTTGTGGCCTTGAAGAAGGTGATCCCCGAGGTCCCCTTTTCACTCAAAAAGGGTGAATATCCGGAGATCCGCCATGAGATCCGAAGAAGAGGTTGGGAAGTGCTTACCAACCCCATTCAACAAGTCGGAATCTTGATGGTTCAAGAGTTCTATGCCAATGCATGGATCACCAAGAACCATGATCAAAGTATGAAACCGGATCCAAAGAATTATCTCACAATGGTTCGGGGGAAATACTTGGATTTTAGTCCGGAAAGTGTGAGGGTGGCGTTCAACTTGCCTATGATGCAAGGAGATGAACATCCTTACACAAGAAGGGTCAACTTTGATCAAAGGTTGGACCAAGTCCTCACAATCATATGTGAAGAGGGCGCACAATGGAAGAGAGATTCAAGAGGCAAGCCGGTTCAATTGAGAAGGCATGACCTCAAACCCGTGGCTAGAGGATGGTTGGAGTTTATCCAACGCTCAATCATTCCCACTAGCAACCGGTCCGAAGTTACTTTAGACCGGGCCATCATGATCCATAGCATCATGATTGGAGAAGAAGTGGAAGTTCATGAGGTCATAGCCCAAGAACTCTACAAGGTGGCGGATAAGTCCTCTACCTTAGCAAGGTTAGCCTTTCCTCACCTCATTTGTCACCTCTGTTATTCAGTTGGAGTTGACATAGAGGGAGACATCACCATTGATGAGGATAAGCCCATCACCAAGAAAAGGATGGAGCACACAAGAGACCTCTCTCATCATGAGATCCCTGAGATGCCTCAAGGGATGCACTTTCCTCCACAAAACTATTGGGAGCAACTAAACACCTCCCTAGGAGAATTGAGTTCCAACATGGGACAACTAAGGGTGGAGCACCAAGAACACTCCATTCTCCTCCATGAAATAAGAGAAGATCAAAGAATCATGAGAGAGGAGCAACAAAGGCAAGGAAGAGACATTGAGGAGCTTAAGCACTCCATAGGACCTTCAAGAGGAAGGAAGAGCCGCCATCACTAAGGTGGACCCGTTCCTTGATTTCCTTGTTCTTTATTCTTCTGTTTTTCGAATTTTAGTGCTTATGATTATCCATGTTTGTGTCTTATGATCATTAGTGTCTTAGTGTTTATGCCTTAAAGTTATGAATGTCCTATGAATCCATCACCTTTCTTAAATAAAAACGTGCTTAATTGAAAAGGAAAAGAATTGCATGAATTTTGAATTTTATAATAGTTTAATTATTTTGATGTGGTGGCAACACTTTTGTTCTCTGAATGTATGCTTGAACAGTGCATATGTCTTTTGAATTTGTGGTTCATGAATGTTGGCTCTTGAAAGAATGATGAAAAAGGAGACATGTTACTGAGGATCTGAAAAATCATAAAAATGATTCTTGAAGCAAGAAAAAGCAGTGAATACAAAAAAAAAAAAAAAGAAGCAAAAGAAAAAAAAACCGAAAAAAAAAGAGAAAAAGAAAGAAATAGAGTTGTGATCCAAGGCAATAAGAGTGTGCTTAAGAACCCTGGACACCTCTAATTGGGGACTTTAGCAAAGCTGAGTCACAATCTGAAAAGGTTCACCCAATTATGTGTCTGTGGCATGTATGTATCCGGTGGTAATACTGGAAGACAGAGTGCTTTGGGCCACGGCCAAGACTCAATAAGTAGCTGTGTTCAAGAATCATCATACTTAAGTAGGAGAATCAATAACACTATCTGGATTCTGAGTTCCTAAAGAAGCCAATCATTCTGAATTTCAAAGGATAGAGTGAGATGCCAAAACTGTTCAGAGGCAAAAAGCTAAAAGCCCCGCTCATCTAATTAATACTGATCTTCATAGATGTTTTTGGAGTTCATTGCATATTCTCTTCTTTTTATCCTATTTGATCTTCAGTTGCTTGGGGACAAGCAACAATTTAAGTTTGGTGTTGTGATGAGCGGATAATTTGTACGCTTTTTGGCATTGTTTTTAGTATGTTTTTAGTATGATCTAGTTAGTTTTTAGTATATTTTTATTAGTTTTTAATTAAAATTCACTTTTCTGGACTTTACTATGAGTTTGTGTGTTTTTCTGTGATTTTAGGTATTTTCTGGCTGAAATTGAGGGTTCTGAGCAAAAATCTGATCCAGAGACTGAAAAGGACTGCAGATGCTGTTAGATTCTGACCTCCCTGCACTCGAAGTGGATTTTCTGGAGCTGCAGAAGCCCAATTGGCACGCTCTCAACGGCGTTGGAAAGTAGACATCCTGGGCTTTCCAGCAATATATGATAGTCCATACTTTGCCCAAGATTTGATGGCCCAAACCGGCGTTCAAAGTCACCTCAAGAAATTCCAGCGTTAAACGCCGGAACTGGCACCTAAATGGGAGTTAAACGCCCAAACTGGCATAAAAGCTGGCGTTTAACTCCAAGACAAGTCTCTACACGAAAATGCTTCATTGCTCAGCCCAAGCACACACCAAGTGGGCCCGGAAGTGGATTTTTATGTCATTTACTCATCTCTGTACACCCTAGGCTACTAGTTTTCTATAAGTAGGACCTTTTACTATTGTATTTTAATCAAGAAATCTTGGTAGCTATCTTCTAATTTTATGCTATCTTAGATCATTTGGGAGGCTGGCCATTCGGCCATGCCTAGACCTTGTTCTTATGTATTTTCAACGGTGGAGTTTCTACACACCATAGATTAAGGTGTGGAGCTCTGCTGTACCTCGAGTATTAATGCAATTACTATTGTTCTTCTATTCAATTCCACTTGTTCTTTGTCCAAGATATCACTTGTTCTTCAACTTGATGAATGTGATGATCAGTGACACTCATCATCATTCTCACCTATGAACAAGGTGACTGACAACCATTCTTGTTCTACAAGCATATGAGGCTTAGTGAATATCTCTTGGATTTCTGATTGCATGATGCATGGTTGATCGCCTGACAACCGAGTGCTCGCCTGACAAACGAGCCAGCCATTCCGTGAGATCAGAGTCTTCGTGGTATAGGCAAGAACTGATGGCGGCATTCAAGAGAATCCGGAAGGTCTAACCTTGTCTGTGGTATTCTGAGTAGGATTCAATGATTGAATGACTGTGACGTGCTTCAAACTCCGAAAGGCGGGGCGTTAGTGACAGACGCAAAAGAATCACTGGATTCTATTCCGGCCGGACCGAGAACCGACAGATGATTAGCCTATGCTGTGACAGAGCATCAGGGACGTATTTTCACTAAGAGGATGGGAGGTAGCCACTGACAACGGTGAAACCCTACACAAGCTTGCCATGGAAAGGAGTAAGAAGGATTGGATGAAGACAGTAGGAAAGCAGAGAGACGGAAGGGAAGGCATCTTCATACGTTTGTCTGAAGCTCTTACACCAATGATATACATAAGTATCTCTATCTTTATCTTTATGCTTTATTCGTTTATCACTATACCCATTTGAGTCTGCCTGACTGAGATTTACAAGGTGACCATAGCTTGCTTCATACCACCAATCTCCGTGGGATCGACCCTTACTCGCGTAAGGTTTATTACTTGGACGACCCAGTGCACTTGCTGGTTAGTTGTGCGAAGTTGTGTTTATGCCATGGTATTGAGCACCAAGTCTTTGGAGCCATTACTAGGGATTGTTTATGTTTTGAAAAGTATTGATCACAATTTCGTGCACCAATTCTCTTGAATGCCGCCATCAGTTCTCGCCTATACCACGAAGATTCCGGTTAAAGAATCCAAGAGATATTCACTAGAGCCTCGAATGCTTGTAGAACAAGAGTGGTTGTCAGTCACTTTGTTCATAGGTGAGAATGATGATGAGTGTCAATCATCACCTTCATCAAGTTGAAGAACAAGTGATATCTTGGACAAAGAACAAGCGGAATTGAATAGAAGAACAATAGTAATTGCATTAATACTCGAGGTACAGCAGAGCTCCACACCTTAATCTATGGTGTGTAGAAACTCCACCGTTGAAAATACATAAGAACAAGGTCTAGGCATGGCCGTGAGGCCAGCCTCCCAGTGATCAAGAGATTCAAAGACCTAAAGATGATCTAAGATCCCACGATGAAAATACAATAGTAAAAGGTCCTACTTATAGAAAACTAGTAGCCTAGGGTGTACAGAGATGAGTAAATGACATAAAAATCCACTTTCGGGCCCACTTGGTGTGTGCTTGGGCTGAGCAATGAAGCATTTTCGTGTAGAGACTCTCCTTGGAGTTAAACGCCAGTTTTGATGCCAGTTTGGGCGTTTAACTCCCATTTAGGTGCCAGTTCCGGCGTTTAACGCTGGAATTTCTTGAGGTGACTTTGAACGCCGGTTTGGGCCATCAAATCTTGGGCAAAGTATGGACTATCATATATTGCTGGAAAGCCCAGGATGTCTACTTTCCAACGCCGTTGAGAGCGTGCCAATTGGGCTTCTGCAGCTCCAGAAAATCCACTTCGAGTGCAGGGAGGTCAGAATCTAACAGCATCTGCAGTCCTTTTCAGTCTCTGGATCAGATTTTTGCTCAGAACCCTCAATTTCAGCCAGAAAATACCTAAAATCACAGAAAAACACACAAACTCATAGTAAAGTCCAGAAAAGTGAATTTTAACTAAAAACTAATAAAAATATAATAAAAACTAACTAAAAGATACTAAAAACATACTAAAAACAATGCCAAAAAGCGTACAAATTATCCGCTCATCAATGGCCTGAATGAAAAATAAATCCAACCCAAGCCCATGAAGACTCCATCAAGCTGAAGCCTTCCAAAGCATCTCACATGTTTGCTTCAGTAAGAATTAGAAAGAAAGAGAAAGAGAGAGTTTCGTTATTCTTGTTCTTTCATCAAAAAAGAAAGAGAGAGAAAGGTAAATCACAAAAAGCTAATGTCTAATCACCCTAATCAAAGCAAGCTAAGCTAAGTCAGAGATGGCCATGCCATGGTTCACATCCTAGAAGGAAAAAAGGTTAATTAGCTACAAAGAAGAAAGAAGAAGAAATCAGAAGCTAGGGCAAAATCAGATCTTAGGCAAATCAGAAAGATCTTTCCATTATTGGTACCCCAAAGTAACTTGCTGAAGCTTCCTTTCCCTTTATACCCATTTCTGGTTAAATGAAGAAAGAAGCCTTTGATCTCTGCTGCTGTAAATCAAGGGTTCACAAAGTTTCTTGGAGCCAAAGCACATCATCAATGGTTCAGATTCAAGTTTACCTTTGAAACTTGTATCTTTGCTTATCTAAGGCTTTCGGTCAAGCAAAAAAGGGTCTGTTCCAGCATTCCATTTTCGGAGGTAAATGGAAGAAAGTGAAAGGTGAGTTGGTGAAGCACACAACTCAAGGAGTTGACCTAGGAGAGAGCATCTAAGCAACATGCAAGGAGATACAAAAGAAGATTTCTCATCATTCTAAAGCCAAGGAGAGATAACACAGTGTATTGAGGTTTTGTTCTGTGAAGAAGCTCTCTAAAGAAGTTCATCTACTTGGACATTACTTTCTTTCAAAGAAGCATTCCGCCAAAAAGGAAGAACTGAATCAGAGACATAAAAACCTGGTTTATCACATAGCAATGAGGCTGTTGAATAGTTAATCTCCTTCATGTTTTACAGACCTGGTTTATCACATAGCAATGAGGCTGTTGAATAGTCAATCTCCTTCATGTTTTACAGATTGTAATTTACTTTTCAATGTTTATCTTTCTATAATTTCTTGTGTGAAAAGGCATATTGAAAGAGCTCAAGTAAAAGCCAATGAGTGGAAAGAGGCTGAGTAATACACTTGAGAGAAAAGCCTAGAGTTATTTCATATTTCTTTAGGTAAGTCTGTGTCTTGTATCTTGTACCTGTGAGGTATCCCTTTCTTAGTTGGGTTAGCACTAAGAGTGAAGAGTTGAGTATTAGCATAGCCAAAGTCAAGTTAGGTTAGAACTTGAGTGTGAAAGGATTGTGTCAATCTTGTGAAATTGGTGTATGTAATACTTTAACTATTGTGAAAATTCCACCACAACGTAGGTTGCATAGCACAAGGCAACCAAACCAGGATACATGATGGTGTTAGCTTTTCTCTTCTCTACCCTGTCCTGTTTTCTAATATTCATGAGAAAAAATGAAATTGTCTCATAAATTTTTTGCTACTAAGTCCAAACAGATTCAGACAGCAAGTTTGTTTTAAAAGGATAAGTTTATTAAAGTAAAAGAATGTCATAGATTCTACCCCCCTTCTCTAAGCCTTTTACAACTTTCAATTGGTATCAGGAGTTAAGGTTTCAAGAATCAAGCTTAACCGCTTGGATCAAAGATCCAATGGCGAATAACTTGGGCACAACCACAATTGCCTACACCTCCACTGAAGGCCAGTCAAACAACAGGCCTCCTTTCTTCAATGGGAAGAACTATGCCTATTGGAAAGAGAGGATGAGGATCTTCATCTAATCCATTGACTACAACATATGGAAGATTTTTGTGAGCGGTCCCAATATCCCAACAAAAATAAGTGCTGATGGATTGGTGACTTTAAAAGAAAAAGCTGAATGGAATGAAGACGATAAGAAGAAAATGCAGCTGAATGCTAAAGCCACAACCTTCTTCAATGTGCTATCAGCTTTGAAGAGTACCGAAAGATGACTAGATGCAAGACAGCCAAAGAAATCTGAGAAAAACTCCAGGTTACACACGAAGGCACTAAACAGGTCAAAAAAACGAGGATTGATATGTTGCAAAAAGAGTACGAGATGTTTAACATGAAGGATGGAGAAAGCATTGATGAAGTGTTTGAGAGATTCTCAATCATAATCAACAACCTTGATGCTATGGGTACAAACTACTTAGAACAAATCCTATTGAGAAAACTCCTTAGAAGCCTCACAAAAGAATGGGAACCACTGCCACTGTCCTAGTCGAGAGCAATAACCTAAGCCCTATAACCTATGATGAGCTGAGAGGAAAACTCCTTGCCTATGAAACCACACACACAAACCCGAACTCAAAGAAAAAGGGAATAGCCCTCAAGTCAAAAATAGAACCAAAAGAAAGTGAGTCTAGTGATGGTATTTCAAATGATGAGGTTATGTTTTTTGTTAGAAGATTTAGAAGGAAGATGAAGAACAAGGGCAAGTACAAGGGTTCAAGCTCAAAAGAACACAAGATAGACTTGAGCAAGGTAACGTGTCATCATTGCAAGGAGGCTGGACATTTCAAGCTAAACTGTCCAAAGCTCAAGAAGGAGGACAAAGCAAAGAAAGAAAGGAAAAGAGTGCTCATGGCAGCTTAGGAGGATCTTGAGAATGACTCCAATGAAGAAAAAGAATCTAAAGGTGAAGATAAAGACTGCTTCATGGCTGGAAACAATAATCTTGATGAGGTAAATTACTATGACTTGTCCATAGATGATTTACATGCCATTATTGATGATCTCACTCTAAACACCTCAAAACTGCTAGATAAGTACAATAAGTGTAGATCTAAAAAAGATGTGTTAAAAGCTGAAAATGATTTCTTAAAAGAAGAAGTGAAGGAAACTGAATGTGCTTTGGATATTATTGAAGAAAACAGATTTCTAAAATCTGAACTTGAAAAATTAAAAGGAAAGCACATTGTGGATCCCTCTCATGAGTTAATTACTGAAAATGAAAGATTAAATGATATGATTAAAAAGCTGAATGGTGACTTAGCAAAATTTGCTCAAAGTTCTAGTAACTTGGACAAATTACTTGCAAGCCAAAGACCATTGTTTGAAAAATCTTGTTTAGGTTATATAACCAAAGAAAGTGCAGTTTTTAATGATTCTTCTATGAAATTTGTGGCTTCTTCATCAAATACTAAATCCCCATCAAACAAATCGGTATTGGATTTGTTCCCACATTTAAGGAGAAATTTGATGAAGTTTACACAAGTAAAACTGAGCCTTCACCAAGAACCAAACCTACTTCAAATAGGTTAGGTCTGGGTTACATTTCGAAAAATGAGGTTGCTTTCAAGTAGGGTAATTTTAATAAAATTAGGACATAGGGTACTAATTTAAAATCTAGTTAAATTCTTAAAATTTACTTCAAAATATTATTTGTTATGCCATAATACTAATTAAATAAAAAATCAAATACTTTAATTAAAATTATAAGATAAGAAGTTTAATTTTCCTTATTTCTAAAACTTAAAGTATTGAAGTATAAAAATATCAACTATTTAAATCATATACAATTTTTATTATTTTATAACTACTAACGTTATAATTTTAAATGTAGAAAATTACTCAATAATTATAAAATTGAATAAAGATCATAATTTATTTCAAATTCAATTAATCAAAACTTACTTTAATTATTTTTAATAAAGAAATTTCTAAAATTAAAGCTATAAAAATAATTGAATTTGACCGTCATCCTTTTCCCAGTCCTGCCACCGCTCTTCTGATCTCCTCATTGGGGACCAAGTGTGAGAATAGCTCAGATGAGCCTCTGCACGCGAGCAGAAATTCTGGCTATGGTTGGGTTGGTCACGATCTCTTGCCGCCAGCTCCCTCTCGAGGTTTTGGATCCTATGTCTAAGTTCTTGCATGATCCAGGAGTTATCGCTACCAGTACCACCAAATGGACGCCTTTTTAAGGATCGCTCATGGGAGAGATCTTGGGTAGAGGGGGTTTGTCAGCACCTCTGAGAAGTTCCAGTGCTCACCCTGCTCATGAGGCAACCCCTTTGGTGTTCTTTGTCCTGAGGGGAAAACGACCCCTCTCCTTCCTGTTCATCCCCTTCGTCCTCAGGACGGGAGAAAACCTCCATTCTCATCTTGCATTAGGTAGCCACAGACGGCGTCATTGTTCTGTTGCTCATTGAGTCGATTGGTGGGAGATCGTTGGAGGTAAGAAGCGGAACCTGAGCATGAAAGCTGAGAAGAGGAATGGATCCTACAATTGTTAGTGGGTCGGCGGGTGGGACCATCTGCAATGACACTCCGATGCTAAAGTAAGCGTCCGTACGATAAAACGGCTAATTAAGGTAAAAGTGACGTACCTACAGGGAGGGGTAGGTCCCTCCCCTTTATTCCTTGTCTTTGGGTGGACCCTTTCATTTAGGTCCCCTTTTCTAGAAGCTTCATGAGTTGTTCAGGCTTCGGCAAAGGGTGTCGTGCCACGCAAGAGACACTGTTGTCTAAACGGGTCATTGACCCATCGGGTTGTAGGTTCGTCAGGTGGACCCCTAGTCCTTGTTGGGTTGGACCAGAACACAATCTAAGAAAGTCAATTGGATCAACATTTTTGTTGTTTAAGTAGCATATAGTAGCGTTGGGTTAAGTAGATTTTGCAATTTTCTCCCTATTTAATTAGTCGTAATTAACCCAACCTATTCATCAGTTGGTTGGATTGAATTGAACGAGACTGGTGCACGAAATTGTGATCACTACTTTTCACAACTCAAATAATCCCTAGTAATGGCCCCAAAGACTTGGTGCTCAATACCATGGCATAAACACAACTTCGCACAACTAACCAGCAAGTGTACTGGGTCGTCCAAGTAATAAACCTTACGCGAGTAAGGGTTGATCCCACGGAGATTGTTGGTATGAAGCAAGCTATGATCACCTTGTAAATCTCAGTCAAGCAGACTCAAATGGTTATGGATGATATATGAATCAAACATAAAGATAAAGATAGAGATACTTATGCAATTCATTGGTGAGAACTTCAGATAAGCGTATGAAGATGCTTTGTCCCTTCCGTCTCTCTCTGCTTTCCTACTGTCTTCATCCAATCCTTCTTACTCCTTTCCATGGCAAGCTGTATGCAAGGGTTTCACCGTTGTCAGTGGCTACCTCCCATCCTCTCAGTGGAAATGTTCAACGCACCCTGTCACGGCACGGCTATCCAGCTGTCGATTCTCGATCATGTCGGAATAGAATCCAGTGATTCTTTTGCGTCTGTCACTAACGCCCCACAATCGCGAGTTTGAAGCTCGTCACAGTCATTCAATCATTGAATCCTACTCAGAATATCACAGACAAGGTTTAGACCTTCCGGATTCTCTTGAATGCCGCCATCAATTTTAGCTTATACCACGAAGATTCCGGTTAAAGAACCCAAGAGATAAACATTAGAGCCTTGTTTGCTTGTAGAACAGAAGTGGTTGTCAGTCACTTGTTCATAAGTGAGAATGGTGATGAGCGTCACATAATCATCACATTCATCAAGTTCTTGAGTGCGAATGAATATCTTGGAATAAGAACAAGCTGAATTGAATAGAAGAACAATAGTAATTGCATTAATACTCGAGGTACAGCAGAGCTCCACACCTTAATCTATGGTGTGTAGAAACTCCACCGTTGAAAATACATAAGAACAAGGTCTAGGCATGGCCGTGAGGCCAGCCCCATGATCTAAGATAGCATGAGACTAAAGATAGCTACCAAGATGTCTAATACAATAGCAAAAGGTCCTATTTATAGGGAACTAGTAGCTTAAGAATTACAAAGATGAGTAAATGACATAAAAATCCACTTCCGGGCCCACTTGGTGTGTGCTTGGGCTGAGCATTAAAGCATTTTCGTGTAGAGACTCTTCTTGGAGTTAAACGCCAGCTTTTGTGCCAGTTTGGGCGTTTAACTCCCACTTTGGTGCCAGTTCCGGTGTTTAACGCTGGAAATTCTAAAGGTGACTTTGAACGCCGGTTTGGGCCATCAAATCTTGGGCAAAGTATGGACTATCATATATTGCTGGAAAGCCCAGGATGTCTACTTTCCAACGCCGTTGAGAGCGCGCCAATTGGGCTTCTGTAGCTCCAGAAAATCTACTTCGAGTGCAGGGAGGTCAGAATCCAACAGCATCTGCAGTCCTTTTCAGTCTCTGAATCAGATTTTTGCTCAGGTCCCTCAATTTCAGCCAGAAAATACCTAAAATCACAGAAAAACACACAAACTCATAGTAAAGTCCAGAAAAGTGAATTTTAACTAAAAACTAATAAAAATATACTAAAAACTAACTAAATCATACTAAAAACATACTAAAAATAATGCCAAAAAGCGTACAAATTATCCGCTCATCACAACACCAAACTTAAATTGTTGCTTGTCCCCAAGCAACTGAAAATCAAATAAGATAAAAAGAAGAAAATATGCAATGAATTCCAAAAATATCTATGAAGATCAGTATTAATTAGATGAGCGGGGCTTTTAGCTTTTTGCCTCTGAACAGTTTTGGCATCTCACTCTATCCTTTGAAATTCAGAATGATTGGCTTCTTTAGGAACTCAGAATCCAGATAGTGTTATTGATTCTCCTAGTTAAGTATGATGATTCTTGAACACAGCTACTTTATGAGTCTTGGCCGTGGCCCAAAGCACTCTGTCTTCCAGTATTACCACCGGATACATACATGCCACAGACACATAATTGGGTGAACCTTTTCAGATTGTGACTCAGCTTTGCTAGAGTCCCCAATTAGAGGTGTCCTATGAATCCATCACCTTTCTTAAAAAAAATGTTCTTAATTGAAAAAGGGGAAGAATTGCATGAATTTCAGATTTTATAACAGATTAATTATTTTGATGTGGTGGCAACACTTTTGTTTTCTGAATGTATGCTTGAACAGTGCATATGTCTTTTGAATTTGTGGTTCATGAATGTTAAAATTGTTGGCTCTTGAAAGAATGATGAAAAAGGAGACATGTTACTGAGGATCTGAAAAAAATCATAAAAAAATGATTCTTGAAGCAAGAAAAAGCAGTGAATACAAAAAAAAAACGAAAAAAGGGAGAAAGAGAAAAAGAAAGAAAAAGAAAGAAAACAGGAAAATAAAGAACGGGTCCACCTTAGTGATGGCGGCTTGTTCTTCCTCTTGAAGGTCTTATGGAGTGCTTGAGCTCCTCAATGTCTCTTCCTTGTCTTTGTTGCTCCTCTCTCATGATTCTTTGATCTTTTCTAATTTCATGGAGGAGGTTGGAATGTTCTTGGTGCTCCACCCTTAGTTGTCCCATGTTGGAACTCAATTCTCCTAGGGAGGTGTTGATTTGCTCCCAATAGTTTTGTGGAGGAAAGTGCATCCCTTGAGGTATCTCAGGAATTTCATGATGAGTGGGATCTCTTGTTTGCTCCATCCTTTTCTTAGTGATGGGCTTGTCCTCATCAATGAGGATGTCTCCTTCTATGTCTACTCCAACTGAGAGTTCTTGGGCTATAACCTCATGAACTTCTACTTCTTCTCCAATCATGATGCTATGAATCATGATGGCCCGGTCTAGAGTAACTTCAGACCGGTTGCTAGTGGGAATGATTGAGCGTTGGATAAACTCCAACCATCCCCTAGCCACGGGCTTGAGGTCATGCCTTCTCAGTTGAACCGGCTTCCCTCTTGAATCTCTCTTCCATTGGGCGCCCTCTTCACAGATGTCTATGAGGACTTGGTCCAACCTTTGATCAAAGTTGACCCTTTTTGAGTTTGAAAGGGACCTCAGGGATCACCTTCTTCAAGGCCACAACTTCATAGAAGTGGTCTTGATGCACCCTTGAGATGAATCTCTCCATCTCCCATGACTCGGAGGTGAAAGCTTTTGCCTTCCCTTTCCTCTTTCTAGAGGTTTCTCTGGCCTTGGATGCCATAAATGGTTATGGAAAAACAAAAAGCAATGCTTTTACCACACCAAACTTAAAAGGTTTGCTCGTCCTCGAGCAAAAGAATAAAGAAGAGAGTAGAAGAAGAAGAAATAGAGGAGAGGGAGATGGCTTTGTGGTTCGGCCAAAGGGTAGAAGTAGTGTTTAGGTTGTGTGAAAATGAGGGGGTGAAGATGGGTTTATATAGGGGTGGAGAGAGGGGTTAGGGTTCGGTCATGTAGGGGTGGGTTTGGGAGGGAAAGTGGTTTGAATTTGAATGGTGAGGTAGGTGGGGTTTTATGAAGGATGGATGTGAGTGGTGAAGAGAATAGTGGGATTTGATAGGTGAGTGGTTTTTGGGGAAGAGTGGTAGAGGTGATTGGTGAATGGGTGAAGAAGAAGAGAGAGGGTGGTGGGGTAGGTGGGAATCCTGTGGGGTCCACAGATCCTGAGTTGTCAAGGAAAATTCAACCCTGCACCAAGTGGCGTGCAAAAATGCACCCTTTTGCCAATTCTGGCGTTAAACGCCGGGCTGGTGCCCATTTCTGGCGTTTAACGCCAGCTTCTTGCCCTTTCCTGGCGTTTAATGCCAGTCTGGTGCCCCTGTCTGGCGTTAAACGCCCAGAATGGTGCCAGACTGGGCGTTAAACGCCCAACTGTTACCCTCACTGGCGTTTAAACGCCAGCAGGATCTTCCTCCAGGGTGTGCTATTTTTCTTCCTGTTTTTCATTCTGTTTTTGCTTTTTCAATTGATTTTGTGACTTCCCATGATCATCAACCTAAAGAAAACATAAAATATCAAAAGAAAATAGATTAAATATAACATTGGGTTGCCTCTCAACAAGCGCTTCTTTAACGTCAGTAGCTTGACAGAGGGCTCTCATGGAGCCTCACAGATGCTCAGAGCAATGTTGGAACCTCCCAACACCAAACTTAGAGTTTGAATGTGGGGGTTCAATACCAAACTTAGAATTTGGTTGTGGCCTCCCAACACCAAACTTAGAGTTTGACTGTGGGGGCTCTGTTTGACTCTGATTTGAGAGAAGCTCTTCATGCTTTCTCTCCATGGTGACAGAGGGATATCCTTGAGCCTTAAACACAAAGGATTATTCATTCACTTGAATGATCAATTCTCCTCTGTCCACATCAATCACAGCCTTAGCTGTGGCTAGGAAGGGTCTGCCAAGGATGATGGATTCATCCATGCATTTCCCAGTCTCTAGGACTATGAAATCAGCAGGGATGTAATGGTCTTCAATCTTCACCAAAACATCCTCTACAAGTCCATAAGCTTGTTTCTTTGAATTGTCTGCCATCTCTAGTGAGATTCTTGCAGCTTGCACCTCAAAGATCCCTAGCTTCTCCATTACAGAGAGAGGCATGAGGTTTACACTTGACTCTAAGTCACACAGAGCCTTCTTGAAGGTCATGGTGCCTATGGTGCAAGGTATTGAAAACTTCCCAGGATCTTGTCTCTTTTGAGGTAATTTCTGCCTAGACAAGTCATCCAGTTCTTTGGTGAGCAAAGGGGGTTCATCCTCCCAAGTCTCATTACCAAATAACTTGTCATTTAGTTTCATGATTGCTCCAAGGTATTTAATAACTTGCTCTTCAGTGACATACTCATCCTCTTCAGAGGAAGAATACTCATCAGAGCTCATGAATGACAGAAGTAAGTCCAATGGAATCTCTATGGTCTCAGTGTGAGCCTCAGATTCCCATGGTTCCTCATTAGGGAACTCATTGGAGGCCAGTGGACGTCCATTGAGGTCTTCCTCAGTGGCGTTCACTGCCTCTTCCTCCTCTCCAAATTCGGCCATGTTGATGGCCTTGCACTCTCCTTTTGGATTTTCTTCTGTATTGCTTGGAAGAGTACTAGGAGGGAGTTCAGTAATTTTCTTGCTCAGCTGTCCCACTTGTGCCTCCAAATTCCGAATGGAGGACCTTGTTTCAGTCATGAAACTTTGAGTGGTTTTGATTAGATCAGAGACCATGGTTGCTAAGTCAGAGTGGCTCTGCTTAGAATTCTCTGTCTGTTGCTGAGAAGATGATGGAAAAGGCTTGCCATTGCTAAACCTGTTTCTTCCACCATTATTGTTGTTGAAACCTTGTTGAGGTCTCTGTTGATCCTTCCATGAGAGATTTGGGTGATTTCTCCATGAAGAATTATAGGTGTTTCCATAGGATTTTCCCATGTAATTCACCTCTTCCATTGAAGTGTTCTCAGGATCATAAGCTTCTTCTTTAGATGAAGCATCCTTAGTACTGCCTGGTGCAGCTTGCATTCCAGACAGACTTTGAGAAATCAAATTGACTTGCTGAGTCAGTATCTTGTTCTGAGCCAGTATGGCATTTAGAGTATCGATCTCAAGAACTCCTTTCTTCTAATTTGTCCCATTGTTCACAGGATTCCTTTCAAAAGTGTACATGAATTGGTTATTTGCAACCATTTCAATTAGTTCTTGAGCTTCTGTAGGCGTCTTCTTCAGATGAAGAGATCCTCCAGCAGAGCTATCTAAAGACATCTTGGATAGTTCAGACAGACCATCATAGAAAATACCTATGATGCTCCATTCAGAAAGCATGTCAGAAGGACATTTTCTGATCAATTGTTTGTATCTTTCCCAAGCTTCATAGAGGGATTCACCTTCCTTCTGTCTGAAGGTTTGGACTTCCACTCTAAGCTTACTCAATTTTTGAGGTGGAAAGAACTTTGCCAAGAAGGCATTGACTAGCTTTTCCCAAGAGTTCAGGCTTTCTTTAGGTTGTGAGTCCAACCATATCCTAGCTCTGTCTCTTACAGCAAAAGGGAATAGCATAAGTCTGTAGACCTCAGGGTTGACCCCATTGGTCTTGACAGTGTCACAGATTTGCAAGAATTCAGCTAAAAACTGATGAGGATCTTCCAGTGGAAGTCCATGGAACTTGCAATTCTGTTGCATTAGAGAAACTAATTGAGGCTTAAGCTCAAAGTTGTTTGCTCCAATGGCAGGGATAGAGATGCTTCTCCCATAGAAGTAGGGAGTAGGTGCAGTAAAGTCACCCAGCACCTTCCTTGCATTGTTGGCATTGTTGTTGTTTTCGGCTGCCATAGGTTCTTCTTCTTTGAAGAAATCTGTTAGGTCCTCTACAGAGAGTTGTGCTTTAGCTTCTCTTAGCTTTCGCTTCAAGGTCCTTTCAGGTTCAGGGTCAGCTTCAACAAGAATGCCTTTGTCTTTGTTCCTGCTCATATGAAAGAGAAGAGAACAAGAAAATATGGAATCCTCTATGTCACAGTATAGAGATTCCTTGAGGTGTTAGAGGAACAGAAAAATAGAAGGAATAGGTAGAAGAATTCGAACTTAGTGAGATAGAGTTCGAATTGTGCATTGAGGATGAGTGGTACTCCATAAATAGAAGGATGTGAGAAGAGGGGAAGAGATTTTTCGAAAATTAATTAAAAACATTTTAAAAACATTTTGAAAAAAGATTTTGAAGAAGATATGATTGAAAACTTTTTTTTGAAAAAGATGTGATTTAAAAGTTATGGTTTTAAAAAGATGTGATTGAGAAGATATGATTTGAAAAACAATTTAAAAAGATTTGATTTTAAAAATTAATGACTTGGCTAACAAGAAAAGATATGATTCAAACATTAAACCTTTCTCAACAGAAAAGGCAACATACTTGAAATGTTGAATCAAATCATTAATTGATAGCAAGTATTTTTGAAAAAGGAAAGAAATTGATTTTGAAAACATTTGATTGAAAAGATATGATTTGAAAAAGATTTGATTTTGAAAAACTTTGAAAACTTGAAAAAAAATTTTGCATTAAAAACAAAATCTTCCCTCTTGTGCCATCCTGGCGTTAAACGCCCAGAATGGTGCACATTCTGGCGTTTAACGCCCAAAGCACTACCCTTTTGGGCGATAAACGCCCAGCCAGGTATCCTGGCTGGCGTTTAAACGCCAGTTTTTCCTTCTTCACTGGGCGTTTTGAACGCCCAGCTTTTTCTGTATAATTCCTCTGCTGCATGTACTGAATCTTCAGTTCCCTGTATTATTGACTTGAAAATAGAACCAAGATCAAATAAACAATGCATGCAAGACACCAAACTTAAAATGAGACACTGGACTCAACAAGAAACATAAAATATTTTTGGTTTTTATGATTTTGTAATTTTTTGGATTTTTCAAAAATTAAGTGGAAGAAGAAAATAAAGGTATCAAAATTCTTAATGAGAATTCCAGGAATCATGCAATGTTAGTCTAAAGCTTTAGTCTAAAGGAATTAGACATGGATAGCCAAGCTTCAGCAGGACATTGCATTCAAGAGCTAAATTGATGATAATCAATCAGCTTTGGTGATGATAAGAACATCACCTTGAAACACTAGAATTCATTCTTAAGAACTCTGAAAAATACCTAATCTAAGCAACAAGATGAACCGTCAGTTGTCCATACTCGAAACAATCCCCGGCAACGGCGCCAAAAACTTGGTGCACGAAATTGTGATCACTACTTTTCACAACTCAAATAATCCCTAGTAATGGCCCCAAAGACTTGGTGCTCAATACCATGGCATAAACACAACTTCGCACAACTAACCAACAAGTGTACTGGGTCGTCCAAGTAATAAACCTTACGCGAGTAAGGGTCGATCCCACGGAGATTGTTGGTATGAAGCAAGCTATGGTCACCTTGTAAATCTCAGTCAGGCAGACTCAAATGGTTATGGATGATATATGAATAAAACATAAAGATAAAGATAGAGATACTTATGCAATTCATTGGTGAGAACTTCAGATAAGCGTATGAAGATGCTTTGTCCCTTCCGTCTCTCTCTGCTTTCCTACTGTCTTCATCCAATCCTTCTTACTCCTTTCCATAGCAAGCTGTATGCAAGGGTTTCACCGTTGTCAGTGGCTACCTCCCATCCTCTCAGTGGAAATGTTCAACGCACCCTGTCACGGCACGGCTATCCAGCTGTCGGTTCTCGATCATGTCGGAATAGAATCCAGTGATTCTTTTGCGTCTGTCACTAACGCCCCACAATCGCGAGTTTGAAGCTCGTCACAGTCATTCAATCATTGAATCCTACTCAGAATACCACAGACAAGGTTTAGACCTTCCGGATTCTCTTGAATGCCGCCATCAATTCTAGCTTATACCACGAAGATTCCGGTTAAAGAACCCAAGAGATAAACATTAGAGCCTTGTTTGCTTGTAGAACAGAAGTAGTTGTCAGTCACTTGTTCATAAGTGAGAATGGTGATGAGCGTCACATAATCATCACATTCATCAAGTTCTTGAGTGCGAATGAATATCTTGGAATAAGAACAAGCTGAATTGAATAGAAGAACAATAGTAATTGCATTAATACTCGAGGTACAGCAGAGCTCCACACCTTAATCTATGGTGTGTAGAAACTCCACCGTTGAAAATACATAAGAACAAGGTCTAGGCATGGCCGTGAGGCCAACCCCATGATCTAAGATAGCATGAGACTAAAGATAGCTACCAAGATGTCTAATACAATAGCAAAAGGTCCTATTTATAGGGAACTAGTAGCTTAAGAATTACAAAGATGAGTAAATGACATAAAAATCCACTTCCGGGCCCACTTGGTGTGTGCTTGGGCTGAGCATTGAAGCATTTTCGTGTAAAGACTCTTCTTGGAGTTAAACGCCAGCTTTTGTGCCAGTTTGGGCGTTTAACTCCCACTTTGGTGCCAGTTCCAGCGTTTAACGCTGGGAATTCTGAAGGTGACTTTGAACGCCGGTTTGGGCCATTAAATCTTGGGCAAAATATGGACTATCATATATTGCTGGAAAGCCCAGGATGTCTACTTTCCAACGCCGTTGAGAGCGCGCCAATTGGGCTTCTGTAGCTCCAGAAAATCCACTTCGAGTGCAGGGAGGTCAGAATCCAACAGCATCTGCAGTCCTTTTCAGTCTCTGAATCAGATTTTTGCTCAGGTCTCTCAATTTCAGCCAGAAAATACCTGAAATCACAGAAAAACACACAAACTCATAGTAAAGTCCAAAAAAGTGAATTTTAACTAAAAACTAATAAAAATATACTAAAAACTAACTAAATCATACTAAAAACATACTAAAAACAATGCCAAAAAGCGTACAAATTATCCGCTCATCAGAGACCTATATATATTTAATCTCCGAAAAAAAATCATGTATATAATTTTACAATTAAATTTATCCACATAAAAAAATTAATTTGTGCATTAAATTGTGACATTTTCATAAGAAGTTAAGGCGTTAAAGTACTAGGAAGCAAAACATGTTTAATAAAAGTGTTAAATTGCAATGTTTCCATAACAAACGGTTTTGTAACGGTTCAAAATCGCGGCAAAACCATGAAATCATCCTAAAATTGTCGCAGTCTTCCGCTTTTGAGAGATGCCAAAAATTTTCAACCAATCATATGTGCTGACTGAGGCAAAACATGTTTTTGTATTCAAAGATAATATTTTCTCTTGATGTGTTAGGACATTTTATTTTAATTTCTTGCTAATATATATTAATATAATTATATTAGCTATTTAAATTGTGAAATATAAAGTGGTTTTATTATTGGTTTAAATAATAAAAAGAATAAATTAAAATTATTTATCAGTTTGGGGAGTAAATCCCCAAAATGGTCCTCTAGATTGGGCTCGTGCACCAATGTTGCCCCTTAGTTTCTAAATGCTCTAAATGCACCCTCCAATTTGAGCTCCATGCGAAATCCTGGTCCTTCCACCCAATTCCGTCATGACTCAGCAGCCGGAGTGCTGAGCTGGTGGTTCCACCACCTCCACGTGGGCTTCATCACCCTCGACCATCACCATCGTTCCTCCTCTTCTTCCAACGGAGCTACTACCATTCTCTCTTCTTCCAATCCTCCTTTCCTTTCTCCTTTCCTCAAGCATTGCAGCCTTTCCTTCTCTCAGTTCACCAGCCTTCATATCACTACCTCAAAACCACTGCCGCAACCCTTTCTCTTTTCTTCTTCCTCTCTTCTTTTCTCTTCTTCCTCAAGCTTGGAGAATATTTCTATACACTTTCAGCAACAATCAAAATTCAACAAACTAAATTAACCTATCATAACCACGTAAAATCAATTAAAACAGATAATTAAACTAAACTAAGCCTAAAACTGGTGAAAATTAAAACTAAATTCTAAATAAACCTAAACTAATAGGGGAAGTTGGGGTGATCAGATAGGGAAAGAAGGCAAACTGAAACGTGAGGAAGGAGAGGAGGGTTAGTCATCATGGGTGATGGAAATGACAAGGAGAAGCAGACGAGGGGAGGACACCGGCAGAATAGTGGTTGCAGCGGCTATTGCGGTAGCAGTAGTTCGATGATGAAGAACAAAGATGAAGGTATCCGGCTCTTTAGCTTAGAAGAGAAAATGGGGGAGGAAGATGTGGCGGTGCTGGGTAAAGGCCAGAGGTGATGGTGGTGGCAATGGAGATGCTGGAAGCTGCGATAGGGCTAGGGTTCAGTGCATGGAAGAGGGTGATGAAGATGCCAGATTGGCAGCGACAGTAAGCTCGGGTCCGATGGAAGTGGTTCGCCAGGAAGAAAGCTCGACATTTCTGGATTTGACGGGGAAGGAGAGGATAGAGGGAGGAGGTTGGACGCGGTGGTCGCAGATGGTGGAGGCTATGGTGGCTCGCGCTGGTGGTTCAGCCTTAGGCCAATGGAAATGGTTACAATGCTTGAGGAAGGGAGAAAGGGAAATGAGGATTGGAACAAGAGAAAAGGGTAATGGCTCCATTGGGAGAAGAGGAGGAACGATGGTGATGGTGGAGAGTGATGAAGCATACGTGGAGGGGGTGGAACCACCAGCTCAGCGCTCCGCTGCTGAGTCATGCCGGAATTGAGTGGAAGGACTAAGATTTCGCACGGAGCTCAAATTGGAGGGTGCATTTAGAGCATTTAGAAATTGAGGGGCAACATTGGTACACGGGCCCAATCTGGAGGACCATTTTGGAGATTTACTCTCAGTTTGGGCAGTCTAAACGATAAAATTAATACTATTTTATATTACTTAGGTCTGTATGGTTTAATGAGATCCAATAGTTAGGTATAAATAAAATTTTAGGATTTTGATTTTCAATATATCAAGAAATTACTTTGTAATTTTTGCCTCATCATAAAGTTGTTATTTAACAAAAAATAAAGATTTGATAGATTTTGGTTGAAAAAAATCAAAGAACCACATATTAGTATTAGAAACAATAAATCAAGATAGTAATCATGAATTTAAATATGATTTCATTTTTAAACATATTTTCTAATAATTGAACATAAATAATCTTGGAGTTAAGGAATTTTTGTGAAGATTCTGATATGAACACTAAGAAAATACAAAAGAAAGAATCAATGGCAAGAAAAGAAAATAAGAAAAACTGAAAATACAGAAAACTAGTATTAAAGTGAACAACAAGTTTTCAAAATAATTCTCAGTTTGAACTTCAACCTCTCAAACATAACTGCAGAAAGTGATTTCGTAAGCAAATCTGTAACCTGGTCAGTCTCTGGTACATGAACAACATGCACTGATTGCCTCTGAACCTTATCTTAAATCAGTTGTACTTCAAGCTAGAAGTATTTGGTTTTACTATGAAAAATAGGATTACCAATGAGCAACATAGCACTGAGATTGTCACAAAAAATGGTAGGAGGAATCGTCAGCTTAACATCCAGTTCGGCAAGCAAACTCTACAGCCACTCAATTTCTACTTCACAAGAGGCGAAGCTCCTAAACTCAGCTTCAGTGGAAGATCTCAAAATGATTGCTTGTTTCCTGCAACACCAAGAGATTAAATTAGTTTTGAGATACACACAATAACTGGATACTGGCCTGCGATCTTCAACATATGCTGTCTAATCCAAATCAGAAAAACTATAAAGCCTCATATCACTGTTTTTATGCAAAACCAGTCCATGATACTTGGTTCCTTGCAAGTACCAAAGCACTCTCTTTGCTTTCTTCTAATGTGCCAACAAAGGATTATGTATAAATTGATTAATCTTACTCATAGCAATAAAAAGAGATCAGGCCTGGTTACCAAAAGATCGGAGTGCGTTGGGAAGGGATGGATCAGGGTTGGGGAGGAGGTTTTGACAGGTCACTAAAATACGGAAGCCATGTCAGCTCGTGTTCGTCGGAGATGTGTTCTGACGAGTTTGGGGCACTACAAGATTTTTGTTTATTTGTGGAGGTTTTTTCTCCTATTTGTGGAGGTTTATAACTCCCACCAAATGGTTTATAGGTGTTTCCAAAACCCCCAAAATTTGAGGTGCCACGAGGTCTTTTGTGGAGGTTTTCAAAAACCTCCACAATCTATTCAGTGGGGGTTTTGTGTGTGTTTAGTGGGGGTTTTATATTGCACTTTTGTGACAGTTTTAAATCACTTTTGTGACGGTTTAAAACCCCCACAAATTAATTTTTTAATTTAACAAAAATTAACTATTTTGTGAGATTTTCAAACCTCCACAAATCCTGTAATTATTTAATTATTTTAAATTTTAAATCATTCGTTAATCTCATCTCATTTACATATTCTCAAATTAAAAATTTATTTTTTAATATCAAAATTTAAAAATTAAATCTTTTATAACACAATTTCTCAATAATATAAGACATAACTTTATATATAAAAAAATTCTCAATGTCAATAGTTCCAAACATAATTCCATATGGTATTGTTCTACATAACCATTACTATTTTTCTTTAAAAAGTAAAATAAAATAAAAAGAGGTCAATCCCCATATAGATGCATAAAATAGAAATAATCAATTTTTGAAATATAATTAAATTAAACATAAGGATCAAGGAGAAAGTAATAAAAGGCAGGTAAGAACAAGTAAAGACATTTTCTTTGAGGCCTTGCCTATCACTAATGACATCTTCCTCACGAAAACTGCAAATAATTTCATTTCATAATTGGGCAAATTTGGTAGCTTCAGTTCTTCTGCTAGCAGAAATCTATACAAGTATGAAAATTGAAGTGAAGAGAATAACGAGATTTATTTTTAATGTACTAAGCAATGAAAATGTAAAAAGAAGAAAAGATTATTTATCACAAATTCTGTTCAGCAATAGCAAGCTAAATAAAGGATAAAATTGATAGCGGCCTCTCCTAGATTTTCGTCCATAACTGAAAATTAAGGTCCAAGTTTCTATGATATGTGACAGTTCCAAACTAATAACCTATAGAAAGGTTAAAAGGAAAACACTAAATAAATAAATAATCACTATTTAGTGTGATATATGAACTTGACAATTACCTCTTGGGAAGCTAACTTGTCAAGATACAAGATAATGGATCTCAGGGAGTTTCCATGGGCAGCGATCATAACATTCTTTTCGGATAAAAGTTGAGATTTAATCTGCAACACAATATCAATGGCACAATCCTTTGTCAATGTCAAATGATCACTTCAGCCACAGCAGAAATTCAACCATACAATGTATCAAACCAAATACTTCTTGTCTAAAACATATAGTGTTGAAGTTACTCGGTATAGCACATATAACATCAATTATATGCCAGTATATGCATAATGAGCAATAACCATAGCATTACATGTCAATTTATCAATTACCTAACTTTCTGGGTTAGTTTCAATTTAGCAGTGATTTAAGAGCATGCCATTGCGATGCTTCCTAGTTCCTAATATGCCTAAGCTTTCTAATAATAAGATACCACTAATGTAAAGGTTGAAGTCTTGCAAAAAAGAAATTCTCAGTTTCATACTTTCATACCCAGGATAGATGTATCCAACTATATATTCTATCCTTACTGATAACATTCAAAGCAGGTGCCTTCAAAATTGGAAATGGAATGAGAGAGAAGCATAATAGATACTATAAAAATTCATCATGGTAAATTAGTAGCCTTCCTTATATAGTTGTTATCATGATTTGCTTTTCTTGGTAATAAGTTAGAACATTTTTCAGGAAATCCAAATACCTTTACAAAATGCACATGGTGATTTGAACAGAGATTACCTCTTAGCTATGGATTGAAACATGGGATTTTAATTGCGCTTGCTGAAACAGTGCATCGTTGTGTCGATTGAGAATATAATGCTTAACCAAAAATGTATTCATCAACCTGCATGAACATTAAGACAACTTATAGATCTAGGACCAGCACAACTCATGAACCAGCTAGTTAAAATTCAAAGCAGAAAACTACCTCCTCTGAGATGATCTTAGATTTCAAGCTGGTGCTTCCACCATAACTTGACATTGCTTCAATTTCAGTGCCAGAGTCCTTTATATCAGTAACCTCTTTCCTCAATCCTTCATCAGTGCATCCAAGTGCAACACCATATATCTTTGGAAGACCAAATAGATATGAGTTTTTCTATTTATATACACGTGTAATAATAGATATGACTAAAATATTCTGTCTCCCACATGACATGACTCTAACATATATTAATCAAATCTAGACAAATAACAATAAAGAAGAAAGAAAGTAGTCATAGGTTTTAGCAGCTGTTGAAGTGTTTAATTACTAAGTTGATTAAGAAAAAAAGGGAGCAAATGATTAGCAGAATGAAGTGATTTAAAGGATCTGACGAAGCTTACAAGTGTCCAATTGCCATATTCTCAAGTAGAAAGACTGTACATACCATTTGCCATCAAACTTCTTAAAGTCTCCATCAACCATGGAAAAGCGAAGTTTTTGATCCCATGTCTGAAGCATTATAGAAAACATACAGTATTAATCATATAATAGAAAGTTCAGTATTGACAACTAATCTATCAAATCAAATGTGATTTATGTTCATTGCAAATGAAAACTATATACGGCTCTTGTGACATGGATCATAGTGAAAATTATTTAACTCCACTCCAACCTAAGAACTCAATACAATGTATTTGGATACAATAATTGAACAGTGACAGGGAGAGTACTTACTATAGTATATAATGTGAGCTGAATTGAATCAAATAACCAATTAAAAACAAGAATTGGTAACAGATTCTTACTGAACAGATAAATTCTTGAAGATCCAAGACAACACATGCTTCAATTGTTTGCAGTCCTTCAACAATTCCATCAAAACATAGTTACAATTATATCAAATCACCTAAGAACAGTAGAGCAACCAAAATAAACACATAATCCTAAGCACTAAATCTAAATCAGTAATGTCAAAATGGTTTCTTCTTAATCATCTTTCTGTTATCTTCTAATTAGAATCAACTTTTATAAAGGGATATCATATGGAGTCCCATTTTCACAAGTTCAATCTCAACCAGTTTCAATTGAAATATTTAATCATTCTTACAAACAAATTCATTTCTTTTTCTGTGTGCACCAGTCTCTATACAAATGATTGCTATTTCAAAATTCAAATATTTCTCACTTTTTCTAAAGAATCTCTTCTTTTGTGAAGTTTCTCATCTGCAACAGAACAAAAATAATCAAAGATGATATGACTACAGCTTCCATCAAAGCTTTTTATTTCTTTTTATACAAAGAAAAACACTTAAACCTGCACACAACTAGGATCGAATCAAACAATTAAAGTGTATTTTAACCTGCCGACTCTTCTTCACCTTCTATGCCATATGAGGAACTATTCTCTATTCCACCATCGCCACCACCGTCGCACTACCACCGCCGCGATCTCTCTTCGTATCAAATTCTAAACACGCTATATAGGCATGAAATGTAGAGAGAAACAAAAGAATAACTAAATTGAGTTAAATAAATAACAATGAAAAAGAAAAATGAACAAATAAAAATTGACCTTAGGTGATTGCGGAGAAAACCAAACGCGTTTATGGATAAGCTTGATGGTTGATACATGAGCATCTTATCTATCTTTTCCTTGTGAATTTACACTTGAATTGCTAAGTTAAATCAAAATTTAAATATCTTTTAGCCACTATGGATGCTACTTTGAGTTGCTCACAATTTTATTTATTTCAGGTAGCATCCGGAGGGATTTGACGGAGTTTTGTAGCAGAAAAGGGAGAAAGCGAATGATGTTGTCAATCCTGACCTCCTTGCACTCAAACTGGAATAACTTGAGATACAAAAGTCTAATTAACGTGATTTCAGTGGCATTATAAAGTTAATTTCCGGAGCTTTCCAACGATATATAATAGTGCACATTTCTTATCCGTCAACCTCTGCATCCTCCACGTTAAACTTGGTTCCTGCCAAGTTCAGCGTGGATTGGAGAACTTCCAGGGAAGAACTTGCTGCCTTCTCCACGCTGAACTTGGGAAAAGCCAAGTTCAGCGTGGATTCAAAGGAACACGCTGAAGCACTTGCTGCCTTCTCCACGTTGAACTTGGAAAAAGCTAAGTTCAGCGTGGAGCTTAATAAATCCAATGGTCCCCACACTCCTCAAGCCCTGCACGGATCAATCAAATTAATTTTGATTCAACTTTTATTTTATTTACAATTAGGAAAAGATATTATTTTAGTTTTAGAAAATATATTTTTAGGATTAGATATAAAAGGGAAAATAATTAGCCCTTCGGGGATCTCTCTTCCTCTACCTCATTCTGCAATTTACAGTTTTCCAGAATCCTAGTTTTTCTCTCTGAACCATGAACAACTAAACCTCCACTGTTAAGGTTAGGAGCTCTATCTATTGTATGGATTGATACTATTATTTTTCTATTTTAATTCATGTATTGATTTCTATTTCAAGAATTGTTTTCATTCTTTATCTTATGAATTTGGGTGGAACGGAAGTATGACCCTTGTTCTAATTGAGTTCTTGTATAACTTGGAAAAGCTCTTTACTTGAACAACAGCTTAAAAACAATTTTTCCTAAACTTCTAATTATCTGGACTTAACGGGATACGTGACATATAATCCTTTTATATTTGGGTAATTAGAGTTTTTGTGGCATATAAACTAAAATTGAACTTCATCCTCTAATTGGAATTAAGTGACCAAGAAATTGGCGGTTGATGAAAGTTAGAGTAGACTAAGAAGGTCTAAGGAATTAGGGCTTAGTCATATATAGTTTGCCATGAATTAAATCTTGTATGATTAAAATAGTTAGTAAGAAAAGTCAATCAGGAAAATAGATAACTCTGAAGCCTTAACTGTTTCTCCATACATATTTCACTATTTGTTTATTGCTTGTTTTATTAATTTTTTGAATTTACTATTAATGTGTTTGAACTCTTAAAACATCATTCTCTGCTTGTCTAACTAAGTAAATTAATCAACCATTGTTGCTTGGTCCATCAATCCTCGTAGGATCGACCCTCACTCACCTGAGGTATTATTTGGTATGACCCGGTGCACTTGCCGGTTAGTTTGTGGTTATGAATTCCGCACCAAGTTTTTGGCGCCGTTGCCGGAGATTGATTGTAATTGACAACTACCCATTGTTTGATTGCTTAAATTAGATAATTTTACTTTTAATTAGTTTTATTTTAGTATTATTAATTCTTATTTTTCATTTACTATTTTTTTTCTCTTTTTCTTTTCGTTTTGTTTTCTTTTTAATTTTTTTTCTTGTTTTTCGTTCAGCATCCCCCTCCCCGTTTCATTTTTTGTTTCTCTTCTTTTATTAGTTAGTTTTAAATAAATAAAAAAAATTTAAAAAATAATAAATTAATAAAAAAATTAGTACTAATATTTGTCCTTAGTTTCTGAAATTAAGTTTGGTGTTACCTAGTTAATTTTATTTTATTTTTTTATTTAAATTTCTCTTTAATTTTCAAGTTTTTTTTAGAGTAGTTAGTATTTTTATTCTATTTGTTTACACAGGTTACCTCACTGGGAATTTTCTATACTCTGACGTAGAGAGTTCCATATTTTCTTGTCTTCTGTCTGTTTATGAGCAGAAACAGGGACAAGGAACCTCTGTTAGACTCTGATCCTAAACCTGAAAAGACTTTTAGGTGACGTTTACAACAAGTAAGACTTTACAAGGCTGCAGGGTCCAACATGGATCATAATAATACTGTTAATGCCAATGCGGCAAATCCGGATGGAAATGAGCAACCCAGAAGAGTGGTTGGATCTTACTCTGCTCCTACTGCAGATCTTTATGGAAAAAATATTGTGGTACCTCCTATAGCTGCAAACAACTTTGAGTTGAAGCCACAATTGGTCACCTTGGTGCAACAAAACTGCAAGTATCATGGTCTTCCCAACGAAGACCCAAATCAATTTATTTCTAATTTTCTATAAATTTGTGATACTGTGAAGACAAATGGAGTGAATCCTGAGGTGTACAAACTCATGCTCTTCCCGTTTGCTCTGAGGGATGGAGTAAAGCTATGGCTAGATTCCCAACCCAAGGAGAGTTTGGACACTTGGGACAAGGTTGTTACTGAGTTTCTTACTAAATTTTTTCCACCAAAAAAACTGACTAAGCTTAGGGTGGAGGTTCAGACCTTCAGACAGAAGGATGGTGAAACTCTTTATGAAGCTTGGGAGAGATGCAAGCTACTGACTAGATAATACCCTCCGAACATGTTCTCCAAATGGACCCAAATAGATATCATTTATGAAGGTTTGGGTGAAATGTCCAAGATGTGCTTAGATAATTCTGCAGGAGGTTCATTGCACAAGAAGAAGATACCAGAGGAGACTATTGAGCTTATTGAGTTGGTTGCTAGCAACCAATACTTATACTCATTTAACAGGAATACTGTGAACTCTGATACCTCTCAAAAGAGAGGCGTATTGGAAGTGGAAGCTGTTAATGCTCTTCTTGCTCAGAACAAGCTTATGTCTCAGCAAATAAATCTACTTACTCAGCAGATGGGTGGCATGCAAGTCTCAGCTATCAGCACCCAAAATCCACCCTAAGAGGTCTCTTATGGCATGACAGGTAAATTTGAGCAGAATGATACTTATGATTATGCTCAATTCTCTTCTGAACAGGTCAATTACATGGGGAGTGCTCCTAGAAATCCCAAAAATGATCCCTAATCTCAGACCTACAATCAAGGGTGGAGAGATCACCCAAATTTTAGGTGGAGAGACCAACCTCAGAGACCTCAGAACTTCAACAATAATTCTCAAGGCGGCTTCCAACAAAACAATTACAATAACCGCCAATTTCAATCTCATCAACAATAACCACCTCCACAGGCAAATTCTAAATTCCAAGAAGATTCTAATTGGGAAATGATGAAGAGTTTTGTGCAGGAAACCAGAGCATCAATTAAGATCTTGGAGATTCAGATGGGTCAAATAGCCACCAGAGTTAATGAAATTGATCAGAGGACCACTAATAGCCTTCCTGGTAACACAATTCCAAATCCAAGAGAGGAATGCAAGGCTATCACCTTGATAAGTGGACAAGTGGCAAGTATGGAAGCACAAGTTGATGAGGAGCAAGTTGAAAAAGATTGCAAGGTTATTCAACTGAGAAGTGGTAAAGTAGCTGGCTCTGAGACCAAGGTTAATGAAGAGTTAGTTGAAAAAGAGGCTCCAGAGGAAAAGAAGGAAGAAGTAGAGCACGCCCCTCCAAAGCATGCGGACAACCCATTTTCAGACTCTCTTGACACTTATCCTACATTGCCAAAGACTCCGGAGTACAAGCCTAAAATGCCATATCCTTAGAGACTTCAAAAGGAGACCAAGGACAAGCAGTTTTCAAAGTTCTTGGAAGTCTTCAGAAAGTTGCAGATCAATATTCCTTTTGCTGAGGTTTTGGAGCAAATGCCTCTCTATGTCAAGTTCATGAAGGAGCTGTTGTCAAAGAAGAAGCCTTTAAAGGGAGATGAGACAGTGGTCCTGACTAAAGAATGTAGTGCCATCATTCAGAATAACTTGCCAAGGAAGATACCAGATCCAGGGAGCTTTCAAATTTCATGCACCATTGGAAGCACAACTTTTGAGAAAGCCCTATGTGATATGGGGGCAAGCATAAATCTAATGCCCTTATCTGTGATGAAGAAGCTGCAAATCTAAGAGGCACAACCCACAAGGATAGCATTACAGATGGCAGACAAATCTATGAAGCCTGCATACGGATTAGTGGAGAATATCTTGGTCAAAGTGGGTAAGTTCTTCCTCCCAGCAGATTTTGTGATTCTTGACACAGGGGAGGATGCGAATGCCTCTATAATTCTAGGAAGATCATTTCTAGCTACTTGGAGAGCTCTAATTGATGTAGAAGCAGGTGAACTAGTGCTTAGAGTGCATAATGAGCATCTAGTCTTTCATATTTTCAAAGATATACATTTAGCAGCTGAAGAAGAGAGGTGCATGCAGACTGAGCTTATTGATCCAAACCTTCAAGAACCCCCTGATGATGCACAGCAAAATCTGCATCTCAAACCTCCTTTGGTGACAGTCAATAAAATTCCTCCTGACATCAAACTTAAGTTTGGTGTCGGGAATGCATCATCCACCAATGGAGAGGGTCCTAAAAAGAAAGTACCCAGAGGATGGAGAAACAAAAAGATCCCTACTGAAGGTTTCTCCCGAAAGTGGTGTTGACTAACAATCCAGTGTGAATTTATACAGTAAACAAAATCCTCTCTCTGGAGCATATTGAGCTAATTTATGGAGACACAGGAAAGAAGTTCAAATTAAGGGGTGAAGAGTTGAGCCCCTATGATCCTCCTCCTTAGAGGAGCTGACCGTCGAGCTAGTGACGGTAAAGAAGCGCTTGTCGGGAGGCAACCCGATGTCCTCGTATCCTCAATCTATTTTTTGTAGTAGTAGTTTTATTATTTATTTTTTTTATTGAGTTCTACTGTTTTTCCTTTATTTTATATGTGTTTGATCATGCAGAATTTTTTTAGGACAGAAATTGGACACTTAGAAAAATTTTTACAGAGTGAAAAAGGCTAATTCTGCCAACTCCACGCTGAACTTGAGATTTCCCAAGTTCAGCATAGAGTGTGCGTGCATATTGGATGTTTGCCTCTGCTAAGTCCAAGCTGAACTTGAAATTTTTCAAATTCAGCGTGACATACGGTATAAAGTGGGTAAAAATGCTTGAAGACCCACGCTAAACTTTAAAAGTTCCAAATTTAGCATAGAGAACGACATATTCAACATGAATAAGGACCAAACTCCACGCTGAACTTGAAATCTTTCAAATTCAGCGTGGATGCATGCATACAAAGGAAGTTGCATTTGGGGGTGTTGGCGCTGAACTTGAAATCCACCAAGTTCAGCGTGGGTTCAGTCAACATGATATATACTCATTGAAGCCCCATCAAATCTGCACCCAATCCCTTGATTGTTGGTCCCCACCCCTTACTGATTCCCTTTCCTTTTCTTCTTGCTTCACCTACCCCTTTTCCATAATCTTGCCCCCATCCCTTCCTAATTCCCCTCCTTTTTGTTTCTTTTTTCCAGACCCCCTTATATTATATATGTTCTTCCCCCTTCCACCCCCCTCCCCTTATATATATACGTAACACACCCCCCCAATTATTTATATATATAATTATATTACCTAACCCCCTCCCCCTTTTTCTATACATATATATTAAATAAATAAATAACTATATATATAAAAATAATCATAATAAAAAATAATAAAAACAAAAAATATATATATTTTAATTATTTTAATCATAATAATTATTTTTACTCCTTTGAACGTCTTTTTCTATTCCTTCCTATTTTCAGTTCTTCTTTACTTGAGAATAAGCAAACTTTTAAGTTTGGTGTTGTCGCTTCGCTTGTGGCTTTTCAGTTTATTTTAATGGCACCAAAGGGAGGCAAATCATCTTCACGGAGGAGCACAACCAGAAGAATAAAATGGCCACTAGGATAACTGATGTGGTTAAATTCCTTTCATTCTATATTATCTCCCGTTCTTATTATATTATGTTCCTATTTTCTATTTATTTTGTTACTGCATGATCAATTACTATTTCAATTCTTAGAGTCTAATTTTATTTACTGTTCATCTTGTTATTTGAATTTTATAATTAAAAAAAAAATTGCAAAAAGGGTGTCTCATGTATTGCTCATTGAGCTTGAAAATCAAAAGAAAAAAAAAGTGATGTAATGCATGAAAAGAGTGAGTTGATATCTAAGATTAGTCATATTTATTTAATTGTGGTGGTGTTATTTGTAACTCTGAATGAATGACATAAACAGAGCATATTTGAAGTTGAATTAAGGGGTGTTGATGTATGAGAAATAGGGATTTAGAGAATTATTATGACTTCTTTGAAATAAACAAAAATTTAATCCTTGAAGCAAAAGAGACAGCAAAATAAGCATAAAAGCAAGGTCCAAGGCTCTGAGCATCAATGACTAGGGGGTTTGAAATAATCAAAAGCTCAAAGAGTTGTTTCTCTAGTAATATGCTTGTGATATTCTTGTTTCAAGTAACCTTTGAGACAGAGTATTTAGAGTCGTGACCAATTGCATTCAACAGAGTATGCCAAAGGCTTTGAGCACCACTGTCTGAGAGTAACTGAAAGAAAAATTAAAATTTAGAAATAGTTCCCCAGTCAAGTGCTTGTGGTGTTTCTGTGTCAAGTAAAGCTTGAGACAAAATATTTAAAGTCACGGCTAGGATCAAGGTACAAAGCACCAAAGAAAAGAGAATTAAAGTAAATTTTGCTGTGTTCAAGGATTAAACTGGAGTATAAAGATCAGAAAATTCATAATATGATTCAGATTCTAATTCCGAATGACACTGACATTCCTCTGATTCAAAGGAGAGTGAGATGTCAAAACTGTTCAGAGTTACAATGAATAAATCCCATTTTAAGAATAGACTTGAGCATGACTAAACTCTCAGTTATCATGCAAATTCACATCTTAATCATGCACTTATTTTGGTTGCTTGAGGACAAGCAACAATTCAAGTTTGGTGTTGTGATGCGTGAGCATCTTATCTATCTTTTTCTTGTAAATTTGCACTTGAATTGCTAAGTTAAATCAAAATTTAAATATCTTTTAGCCACTATGGATTATACTTTGAGTTGCGCACAATTCTATTTATTTCAGGTAGCATCCGGAGGGATTTGACGGAGTTTTGTAGCAGAAAAGGGAGAAAGCGAATGATGCTGTCAATCCTGACCTTCTTACACTGAAACTGGAATAACTTGAGTTACAAAGGTCCAATTGATGTGATTCCATTGGTATTAGAACGTTAACTTTTGGGACTTTCTAACGATATGTAATAGTGCACATTTCTCTTCCGAAAACCTCTGCATCCTCCACGTTGAACTTGGTTCCTGCCAAGTTCAGCGTGGATTGGAGAACTTCCAGGGAAGAACTTGCTGCCTTCTCCACGCTGAATTTGGGAAAAGCCAAATTCATCGTGGATTCAAAGGAACACGCTGAAGCACTTGCTGCCTTCTCCACGTTGAACTTGGAAAAAGCCAAGTTCAGCGTGAAGCTTAATAAATCTAATGGTCCCACACTCCTCAAGCCCTGCACGGATCAATCAAATTGATTTTGATTTAACTTTTATTTTATTTACAATTAGGAAAAGATATTATTTTAATGTTAAAAAATATATTTTACATTAATTAGAATTAGATATAAAAGGGAAAAGAATCAGCCCTTCGGGGATCTCTCTTCCTCTACCTCATTCCGCAATTTACAGTTTTCCAGAATCCTAGTTTTTCTCTCTGAACCATGAACAACTAAACCTCCACTGTTAAGGTTAGGAGCTCTATCTATTGTATGGATTGATACTATTATTTTTCTATTTTAATTCATGTATTGATTTCTATTTCAAGAATTGTTTTTGTTCTTTATCTTATGAATTTGGGTGGAACGGAAGTATGACCCTTGTTCTAATTGAGTTCTTGTATAACTTGGAAAAGCTCTTTACTTGAACAACAGCTTGAAAATAATTTCTCCTAAATTTCTAATTATCTGGACTTAACGGGATACGTGACATATAATTCTTTTATATTTGGGTAATTAGAGTTTTTGTGGCATATAAACTAGAATTGAACTTCATCCTCTAATTGGAATTAAGTGACCAAGGAATTGATGGTTGATGAAAGTTAGAGTAGACTAAGAAGGTCTAAGGAATTAGGGCTTAGTCATATATAGTTTGCTATGAATTAAATCTTGCATGATTAAAATAGTTAGTAAGAAAAGTCAATCCGGAAAATAGATAACTCTGAAACCTTAACTGTTTCTCCATACATATTTTATTATTTGTTTACTGCTTGTTTTATTAATTTTCTGAATTTACTGTTAATGTGTTTGAACTCTTAAAACATCATTCTCTGCTTGTCTAACTAAGTAAATTAATCAACCATTGTTGCTTGGTCCATCAATCCTCGTGGGATCGACCCTCACTCACCTGAGGTATTACTTGGTACGACCCGGTGCACTTACCGATTAGTTTGTGGTTATGAATTTCGCACCAATGGTGGCGCCGACGGTGGCTACGAACTCACTCTTCTCTGATCTCAAAAGTTATTGCATGTAGATGAAGGAGACAACACATTGATGTAGAAACTTGATGCCGACAACGACAAAGACATGAATGGCAGCAGCGACGAGCTTACTCTCCCTCTGATATCAGACGCTACGGCGAGCTTGATGGTGATAATGGCGAGAGATGAATGCAGTGGCGGCGAGTAGATGTAGGGTTTCATCGTATCACACTCATCATCCTCTTTTAATTTTTTGGACAAATTTTTGTTTGAAATGAAATTTGTTTGGGTTTAACTAGAACAGGAAATTAAGAATCGGCTATTTGTTTGGACAATTGGGCTTAGAAATTTAAATTGGCATTAATCAATGGGGATTTTATATTTTGCCAAAAAAAAATATGTTATGGAGATTTTTAAAACTTTCACCAAAAATACTTTCATAAACAAATAGAAATTTTGTAGTGGAGTCATGTTTGTCAAATTTTAAATTTTTTTAAAAATTATTTTATTAATAATAAAAATTAAATACCAAATATCAGAATCTTTTAAACATCGATTTAATATTTATCTCTTTATATTATCAACTGAGATACCGATTCAAGTCAATTTTTATGTAAGGTTTTTTAGATATAATAAATTTAATATACTACTACTACATCATTTAGCCAACACACCATCGGTTACCATAGAAAATATTTCTTTCCCTTTAGTCGTCGTACTCTTCTATTTGAGTCTTAATTAAAGAGCAATATGCTTCTTGTTATAATTATATCTACAATTCTTACATTATTATTTTATTTAAATGAAATTCTTAATTTATGTTCTCTACTATTATATTTGGTGGATATTGTATCTATTATTTTGATATACTATTTTTTTTATGAAAAAGTCTAAAAAATTAACTACAATAAAAGTCAATATAATCAATTTTTTATTTTTAATTTAAAAATTTAAAAATTAAAATAATAAAAAAATAATTTTTTCGTAATAAATTTATTTTTTAATTAATTAACTCTAATTGACTACATTCTTAATTCTCTAACAGAATCGCTTTTTTATATATAAATTCTTAATATTATTTTCGCACAATTTCAAATGTACTTTTTTTTTTCGTTCTCAACCAAATTAAAAAAAAACTGTGTCAACAAAGTATACATTTTTTAACTTTATTTTTCATTTAATGTAATTAAAAACTAAAAAAAAACCTTTCTCTATTAGAGATATAGTGTTTTTCTCTCATGATATCTTTTAACTCAGACATATCAAGGACTAGGATTTGAATCCTCTAAAGTTTGAATTTCACTTTAGAGAGTGAAGTGTGGTCTTTCACCATTGATTTTATAGGTGGGACCAATAATAAATATGAAAGAGAAATTATTCAAATGTAGAAGATCACACTTTACTCTCTAAAGTGAAATTCAAACTTTAGAGGATCCAAATCTCAAGAACTAATATATCGCAGATCTAAATTTAATTTAAGAATTTATTGCTGATTAATGGCTTGATGCATATATATACAAGATAAGATTCGAACATCCTAATACTTATTTAAGAGGACTAAAGAGTTAACCATTAAATCAACTCGTAAATTAGATAGATATAATTATTTATATACTCCTCCTATCAACTCAAATTTTTTAGAGAAATAAAAGTCCTCTTTCCTTTCACTCCTCATGAGTTATTTGTCCTATCACAAGAGATTTGTCTATCTTGTTAGAAATATAATCATTTATGTGTATTATTTTATCAATTTAAATTTAAAAAAAAATAATTTCATGACATAATATCGTCAAAACTTCTATTACCTAAAAGTCTAAAACTTAATTCTTGTTAATTCAAAAAAAATTATATAAAACAAATTAAAAAAAAGTCTATATAAAAATTTACACAAACTTAATAAAAATTCTTACATAAAAAAATATTAAAAAGATATAACTATTTATTTTTAAAAAAAATAAAAATATATTAAAAATATAACCATTCTCTTTTCAAAAAAAATGGATTCATGACACAAGTAATATAGTTGAAGACCTAAGCATAGTTAAGATTGAACTTGAAACTCCTCTTACATATTCAGCTTTCATTTCTGCCCCATACCATGTTGGTATGAAAATAATCGGATTAAAATAATACACATATTCGTAACTTCTAATTCAAAGAGAGAATTCTTTTCCATAAAATATATTTCGGAATCTTTTTAATATTTATACAAATGATTAATGAAGGTAGCGTGGTAACTTTGCTTTATAGAAGGGCACTTGCATTATATTTATATATGTGCCAAAAGTAAAAGCAGCATTGGCATTTTTTGAGTATATTCCCTCGTGACACAAAGGATAAAAAAATCATTTTATGAACAAATTAAATTCTCACAAATGTCTAATAATAATGCATCTGCAATAAAACCGATGACCCTACCAAATCCAAAGTCTTTATTTTGTGGACTTGACACTAATCTTTTTATAATTTGACTTCTTCGAAACTTAATTAATTTAAGCCCACTCTGGATTCTTTTCATTTGGACATACACATACTAATTCATTTTTCTTTTATATTAAAATTCCATTTTAATTACTTAGAGAAATGAGAGGTCATAAAAATTGAATTATAAACATTTTAACTATAGAATATAGTGAAAATCTGATATATCATTTCAGTAAATAATATTTAGAAAAAAATTAAACTGTTAATTTAAAATAGTTATTTCTAATCCATATATGAGGACGATGAATACAGTTGTAGCATTATATTAGGACAACTAATAATGATGAACGAACAGTGTTAGTTTAATGATCATGACATAATAATGGATCGCATAGTCGAATAAAATTAAGATAATTAGTTATAATGAAGCATCATCATATTAGTTTGTCAAAGTTAGATGAATGAATTAACCAACTTGCCACGTGATGCCCTTTTCTTCTCGCAAAATGTCAGTTGTTTGGCCAAAGTAACAGAGTATAGGTTTAGTTCCAATTCAAGATCTCATCCAAGAGAAAGTTAATCTTCTTTTATATTAACAAATCTCAGTAACATTGGGGAAGAAAAAGGTGTTTAGATACGGAAAAATATTAAGTGAATAAGTTATTTGTGATTAATTTTAATTAAGTTTTATTTATTTTTATATATATTTTTAATTGATTTTTATTATGTTAATAAGTTATTAAACTAATTTAGTTACTAAAATAATTTGATTATGAAGTATTTGATATTTATGTTTAGATAAAGTATATTTGTAAATATTTAAATTTAATTGTATGGGAAAAAAACCTTTTAGATAAGGTTTTGTGTTGTGTGCGTTTAAAATATTATAAACCCAAGACCCATAGCTATGATCTATGAAGGCCCAGATCAGAACTCCTTTCAATGGAATTTTGAATATCTGAACAAATTATTGATGTATAATTAAAATATAAATTTTAAAAAATATCTGGCCAAATTATAAGAAAAAAACATTGAGGCTTAAATTGGAATTTGAAAAAATTTAAAATGATATGCCAAAAGTGAATGCATATTACTATTAGAAGAAACACATTCTTTTCTATTATTTTTAAAAGTTGTGTTCAAATAATTTTTATTTTTATTTTTAATTATTTAATGTTTAGTGAGAGAAATCAGATCAGACAATTATTGTGAGAGAGGCCAAAGTGAGTGACTAGTTATCATAAAAAAAAAGCAGTTACACAAAATAAAGATTTTAAATCCTATTTATCTACTGTATATAATGAAGGGATGAAAGAGAGTTGATATACACATTTTATTTCTTAAAATTTCTCTCATTATATATAATTTATATAAAATATTTTATTAACTCAGAGTTAAATACATAACCCTTTAATTTTGGTGTAACATCCTTAGTATTTTGGCTATAACCAAATTTAAAATTACACAATTTTTAAGTTTTAAAATTTGTATGGATTAAATATAATTTAAAATTTGAATGTTATAGTTTAAATGATTTAAAATTTACCGATCTAATCTAGATCACATAATAATTTAAATAAATTAAAAAATAAATGCAAATTGATATAATATAATCACAACTTTTTTAACAAAATCAAATTATATTAAAAAATAAAAATTAGACTAACATCGTACAAATCGTAAGAAATTATATTAATTTTATCTTTAAAATCGATTCTTACCGTGCTACAAATATAATTCTATCTCTAACAAAGCAAATGAGATACGTGTAGTAATTTTATTTAGAGTAAAGTATCGTTTTTGTCCCCAACGTTTGGGGTAAGTCTCAAAGTTGTTCCTAACGTTTCAATCGTCCTATTTAAGTCCCCAACGTTTCAAAATTGACTCAATGTTGTCCTACCGTTAGGGATCCGTTAATAAATTGACGGCGGGACAAAATTGAAACGATTTTGAAACGTTAGGGACTTAAATAGGACGAAAACGTTGGGGACAAAAATGATACATAGAAATAAATTTTAATTTTATTCTTCAATAATAATAATTTTTTACTATACATAGTATTCAATTATTTTTAATCACATTTACACTTAATCACATCACTTTTATTCTAAATAAAATTTTTTTTATTTTATACTTAAAGTAATGTAATTTTTTTATAAATAAATAAATTTTACACTTTTATTCTAAATAAATAATGTAATATGAATAGAATGAAAGTGTAAAATTATAAAAAAAAAATATAAGTAATGTGATTGAGTAATGAAAGTAAAATTACATTATTTAGAATGAAAGAGTAAAAGTATAAAAAAATTAATTTATTTTGAATGAAAGTGTAAAATTATAAAAAAAAATTATAAGTAATGTGATTAAGTAATGAAAGTAAAATTACATTATTTAGAATGAAAGTATAAAATTTATTTATTTATAAAAGAATTACAATACTTAAGCATAAAATTATAAAAAATTTATTTATTTAGAACGAAAGTGTAAAATTAAAAAAAAATATAAGTAATGTGATTAAGTAATGAAAGTAAAATTATATTATTTAGAATGAAAGTGTAAAAGTTATTTATTTATAAAAAAAAATTACATTACTTTAAATGTAAAATTATAAAAAATTAATTTATTTAGAATGAAAGTGTAAAATTATTAAAAAAATTATAAGTAATGTGATTAAATAATGAAAGTAAAATTATATTATTTAGAATGAAAGTGTAAAATTTATTTATTTATAAAAAAATTACATTACTTTAAGAATAAAATTATAACAAAATTAATTTATTTAAAATAAAAGTAATGTGATTAACTGTAATTTAAAAAACGATTGAATATTATGTACAGTAAAAATTAATATTATTGAAGGATAAAATTAAAATTTATTTCTATGTATCGTTTTTGTCCCCAATGTTTTAAAATTGTCTCAATTTTGTCCCGCCGTTAATTCTATTAACGGATCCCTAACGGCAGGACAACATTGAGTCAATTTTGAAACGTTAGGGACTTAAATAGGACGATTGAAACGTTAGGGACAACTTTGGGACTTACCCCAAACGTTAGGGACAAAAACGATACTTTACTCTTTTATTTATTTATTTTGTTGGCAGTAATAAATAATTGTAAAAATATGAATATTTTTAAAATATATATTGCAGGGAATAATCATCAATTTATTTTATTTTATTTATAAAAAAATCCTCCCATAATAATAGGGAAAACATATATATATTATTGTAATCATTCTCAGAATTTCGGTTTAATATTGAATATGTGACGAATTTGATTTGAGTTTTTGTTAATTTCCGGCCATTATTACTCATCTTTAATTTGGATATTTTCCTCCATTTCTCGTGCTTCAGATTCAAAGTTAGATTTACATTACTTGACTAAGGGAAATAAAGATACCAACCACTCTAATCGATCCATGGCAGTACATCAACCACTCAATATTAGGTCTTCGTATATTATATATATTATCTGATGTACGTGAATATAAGCTCGGTCGGTGCTCTGCTAGTAGCATATAATGTGAAATATAATTTTATTGTTAAATTGTTCCTTCGCTACTTGTAACATTTAGCCTATGTCGTATTAGTCATGGTCATGGACATCATAGATAAAGGCATGGTCCTTCAAAGAAATTTTATTTATAGGTCCTAACCACCCTTGATTGTCAGTAGTATGTAGATATTAAAGTTATTATTACTGCCTCCCTGGAAGTCGCGTATGTATATTAGTGGTGAATAATTAAGTTTATCTCTTAATCAAGTATATATAATCAGTGTAAAACGTTTTATATAGTCATATAATCACAATTATTTTTTTAAATGATCATTTACATTTATCTTTATTAATAATGTAACGTTATATGATTAGATGTACATGTAAAACGATTTTATATTGACAATGTATCATGATTTTATATTGACAATGTATCAAAATTAAATTTATATATATATGCTTTTTTTTCTATTTAGTTGTTTCAGATTTAATAACTTTTTTATAGTGTATTTCTCTCTCTTTATGGTGTTTGTATTTCTGTTATGATATTTTATGTTTTTGTTATAATTAATTTGAATATGATGGTATAATAAATCCTTAAGATTTGAGAAGAAGCTAGGTGCAGCAAGGGAAGTGTTTCTTTCATGAAAAATTTTTAGGTCTGAACGAAAAATGGACATTTTTAATCGAAAAGAGGAAAAGATATTTCACATTATTGTAATATTTTTTGTGTAGATTAAAGAAATAAAAAGATTTAGACTCATATCTGTTTTTATTTATTAAGATTCATTGTAATTAAATTTAAACTCATTTTCAACATATAATTCAACATAGAGATTTATCTATGTCTTCGTTTAGATTTAGATATAATGTTTTTTTCTGTATTTAAAAAATGGCGTTAGATCTTTTTCATGATAACATTTCTCTTTCATAAGAAAATTAAAATGATATATATTCTTTTTAAATAAATAACTATATAATTTGTTTATATATAAATTCACATATCTTTATATAAAATTGATAATTAAAAATATTAAAAATAATAATTTAATTAAATATATTAAATTATCTAACAATTTTTAATTATTAATAAATTTACATAAAAGTAACTAACTGTAGATAAAAGATAAATTCTTATCTCTACTTTTTTTTTTATTTGTTTAACCTTTTTGAGATAAATGATTTATAGACATGATATCAAAATTTGTGTAACTACAAAATTTAAAATTTAATTCTTGTATCCGTAAAGAAAATACTCATTGTAAAACAAATAAAAAAAGTATACTAATTTTACACTGACTCTCAAAAACAAAAATAAGATTCTTGTATTACATATATAAACAATCATATCACTCTTTCTATTGACTAAAATTTTGTAATAAATGATATATATATATATATATATATATATATATATATATATATATATGAACGAGTGTATGTAAGAATTACTAAAAAAACAATAAATGAAATAAGCGATCAATGGATTAAGTTTAATTTATAAAATACATTTTAACTTTTATTAAAGTGAGGCCTCTAAAAAACCCTTATGAACATCCCTACCAAATCACATGCATGCGCTTTAATTAGAAAGCAATACATAAAATCGAATTGGAAGTAGTGATAATATATATATTTGAGCAAGTTTATGTTACTGTAACTACAGTATGATTATGATATTTTTTAAAAGATATTATTAAAATTAAAATAATATCTTTTTATTATTTAGTGTTGAATTAAAAAAAAACAATAAATTTGATGATAATAAATATTAGTGATTTTGGATTAAAAGCCTAAAAGGACGTGTGATATGTATATTTATTGTAAAAAAAATAAAATATTTAAAACAAGTTTAAAACTCTTTTGACCGTACTTATTTTTTTTCTGGCCTATAATTAAGGTGTTTAACTCTTTAACTAAGTAATTACTTTTTTTATTTGAACATAACCTACGTGATTAACCTTAAATTAAGGATGAAAAAGAATTTTACAAACAAAAAGATAGATCAAATTGAATTTAAGGAAAGTGAAAAAGGTGGATTACCAAACTAACTCATGCGCTAAAAAAAAGAAAAAAAGTAAAAAATTAGAGCAAAAAATCAAATCAAATTTGGTTCAGGGACAAATAAAAAAAAGTTATAATCTTTGTGCAATCATTATATCTTGTTGAAGTTATTATCTTTTTTATATTTTCGGGTAAAATAAAAAAAATTGGAGGCTGTTTATCTCTGTTATAAATTAAAAATCACAATTAAAATTTAAAGTAAAAAAATAGATCAACAGTTCAAATTTTTAAAGTCCAAGAAAAAAGAAAAAAGAGAAATAAATAAGTAAGGATTCAAGCTAACTCTATTATCCATGAATTCACTATTACTGTCTCACCTCTTTTCTACATTTCTAAATTGATTTATGGAGAAGAAAAACAAAGTCAAAAGTGTTCCATCAAGCTCAAGTTTTGGAAGCTTTGCTCTTATATAAAAGGATAAACAACTAAAAATTGAAGAAATGAGAGTTAGCACACTGTTTAGATTTTCAAAACTTTTTAGCTAAACTTTTTTTTTTATGATTTTACATTGAATTTTCTATTCTTCAGTTTTATCTTTCTTTGTTTTTCAATCAATAAAAAAAGTCAAATATGTGACATATTAGTAAAAATTATTGAGAGAAAAACAAAGAGCGTAATCTTGGAGAAAAGTTACAAAATATTTCGATCTCTTTTGTATGTATTTCTATTTTGTACTCATGATCTTGAGAGGATTTCCTTATTAAATTGGGTGAGTACTAACTTGAAAGTCTAGAAGTAAATTTAGCCAAATTAAATTTGAGTAAAAACTTGGTTTGTCTTTGATATGATTAGATTAAAACTTTGAAAATTGGTGTATGTAAATCTTTAAAATAATAGTAAAAATTTCACCACAATTATAGTGTCTTTCCAACGCATAAATGGTTGAGAATTCACATTTTCATCATCTTTGGTAAAATCAAGTCCACCGCGAAGACATTCATAAACTGCTCTACCATAATTCTTCGCGGAAAACCCCAATTTTAGTTTAATAGTACATCCCAATAGGGGGTGACCATACTTGTTTAATTTATCTCTTTCAACTTAGATGTCATGAGGCGGACCTTGGAAAGTAATACCCTAAATATCAAACATATCATCGAGAGACTGTTGAATAAGATGTCACTTATTTAAAAAGGAAATATTCCTCAAGTTTTAGATAAAAGAAGAGATGAATATGCAAGTATACTTGAATAAAAATATATGAAGATTTTAAAAGAAAGAAAAAAAAACATATAAGCATGTTTGATCAAATGAAATAAAAAAAAAACTAAAGATCTCATGAGTATTATTTCGAACACTCAACCAACAAAGAAAATGTCAAAGAAAAATAACTATGAAAAAAAATATATAACACGTCCTAATTAAGTTTGTCGAAGAAATTTCTTTTCTTGTATCATATCCCATTCTCTATTAAAACTCTTCAGTACTTTATAAATTTAGGTATCAGTAAACCTCCTTCTCACATTTTTTTGCGGGATAAAAACCCTATTTCGTTGTGTGAAATGAAATAGGGTCTGATGTGACGCCGAAAAATAGGACACATACTTTACTTTTGGTTAAGATTATTGGGCTTATCTTTTTCGTTCTCAAAATGTGAATCGAGGTAGACTACTTCTAGTGACCGTTTTTTAGATGTTGAAACGTTCCTATCTAGAAAGGTTATGACAGGTAGTTGGGAGTTTTCTTCCATAGTATTACGACCTAAATAGATAGCTTGAAGCATGGTTGTAGTTGAAAGTTTAGGAGTAAATTTAGACAAATCCAGTTTGGATAAAAGTTTGGTTTGTGTGTGATAGGAATAGGTTGAATTCTTGGAAATTAGTGTTTGTAAATTTTAAAATGACAGTGAAAATTTTACTACAGTGTGATAGAAATTAGATATAAATCATATTACACATGATTGTTAAATCAGGATATATGACTCTGTCATTTACTCTTTTTTTTCTATTTTTGTTTTTATTCAATAGGAAAAAAAAATTGTCTCCTACATAATTAATCTTGCAGATTTTACAACAACTCAGTATATTTAAAAATAACTAATTTAGTTTTTGTTAATTAATCATTAAAAGACAAAATAAAATTGTCTTACATAATCAATATTACAGACTCAACAACAATACTAATTTAAATTTAATTTAAAATAAAAATTTAAAAATAAAAAAAAGTCATAAATTCAACCATTCTTTAATTTATTTAAGTTATTAAAAACTTTCATTTAGTAATTTTTTTTATTAAAAAATATCACTAAATATTTTTTTACCAAAGTTTAAAATATATATGTGTGTGTATTTTTTTTCGGACTTGAGCTGAATTTTAAACATCCTTTTGAAAAGTGGATAAAAGTAAACAAAAGAAGTAATTGAAAAATCCTTTTCCTGAGTCTCGATGAGTTGGAAGTATTATTATATTATCGGTTCTGACGAAAATAAAGCCACCTTCCTCATTTTTTCCCCCAAGAAATATTTAAAGGAGCCAGTAATGACTATGCATGTATGTGTTCATTAATAATTGTTATCACTTTAAGAAAAATAATTTTCAAAAAACAAAAAACCATTTAAAAAAGCTTTCCATGCTAAAAAAAATAAAATAAAAATCTCTGTTAGAAAATTGAAAAGACGTCTATGGACAATGCATGTCATTATTGTTCCCTAAGTCACAACTTGGTGCTAGAATCTCTTTGGCAGAGTTACTTTTGAATATTTACTATCCATATATTAATTATATATTAAAATTAATTATTAATATAATTATATATAAAAATATAAAATATATATTAAAAAAATAAATTAAACTACATATAAATACATAATAATTAATTTTAATATATAAATAATATTTTTTAATATTTATAGTGACCTATTTATAAAAAGTTCAACATATATACTCTTTTTCAAATTTAAAAATCAATTACAATATCATAAAATTTATAATATATTATTTATATATCAAAATCAACTATAAAATTTAACATCTTATATTTATTTATAAATATATATTATTTAATTTATTTTTAATATTATATATATATATATAACGTAATTATAAAATTTAATCATATATCCTTTAAAATATATTGCGCTCCATAATTGTCCTTGTGCTAATAATTAAGATACGGAAATTTACATAGGAGTAGTTGTTATACGAACGCGCGGTCGTGCCGCCCACGTGTCGGATTTGGTAGGGCCACTTTATTTGGTAGTAAGTAACAATAAAATAAAGAAGAATACTAGGTAATCAATGATTTTTTTGAACAATATGAATACGAATTCCAGAATTAGTCCAATTCAAATAAAATATATTACATTTTTAAATTATTCATCTAAATCTTAATATTAGAAGGGATATTTTACTATATAGATTGGAGTGGTATAGAGAGAATATAAATTCTTTTTATAGTTATTTTTTATTATTTTATTATTATTCAAAATGTGGATTCTACTTTTATCAATTTCTCTTTCATCCTATTAAAGAAAATATCTGTAAACTTACATCTGTACCTTATAATTCACCATATTAGAATAATTATTCGTACACCTAGTGAATTGAATATCTGATATATCTATTATTCATATTATTTAATATTTTCATTATCTACCTATACTTCTTCTAAAATAAAATAAAAAATTTGATTTCACTAAAGAGAAATTGATGAATGGAAATGAGCATGAGTATTCAACAATGGCGGGCTTGCTTTCTATGGGGTTCCACGTATTTACAACTTGCACTGCCCATATCCAAATATGCTTCCCACTTCCCATTATTTTGTCTTTAGTAATATATTAGTCCTTACTTTAACAAAGAGATAACATGTATATTATTTACTATCATTATTAAAAATCTACTTGATAATTTTTTTTAAAAGTTAATTAATCTAAAGTCAAAATTATCAGAGACATAATTATCACTTAAAACTTTACTCTTAAAACAATATTTCAAAGAAGGGAGACCTCTAGTATAACTTGAATTAAGAACGTTAAAGTTGTATTTTTCTTATACCTGCTGACTGCACTATAAATAGAGGCTCAAAAATCCCAAAATCTATCGCCATTACAACACAATCACGTACTTTCATTCATACACACTTAGAAACCAAAAAAAAAAAAAAAGATGAGTTCGTTTGGTGTGAAGGTGGCATCACTAGTGTGGTGTGCAGTGGTGTTAGTAGTGATTGTTGGAGAGTTACCAATGTCGACAGATGCACAAGCATCAGGGCTAGATCCGTCATTTTACAAGAACACCTGTCCGAATGTTCATTCCATTGTTCGTGAAGTCATAAGGAATGTTTCCAAAACAGATCCTCGCATGCTTGGTAGCCTCATTAGGCTTCACTTCCATGACTGCTTTGTTCAAGTATCATACTCATCACTATGCTACTTCTTTCATTTACTATATCCTAAGTCCTTATTAACTTGAATCAAAGTTTAATTCATATATATACACATAATACAAGTTTAATTCATGTTGATAGTAAAAAATATAATTAAGGTGGCTCTCTCTGCTTTATGGTATATATAATATAGTGCATATAGATCATCAAATCGATCTTTCTTAGTTCTTAGTTCTTAGTTCTTACTCTTTTGGAAACTGCTAAGATCTTTGTCCCCACTAACCATACTATTACTGTGCATGGTGGGACCACTGGATCCCAGTTGAAGCTGAACAGACTACAGAGTCACAGATGATATGGTTTCCTTTCATTTCACCCAATCAGGGAGGGGAAAAAAATGGGTTTACTTAACAATTAGAAGAACTGAGAATGAATATTCACAAAAATCATTATCCACTTTTTTTTTTATTTTGTATTAAAATTCAAAAATTACAAATAAGTTACTACTCATTTTTTTAAAAATATTAGTTTTCAACTAAAAATTAAAGGGAATCACTTAGATAAAAATATTAAAAATGTCTTTTTTTAAAGATATTTTTTAAAATTAAAATTTAACACATATAATTAATTAAATTGTGTTATTTATAGAAAAATAATTAAAATATTTCTATTATAAAAAATGAATAAAATACTTTTATTATATATATAAATTTTGAAAATTTTTAAATACGTCTAAACCTCTCACTATTAGAAAAATAAAACACATCAATCCTAATATAAGAACTTATATATTTCAATAATAAAAATTTTTTAATAGTACCATTTGTAACTAAATTTGATAAGAGACTTTGTTGTTCTCGTAATAAAAGGTGAGGATTTTTTTTTTAATAAAAGATTCTTTTAAACTCATAAGAATTTATGACCAATTTAAATAATATAAAAAAATTATTTTAGTATAATTATGTTATGATAACTACAACGATCATAGTGTTTCAAAAAGTATTACTAAAATTAAAATAACGTTTTTATTATCAAACAACGTTTTTTAAAAAGTTTTGTTTAAAAAAATTGTTACCAAAATATTAAAAAAATATAACTTTAATTTTAATAACACTTGCATAATCATCTAGCTACCATAACATAATCATATTAGAATCCACCAAGATAAAAATATATTATTTGAAATTCTAACCGACATTATATCAAATAAATCAACTTAATTTATTTTTTTCATGACATTAATATTATTACATATATTTACTATAAAATGAGATCTAATTAAATAGAGTTTATACTCAATTTGGGATAATAAATAAGATGTAAATCAACAAAATATTTTAAAAAACATAAAAATAGCAATCATCTTCTTATCTTTATACAAGAAAACAAGTTAAAATTGTACAAAGAAAGTTTATTACTAGCTAGTGAGTAGTGAGTGACCATGTATGTATATGTATGTGCAGGGATGTGATGCATCAATTTTGTTGAACGACACAAAAACCATAACGAGTGAGCAAAGTGCACCTCCCAATAGCAATTCAATTAGGGGCTTGGATGTTGTGAACAAGATCAAAACAGAGGTGGAAAAAGCTTGTCCTGGAGTAGTTTCATGTGCTGATATTCTTGCTCTTGCAGCTGAAATCTCATCTGTTTTGGTATGCCTTAACTAAAATAAATGATACAATATAATTACATATTTCCCACAAAGCATTTATTTGAATTGTGTTAACGATTACAGGGTCAGGGTCCTGATTGGAAAGTTCCATTAGGGAGAAGGGATAGTACAACAGCAAATAAAACCCTTGCTGGTTTGAACCTTCCAGGTCCTTCATTCGACCTCACAACACTTATATCATTCTTCAAAAGACAAGACCTCAATGTTACTGACCTAGTTGCACTCTCAGGTATCAAACATTACAATCATTCACTTACAAGAAAAAAAATACTTATTGATTATGTTTGTAGTGTTTTCAAATTATTTAAGGGTTCATTTGTTATTGGTATTTTTAAAGGTTATTTTTCTCATAATATAATTAGAAACTATTCTTAATAAAATCTATTAGAGATATAATAACTATTCATATGTCTTCTTCTATTAAGTTAAACCTTTAGAAAAAATGATTTTATGATATGATATAAGAATTTCTATAACCGAAAGATTTAGAGTAACTCTAAAAAAAATTCTTTCGTGAGAAGTGTATTAGAGATATAATTATTTATGTGTTTTTATCTATTAGAGAAATAATTTTCTGATAGTATAAATATATAAAAATGTTTCTTTGTTATTTAGGTGCTCATACAATTGGAAGAGCTCGGTGTCAATTTATAACTGATCGATTGTACAACTTTAGCAACAGTGCAAAACCTGATCCAAATCTAAACACAACTTACTTACAACAATTGAGATCAATATGCCCTAAAAATGGACCCGGAAATACCCTCACAAATTTGGATTCAAGCACACCTGACAAATTCGACAAGAACTACTACTCCAATCTGCAGGTCCGCAAGGGATTGCTCCAGAGTGATCAAGAATTGTTCTCCACGCCCGGTGCCGAAACCGTTAGCATTGTGAACAAGTTCAGTAGTGACGAGAATGCTTTCTTTGAGGCCTTCAAGGCTTCTATGATCAAGATGGGTAACATTGGTGTCATAACCGGTAACAAAGGCGAAATTCGAAAGCAATGTAACTTTGTTAACACACAATCTATTGAGTTGGGTCTGGGTCGCTACAATTCAGACGATGGTATGGTTAGTTCATCTTAGATTTAGTGAGTTATTTGGGTCCAAGAATAAAGAATCTGTGTGTGCACATTTTATGCTATGTGCCCGAGGCTAATTAACTACTATAGCTTTGTGATGAGTGTGTGTGACTCTTTTTTGTTATGTGAGTTTGTTTGCTCCTTGTAATAGTATTTTGAGTTGCGTTAATGTAATAATGTTCGGAGTCAATTTCACCAGTTAGTTTCAAAAGACTTAATTAATTATATATGTTCTGTTTAATTTTTTTTTCTCGATGTGATAATGCAAAACAGAGAAATAATTGCTCTGCTCCAAGTATTTATTTCCAAAACAACACTACGGCTTTTTTATTCAAATAAATATAAAAATTAGTTTAATTCTAAGAATATGCATATATAGATCATTTTGAATAAAAAATGTGCATGGTCCAAATTGGTTGGAGTGCATATAAAATGAATTTTATCATCATTTTATCTGAGCCATTGGCAAAATGACACATCAATTATATATATAGCACATGTGAATTGGCTAGATTTAATATTCACACAATAATTTTAGCATATAGATCATTTTTATAGTGTGTGATCAAATTAAATTCAATAACTTTAGTTCAACGTATAATATGAACAAGTCATTAAATTATTGTCTTTTTTTTTGTCAAGATGTGATGGTAATTTAACGATTAGCTTATATTATATGTTGAACTAAAAATATTGAATTCAATTTGATTTCACATTACGAAAATAATTCGCGTATTAGGATCATTTTATGGATATTTGACTAATTTGAATAACCTATATAAAATGGTGATAAAATTTATTTTATATATGTTTCAAGTGATTTGGACCATGTGAATTTTCGTCCAACTTTTTATATATGCCAATTTTTGAAATTAAACTATTTTATATTTATTTAAATAACGATAAACTACAAAAAAATGTACTCGAATAATTTTATCGCTAATAAAAATGTACTCACGTTTTGTTATCGATAAAAATGTCCTCAAATAAGTTAAAAATGCCACAAAAATATCCAACATTAAATATGTATTCTAAAAAAATATTTTAGAAATTGAATTTTGATACGGTGTTTTGCAAGCATGATTAGAAAAAGAGATATTTTTATCCTTAAAATTTGATGATTTTTGGCTAAGTATATATTTTTTGTGATTTTTTTGTCAACTGTAACACCCTACCACACTGAGCTTTACGCTTAACTCGTAAAACAGAGGTGGTGTGACATTACGACCTCTAAAATAAAATGTGTACATATAATGACAGAAGAATTATAATATGCTAGGAGCCTTGAAGAATAGAGGAAACAAAATCGCGAAAATAAAAGCGCAACGCTCAAGAAACGAGTTAACTTGCGTCCTAAGAAAGCTACAACTGTTAAGTGTAAAGTAACCTGAAACATGAAAAGAGAGTCAAAGATACAAAGTAACGAGCTCCTGACTCAGCCTGCGAAGTCAAGACTGGCCAGAGAATATACACACATATATATACATATATACATATCCGAAACCCAGATGTACATAAATAAAATCCTGCCTCTCCATACACCTCTAAGAGGATAAAAAAGAATAAGTTATGCGGAGAGAAAGCTAAATACATATATACACATCACTATACAACAAAAAAACCCAGTAACCACTCCGCTTCAAGAGTCCAGACGCCTAACGAGATGCCTCTCAACCTGCATCTGAAAAATAACAACATAGTATGGAATGAGAACCAGAGGTTCTCAATATGGTAAAGGTGTCACACACATAAGATATAAAGTCCTGGGAATGACAGAGGCAATCCTAGAACGCCGACACTCAGATTACAGAGCTTAAGGTATTAAACAGAAGCAATAAAAGGTGGTTTTCTAAGAATATCTAAACCTAACTTAACTTAACCTTAAATGTAAATTATATACTGCCATTCCTCCATACCTCCAACTCCATTATGCATTTCACAGACAAATAAACAGATAAAGATAAACACAAGAAGATTACAAATACTGTAGGTAACAGATATACACTTAACATGGCAAGTACATTTAGGCACACCCAGTTAAAGCACAAGCAAGTAATTCAAGTAATATGCATATGATGCATGCCTGTCTTATTGCTGATGAGGCTCATCTATCGGTTATCCAGCCAACCCGACAAGTCCGAAAACCTTAGACTGTCCCTCGACATGTATCCCCAAGAGTCTTTGTATAGCTTTTTTCTCAAATAATCAATATTGCTCAATGGGGGTAACATTATCGGGAATTTATAGTGCCCGGTCACCCTTACGTCGTAGGGCCAACAGAGTATCGAGTTTTCAACCTGGTACACGTGGTGGCAAGCCATGGTACTTTACCCAGGGAATCTCGTATCTCAGATCATTCAAATTCATAAGCCACATAAATAATTCAATTATAATTCATCAACATCCACATCATTCTCAATCGCATCTCATTCCTCATCATACATCAATCATATTCAATCCTTATCCTTCATTATCACACCTCCCATTCCGTCCATCAATAATTCCAATTCAAAACATAATTCATCTTTTCCAAATGAATCAAACTTAAAACATACTCATTTTCTTAATAACTCAAAATCAAACCATATAACCTTTGAATCTAAATCTTTTTAAATAATCATCTAAATAAAATCTCTAATTTTTATAAAATTTTGGCAGCATCTCCTCTAAAACTCGGACTTTGCCACCCTTTTCGGGTCCAAACCTGCATTCTTTTCAATTCAACATACCCTTCCTCATCATCATAACAATCACCACACTAAATCTACCTCAGGTCAACAATTATACTCATACAATATTCAAATCCAACAACCAAAATTCAACTAAGAATCATAGTTCACAAATCCTAAGCTTTTAACACAAAATACCTCATTATCACAATAACCTCCACAATAGTTATACCTCAAATCAATAATTCACCAAATCACCAGTTAATCAACAAGCACCAAACCAACCATGTTCATCAACAGGATACTACTAAGTATTAAATATACACATGCAATCTAACTTATCCTATGGTCATCTAGCCTAAGTTTTCACAGAACATTATATATTAAATGCAAGAAACATAAACCATACCTTGGTCGATTCTCACGTAGTGATCAAGGAAACTTATTTAAAACAAACACAGCCCTTCCAAAATTCAATAAACACTAAGCTCAGCTTCCTCCAAGTTCCAATATTCACAATTCCAAGCTCCAATTATTTATTCACAACCTAATACACATTTATAACACATATATACCCAATTTAATATTCAAATCTCAAATTCAATAAAATTAAAATAGAATTATCGTATCCTCACCTTACCCAAGCTTCACATAAGTAAGAGTGAACGTTTTTCTCAAGCTAATTGGATTCTAAAATATCAAAAAGCAAAGAAATTCAATACCCGTACCATACTTTCAAGAATTGGGGGAAAAGAGTGGCTGGGAGTATTTAACGACTTACCTATGAAATTGTTCTGGTAGAAACGTAGAGCTCGACGTGGTGAACGCGTGGCCACAAATGGTGCAGCGATCGGAGCTCGGACGGAGGAGTTACGGCGTTCGGAGTTCACCGTAAGGGTTCGGGAGTGTTTCTCTTCTCCATGGAGCTTTCACGCTGCATTCAGGTGAAAATGAGGAAGAAAAGGGCTTTCGGGCTCATTTAATACGTTGGTCCGGTTGGACCGAACCGGTTTGGGTCTGATTCAATCGGTTTGGCCCGTTCGGTTCAATCTTGGACCGTTTTCTTCGAAATTAGTGTCAAAATCCTCATTTCGATGAGGTCTATCCTAATTTGATATAATATTTATATTTCTAATCTTCCTTATTAAACACTAATTTATTGACTAATTATCTACTAATTTATCATAATTTACATCCTACCCACCTAACAAAGAATTTTGTCCTCAAAATTCAAATTTAGTTACCTGAAAAGAGATGTGGGTAGTCCTTTTGCATATCTGATTCAAGTTCCCAAGTATGTTCCTCGATACCAGCTCGACTCCAAGCTACCTTTACCAATGATACTTCCTTCCCGCGCAATCGTTTAATGCTGATGTCATCAATTCTCACTGGAATTACCGGAAGTGTTAGATCTTCTCTTACCTGAATCGGTTCCGGTTCTAGAATATGACTTGCGTCAGGAGTATATTTCTGAAGCTGTGATACATGAAACACATCGTGCAAGTTCGATAGATACGGCGGTAAAGCAATTCTATAAGCTACCGACCCAATTCTCTTCAGGATCTCAAATGATCCAATATAACGGGGATTCAATTTCTTAGTTTTAATAGCTCTTCCTACTCCAGTGGTTGGTGTAACCTTCAGAAAAAACATGCTCTCCTTCTTCAAACTCCAAAGGCTTTCGTCTCTGATCAGCATAGCTCTTCTGACGGCTCTAGACTATAACCATTTGGCTACAAATCTTCTTTATCTGCTCAGTAGTTTCAGCTATCATCTCAAGCCCTAATAAACTTCTTTCTCCAGTTTCATACCAACATAGCAAAGATTGACATTTTCTGCCATACAGAGCCTCATATAGAGCCATTCTGATGCTCGCATGGTAGCTATTATTATGAGCAAATTCTACTAACGGCATATACCGATCCCAGCTTGCCGGCTGGTCCAAAACACAAGCCCTTAGCATATCTTCCAAGGTCTGAATAGTTCTCTCTGACTGTCCATTTGTCTGAGGGTGATACGCAGTACTCAAACTTAACTGAGTCCCAAATGCACGCTGAAAAGCTCCCCAGAACCTTGATATAAAACGAGGATCTCTGTCAGATATAATGGTAGAAGGCACGCCGTGCAACCTTTCAATCTATTTGATATACATTCGAGCCAATTCCTCCATTGTGCAACTTATTCGGATAGAAAGAAAGTGAGCTGATTTTGTTAGTCGGTTCACAACTACCCAAATAGCATCACAACCAGACCGGGTTCTAGGCAAACCTATCACAAAATCCATTGCGATACTCTCCCATTTTCATTGTGGAATCTCCAAAGGCTGAAGGTTCCTGATGGTCTCTGATGCTCAATCTTAACCTTCTGACATGTTAAAAGATTTAGATACATACAATGCCACATCATTCTTCATCCTTGGCCACCAGAACATGGCTTTCAGATCCTAATACATTTTGGTGCTTCCTGGATTAATTGAAAACCCGCTCTTATGAGCTTCTTTCAAGATACTCTGTCACAGGTCTACAATATCCGGCACAACAATCCAGTTCTTGAACCTCCACAAACCATCCTGACCTTCAGACACTTTCTACTGTTTTCCATGTTCAACTGCTGGTAATACCTTACGTAACGCTTCACTATCTTAATGAGCCTTCAGAAGTTCTGATTTAAAATCACTTGAAATCTGCAACTGACTCAAACACAGAATTCCAGATTCTTCTCTAACTCCCAAATTCAAACCTTGAAATGCCTTTAGTAAGTTTTTCTCCTGTAGCATCATCCAAGCTGCATATAAAGACTTCCAACTCAAGGCGTCCGCCACAATGTTCGCTTTTCCTTGATGATAATTCAATTCAAAATCATAATCTTTTAGAAGCTCCATCCACCTCCTCTGGCGCATATTCAACTATTTATGCTCAAAAAGATACTTCAAACTCTTATGGTCTGAGGAAACATGAAACTTAACGCCATAGAGTAGTGCCTTCAAATCTTTAAAGCAAATACAACAGCAGTAAGTTCTAAATCGTGAGTCGGATAGTTCATCTCATGCGGCCTTAACTGCCGTGAGGCGTATGCTACAATATTCTGGTGCTACATCAGAACACACCCTAAACCTTTTAATGATGCATTACAGTACACTTCAAACGGTTCACTTAGTTCAGGCAATACAAACACGGGTGCAGTAGTCAACTTGTGCTTCAATGCTTGAAAACTCTCCTCACACTCCGACGTCCAGACAAAAGGCGTATCCTTCCTAGTCAGCTTAGTTAAAGGTAAGGCGAACTGTGAAAATCCCTTAATGAATCTGCGATAATACCCCGCCAAACCTAGGAAACTCCTAATCTCTATTATTGAAGTTGGTTGCTCCCAATTCATTACTGCTTCCACCTTGGCAGGATCCACAACTATCCCTTGCTTACTCACCACATGACTGAGAAACTTCACCTCACTCTTCCAGAACTCGCATTTAGATAGCTTAGCATACAACTTCCTATCTCTCAGAATTTGCAGCACAGTTCGCAAGTGATTAGCATGCTCTTCCTCAATCTTAAAGTAAACAAGAATATCATCAATGAAGACGATAACAAATTTGTCCAAGTACGGCTGGAAAATTCTGTTCATATAATCCATGAATACTGTCGGAGCATTAGTTAACCCAAAAGACATCATCGTATGTTCATAATGACCATAACGTGTCCTAAAAGCAGTTTTTGGAATATCTTCGTCTCTAACCCTTATCTGATAATACCCGGATCGCAAATCGATCTTAGAAAATACACTGGCACACTGTAACTGATCCATTAGATCGTCGATTCTAGGTAACGGATATTTATTCTTCACAGTGACCTTATTCAATTGCTGATAATCAACACACAAGCGCATACTCCCATTCTTCTTCTTTACCAGTAGTACTGGCGCTCCCCACGGAGAAACACTTGGTCGGATAAAATGCTTACCCAACAGATCTTCCAGCTGAGCCTTCAGTTCAGCCATTTCTAAAGGTGACATCCTGTCTGGAGTAATCGAAATTGGACCGGCTCCAGGCACTAATCCAAGTGCAAATTAAACCTCTCGATTAGGTGAAAATTCATTAATACCATCCGGAAACACATCTGGAAATTCACATACAACTGGAATCTGTTCTAAACTCTAATCATCACCTGATACTCCCGCAGTTAATAACATAATACCCTGACATTCAATTCCAGAACAGATTACTATCATAAAGTTCAAATAATAACTATTCACCACAACCGGCGCTTCTGACCCTTCCGGCATAAATTGTATTGACTTCTCAGAACAATCAAGTAAAACATGATTCTTCGATAACCAATCCAATCCCAAAATAAGATCAAGACCAGTCATTGACAAACAAATAAAATCATGCACAAACTCACACTGTTGTACTCAGAATGGAACTTTTGGGCATCCTATTCTAGTCACTATGGCTTCATGAGTAGCATTATGTACTTTCAAATCATAACCTAAAACCACCATTCTTAATCCTAACTCATTAGCCTTTTCAAATGCAATAAATGAATGACTTGCTCCTGAATCAAATAAAGCATTTAAGATTTTACCAGCCATTTCACAGTTACCTCTAATCAATGTCTCAGATTCCTCAACACCTGCTGCAGATGTGGTATATACTCTCCCCGGCTGCTGTATCCTACCAGTCTCATATTTCTTCTTCTCCGGACAATTATTGGCCATATTCCCAGGCTGTCAACAGAAATAGCATACCCCAAGTCCTAATCTGCACGGAACTCCAGGATGGTACTTTTCGCACCTCTGACAGTTTAAATCCTACTGTGGTTGCTTTCCAAACCTTCTCCCCTGATTAACATTAGTATTCGGCCTTCTATAATTACCGTGGCCTTGATTCTACTGCAGAACAAAGCCTCTAAGCTTAAAATTCCTACCTCTCGGAGCAAAGTTCCTCCCTAAAGGCCTTTGAAAAGGCACCCTCAAACTTCCTTTCTCTGCTGCCGCCTTTCTCACACAATCTTCAGCCACCCTACTCTTTATTCACCAATTCAGAAAATACTCTAATCTCCATTGGGGCAACGAAGCTCAGAATATCGCTCCGAAGACCTCCCTCATATTTAATACACTTCTATTCAACAAAATCTTCAGGCGCACCATGACAGATACGAGAAAAGTGACATAGTTCCTCAAATTTGCTAGTATACTCGGGCAACAGTCATCTGGCCCTGCTTTAACTGCATCAATTTAAGTTCCTTGGCATTTCTAACTGAATTAGGAAAGTATTTCTTATAGAATTCTATCCAGAAGACCTCTCAAGGAATCGCAGCACCATCAGGCTGCAGGATACGTCGGGTTCCCTGCCACCGATACTGAGCCTCACCTTGCAGCTGATAAGTTCTAAATTCAACCCATTGTTCCTCAGGAACCTGTTGGGCCTGCAATATCCGTTCCATAGTCTAAATCCAATTATCTGCATCGGTGGGATTTGAGGTCCCCCTAAAAGTCGGAGGGTGAACTTTCAGAAATGTAGCAAGTGTCATAGGACCGTCCTCATCATTATTGTTCCCGTGATTACCCTGATTTATTTGATTACCTAGTGCCTCGGCTGTCGCCTGCATAGCTGCAGCCATATTTCCCAGGTAGCCATAAAGTCTACTGGATCAGTCCCCCCGGGCTAGGAGTAACAGTGCCTATCCTACCTCTACCTCGCCCGCAACCGCGTCCGCGAGTCGACATCTGGTCACTATACACACCAAACAAGTGATATTAAGTTGATTAGTCTCAATATCGCAGGTCTAATGCTTTAAGTTCCAAATGCATGCTCACAAATATTTATGCCATATATATCAATCAGATATCCTAATAGCACATAAACACACATACAGAGAATGCACAGAAGCACAATCAGTCCGTCTTTCAGGCTCAATAGGAACGAACTACTCTGAAATCATAATGTAACACCCTACAACATTGAGTTTTACGCTTAAGTCGTAAAACAGAGGTGGTGTGGCATTACAACCTCTAAAATAAAATGTGTACATATAATCGCAGAAGAATTATAATATGTTAGGAGCCTTGAAGAATAGAGGAAACAAAATCGCGAAAATAAAAGCGCAACGCTCAAGAAATGAGTTAACTTGCATGCTAAGAAAGCTACAGCTGTTAAGTGTAAAATAACCCAAAACATGAAAAGAGAGTCAAAGATACAAAGTAACAAGCTCCTGGCTCAGCCTGTGAAGTCAAGACTGGCTGGAGAATATATATATATATATATATATATATATATATATATATATATAACATATCCGAAACCCAAATGTACATAAACAAAATCCTGCCTCTTCATACACCTCTAAGAGGATAAAAAAGAATAAGTTATACGGAGAGAAAGCTAAATACATATATACACATCACTGTACAACAAAACAACCCAGTAACCACTCCGCTTCAAGAGTCCAGACGCCTAACGAGATGCCTCTCAACTTGCATCTGAAAAACAACAACATAGTATGGAATGAGAACCGGAGGTTCTCAGTATGGTAAAGGTGCCACACACATAACATATAAGGTCCTGGGAATGCCAGAGGCAATCCTAGAATGCTGACACTCAGATTACAGAGCTTAAGGTATTAAACAGAAGTAATAAAATGTGGTTTTCTAAGAATATCTAAACCTAACTTAACTTAACCTTAAATCTAAATTCCATACTGTCATTCCTCCATACCTCCAACTCCATTATGCATTTCACAGAAAAATAAACAGATAAAGACATACACAAGAAGGTTACAAATACTGCAGGTAACAGATATACACTTAACATGGCAAGTACATTTAGGCACACCCAGTTAAAGTACAAGCAAGTAATTCAAGTAATATGCATATGATGCATGCCTGTCCTATGGCTGATGAGGCTCATCTGTCGGTTATCCAGCCAACCCGACAAGTCCGAAAACCTTAGAATGTCCCTCGACGTGCATCCCCAAGAGTCTATGCATAACTTTTTCTCAAATAATCAATATTGCTCAATGGGGATAACATTCCCGAGAATTTATAGTGCCCGGTCACCCTTACGTCGTAGGGTCAACAGAGTATCGAGTTTTCAACCTGGTACACGTAGTGGCATGCCACGGTACTTTACCCAGGAAATATCGTATCTCAGATCATTCAAATTCATAAGCCATATAAATAATTTAATTATAATTCATCAACATCCACATCATTCTCAATCGCATCTCATTCCTCATCATACATCAATTATATTCAATCCTTATCCTTCATTATCACACCTCCCATTCCGTCCATCAATAGTTCCAATTCAAAACATAATTCATTCTTTTTCAAATGAATCAAACTTAAAACATACTCGTTTTCTTAATAACTCAAAATCAAACCATATAACCATTGAATCTAAATTTTTTGCCACCCTTTTCGGGTCCAAACCTGCATTCTTTTCAATTCAACATACCCTTCTTCATCATCATAACAATCACCACAATAAATCTACCTCTGATCAATAATTTACTCATACAATATTCAAATCCAACAACCAAAATTTAACTAAGAATCATAGTTCACAAATCCTAAGCTTTTAACACAAAATACCTCATTATCACAATAACCTCCACAATAGTTATACCTCAAATCAATAATTCACCAAATCACCAGCTAATCAACAAGCACCAAACCAACCATGTTCATCAACAACATACTAAGTATTAAATATACACATGCAATCCAACTTATCATATGGTCATCTTGCCTAAGTTTTTACAGAGTATTATATATTAAATGTAAGAAACCTAAATCATACCTTGGCCGATTCTTATGTAGTGATCAAGACTTATTTAAAATGAATGCAGCCCTTCCGAAATTCAATAAACACTAAGCTCAGCTTCCTCCAAGTTCCAATATTCACAATTCCAAGCTCCAATTATTTATTCACAACCTAATACACATTTATAACACATATATACCCAATTTAATATTCAAATCTCAAATTCAATAAAATTAAAATAGAATTATTGTATCCTCACCTTATCCAAACTTCACATATGCAAGAGTGAACGTTTTCCTCAAGCTAATTGGATCCTAAAACATCAAAAACCAAAGAAATTCAATACCCGTACCATACTTTCAAGAATTGGGGGAAAAGAGTGGCTGGGAGTATTTAACAACTTACCTATGAAATTGTTCTGGTAGAAATGTAGAGCTCAACGTGGTGAACGCGTGGCCGCAAACGGTGCGGCGATCGGAGCTTGAACAGAGGAGTTACGGCGTTCGGAGTTCACCGTAAGGGTTCGGGAGTGTTTCTCTTCTCCCTGGAGCTTTCACGCTGCATTCAGGTGAAAATGAGGAAGAAAAGGGCTTTCGGGCTCATTTAATATGTTGGTCTGGTTGGATCGACGGTCTGGTTTGGGCCCGGTTCAATCGGTTCGACCCGTTCGGTCCAATCTTGGACTGTTTTCTTTAAAATTAGTGTCAAAATTCTCGTTTCGATGAGCTCTATCCTAATTTGATATAATATTTACATTTCTAATCTTTCTTATTAAACACTAATTTGTTGACTAATTATCTACTAATTTATCAGAGTTTACATCAACAACCAATAATACTTTTAAAAAATCACAAACAAAATATACTTAACAAAAAATATAGATTTGCAAAAAATTGCATCAAAATTCAATATCTAAAGTATTTTTTGAGAATGCATATTTAATGTTGGGCATTTTTGTCACGTTTTAAAATTATTTGAAGATATTTTTGTCGATAACAAAATTTAAGTATATTTTTATTAACAACAAAATTATTTAGATATATTTTTAATAATTTATCCATAAATAAATTTAATTATTATTTCTCTAATATTATTATTAGATAATCTGGTAATTATCAATGAATAATGATGAAAACAATAGAAAAAGGAAAATGATAATTGTATGTTTAGTAGATATATATGTGTTTAATTTTTGCCCATTTAATATATATCATCATTATTATCATGATCATCATCATTGTTTTTGAACACATTTTAACTTTTTGTTTAGTATAGTCATTCTTATAATATTTTTTGTGAAACATATGTAAATTTAATATATAATTAATAAAATTTATTATTTTTATATAATAGTCTAAATATTAAATATTAAATTTTATTTTTTAATAATATAAAATAAAATAGTCAAAGTATAAATTAATATTAACAAAGATAGATTATATATTTTGTCTTTAATGTTTAAATTTTTTTTAAAAGTATTTTTAATATTTAATTTTATTTAATTTTGTTCGAAATATTTTCAGTTCATTCAATGTTGTTTTTAATATTTTTTATTTGTGTCAAAATTATTCCAAAAAATTTTTATTTTGTCTCTAATATTTTACATGAAATTAATATTCCGGGTATCAGGTACCCGTCTACCTGTCCGAACCCGAGTCGAACCAATTAAATTGGTTCTGAAACCAACAGGTAATTGGATCCAACCCAAACCAACCTAACAGCTCTCTCTAGTAATTAGTTCAGGTAATAGTTCTGGAAGTGCGAAACCGAACCAACTTGTGGACCTGACTATGTGTTAATTAAATAAAAAAATAAAAATTTAAAATATATATGCCTTTTAATAATTCTAACCCAGAAACCCTAACCTAAACACATATTGTAGCAGCGCTGTCACTCAAGAAATAAACCCTAGCAGAGCTTCCTCAATCCTCACCAGCTCACCGTTTCTCACGCAACCAAATCGGCGGTAGCTTCCTCTCCATCATCGGCGTCTCCGTCATCATCTCTATCAGCAGTGTCTCTGTCGGCATTGTCTCTGTCAGCATCGTCGTCCACGAGACCATCAGCATCGTCTTTTCTATCGTCTTCTCTGGTAGCGGCAGCGTCGTCTTCTCCATCAATGTTATCTTCTCCAGTAGCCAGCTTTGTCTTTCGTCAGCGTCATCCTCTCCAATAACCAACTTCGTCTTCCGTTAGCGTCGTCCTCTCCAGCAGTCAGCTTCCTCTAGCGTGCGTCAACATCTGTGGCATTATCTACTGATCAACAACACCGTCACCTTCATCTGTGGTGGTCGGCTTCTCCGGTCAAGTAGGCGTTATGAAGTGAAGACTTCGAAAGATTATTCCTTTGAAGGATTATTTCTATTGCACTTTTGTATTTAGTTTTTAATATGTTTGGTGTTTAATATATTTGAATTTTAATGTGTTTAGTGTTTAATATGTTTGGATTTTAATGTGTTTAGTTTTTAATGTGTTTGGTGTTTAATATATTTGGATTTTAATATATTTAGTTTTTAATGTGTTTGGTGTTTAACATGTTTTGATTATTTTTATTGATTTTACATGTTTATTGTATTTACAGAATTTTTAAAATGAAAATTTTGTTTTTTTTTTATGAATTTCTGTTTCATCGAGTACTCAATGTTAGAATTTGGTTGAATTAGTCCCACATTGCTTAGGATAGCAAATGGAGTGGGTGGCCTAAGCTATAAATATGAGGCTAAGTTCTCCATATTTTTTGCACCAGTCGGAAACACTTAAAGCTTGTATCTGACTTTTCTTTTCTTCTATACCTTTTGATTAGAGAGTGTTGTGAGGTGTAGTTAAATATTTGCTTTGAGAGTGTGGGTGAACTGGGGTGCCGGTGTTAGATAGAAAGAAGTCTATGTGTTGTAACAATTTTCACATAGTGATATTCTCTGGTTGTCATTTGGCAACGGCCGTGGTTTTTTCTCCATTAATTGGAGTTTCCACGTTAAATTATTGTGTTGTGATTGTGTCTATTTTATTTCTCTGTGAAAGGTATTTTCTCAAAGGGGAATGGTGTATTATTCCCAACAAGTGGTATCAGAGCTTCGGTTTCGGTGGAATTTATTCTTAGTATGCTCTGTGGTTACAGCTTAGTCTGACCTTCCACATCAGAAAAGAATTTTGTCCTGTAGCTTGAGGTTGATCTTTGGTTGCTATTGTTGTTGCTAAAAGGCAATGTGACACTGTGAGAGTGCAATTTGGAAAGGTTCTGGTTAAGGAAAGACCTAGTATTTAAGTGTGTCCATTGTGACACACCTTTCTTTCGTAAGGACCCTTCCTAGTGCACGGTCTACAGTTGAGTTATACTATTTCAGTATACGGTTGTAACAATGTCAGGATATTCAAGTGCTGTGAAGCTTGAAATAGAGAAATTTGATGGAAGAATCAATTTTGGCTTGTGGCAAATACAAGTCAAGGATGTGTTGATACAATCAGGTTTGCACAAGGCGTTGAAGGAGAAGATCTCTAGTATGAAGGATGAAGAATGGGAGGAACTAGATTTGAGAGCTGCAAGTGCTATTCGCCTGTGTTTGGCTAAGAATGTTCTTGCAAATGTGCAAGAAATGAAAACAGCCAAGGAACTTTGGGATAAACTCGAAGGGTTGTATCAGGCAAAGGGCATCTCAAATCGGTTGTTATTGAAGGAGCAGTTCCATAATCTACGCATGGATCACAATGTGAAAATCTCCGACCATCTTAGTGCTATCAATGGTATTGTCTCTAAATTAGAGGCAATTGGAGTGAAAATTGATGATGAAGATAAGGTACTGAGGCTCATATTGTTTCTCCCTTCTTCCTATGAGTATATCAAACCTATTTTAATGTATGGGAAGGAAACTCTGAATTTTAAAGAAGTTACCAGTAAGCTCATTGCTGAAGAAAGAAGAATGAAAAATGAGGGTAGCACTTCATCAGATTTGGCGCTTGTAGCTAGAGGTGACAATTATGGAAAAGAAAATCGTGGAAGGAGTGTAACATGCTGGAAATGTGGAAAGTCTGGGCATGTAAAGAGAAATTGTCCAGGTAATGCGGTTTCAAAAAAGGCTCTCAATCTGATACTTGCAATATTGCTCTCTCTATGAGAGAAGATGATATTCTCTAGAAGACAAGAATTATCCTCATAGTATTACCGCACTGCCATGGATAAGGATAAGTTGTGGCAATCGGGTCCACAATTGCACACGGACATTGGTTGGTGTTGAGATGCAAGGTGTGTGGCGGAGTTATGTCGATGGCTGAAAAACTTCCAGGAAAAGCCAATTTGGAAGTTGCACCATGAATTTTCAGCAAGGTTTCGATCTGTACCAAGGCGAAATGCTTGGAGTGGTCTAATTCCAAGTGAGTATACTTTCATGGTGGAGTATGATAGTTCTCTGAACTATCATTGTCGGTATAGACAATGGCAACAAAGAATTGTCGGTGTTGACTATGGAAGCTGAAGATGTATGACTATTTCAATCAAGGTGGAGATTGTTAGAATTTGGTTGAATTAGTCCCACATTGCTTAGGATAGCAAATGGAGTGGGCGGCCTAGGCTATAAATATGAGGCTAAGTTCTCCATATTTTTTGCACCAGTCGGAAACACTTAAAGCTTGTATCTGACTTTTCTTTTCCTCTATTCCTTTTGATTAGAGAGTGTTGTAAAGTGTAGTTAAATATTTACTTTGAGAGTGTGGGTGTACTGGGGTGCCGATGTTAGAGAGAAAGAAGTCTATGTGTTGTAACATTTTTCACATAGTGATATTCTCCAAATTTGCATGGTTGATTATGATTAGTTCATCATGAATCTAAGGTGGCTCACGCTGCTCGTGTCGTATGGTGGTGTTAGTACTGTCGTTTATATGATTACATCTGGCAAGTGGTGGATGGATGGCTATAACCTTTGTTTTGAACAATGGGGAGATTAGGTCGCAGTAGCACAAATGCACGATGCCAAATAAAAGCATTTCTATTTTTAGAAAAAATTTATTTCACCATCATGAAATAAAGTTAAGAAAACGTGATCATCGTGTATTTGAATTCTTTTTTTGGTGACTGTTCAGTGTTTCTATGATAGTTCAGTGTTTCTATGAGAGTTTTTTTTTTTCGTGATTATTGTACATCTATTTAGTTCCTAATTTTATTTTCAGTTTTTCTTTCTAAAAGTTGGAGCTGTTGCCTCCTCTATATGACCATAAAAAACGTCCTTGAATTATTTAAATATTGATAAAAATATACTCAAATTTTATTATTGACAAAAATATTTTTAAATAATTTAAAAATACGACAAAAATATCCAACAGTAAATATATATTTTCAAAAATTATCTACAAAATTGAATTTTGATGTGAACTTTAATTTTGCAAGCATAATAAAAAAACGAGATATTATTATTATTCTTAAAATTTGGTGATTTTTTTTTAAGTAAATATTTTTTTGTGATTTTTTAAAAGTATTATTAGTTATTAGCAAAAAAATTACAAAAAATATATACTTAACGAAAAATCACCAAATTTTAAGGATAATAATATCTCATTTTTTAATCATGCTTGCAAAAAATTGTATCAAAATTCAATCTCTAATGTATTTTTTGAGAAATACATATTTAATGTTAGATAATCTTGTAAAAAAAACTAACATTAAATATGTATTTCTCAAAAAATACATTAGAGATTAAATTTTGATGCGATTTTTTGCAAACATGATTAGAAAAATGAGATATTATTATTCTTAAATTTTGGTAATTTTTTATAAGTATATATTGTTTTGTGATTTTTTAAAAGTATTATTGGTTGTTAACAAAAAAAAAATTATAAAAAATATATACTTAATAAAAAATCACTAAATTTTAAGTATAATAATATCTTATTTTTATAATCATGCTTGCAAAAAATTGGTTTAAAATTCAATCTCTAATATATTTTTTGAAAATATATATTTACTGTTGGATATTTTTGTTGTGTTTTAAAATTATTTGAAGGCGTTTTTGTCGATAATAAATTTCAAATGTATTTTTGTCTGCGTTTAAATAATTTAGGGATATTTTTTTGTTAACCCTTCTTTATTTTATTATAAAAAAGTATTAGAGACTAACTTATAATCAGTCAAGTTATAACAACTATAATTAATAATTAATTTTTATATTTTCTAAAAAATAAAATTTGAATAATTAGCATTTAATCAAAATTTACCTTTTCATTTTCATTTTCACTCTTCAAAAACCTTAATTTCTCTCCTAAGCCCTCATGCCGCCCTCTCTCCAAAGACTGCAGTCGCTTCGTTCGTCGCGCCTCCATCCTAGTCTCCTTGCATCTGTTGCCGCTGCCTCATCCGCCGTTCGCGTAGGGAAGACAGCCAGCATCGCACGTCTGCTTCATCATCATCGCGTCCCTTCGGCCACCCTTCCTCGCCTGCAGACGAGCTCCCACTTGTCGCCTCTCCACCGTGCGTCCTCCATCGTAGCTGTGACGCATCCCCACCTTGCCGTTGTACCATCCAAAGTCCGTAAGCCCCCGTCGTCACTGCAGACCGCCGCTAGGTACAGCCAGTGACACAACACACCTTGCGCCACACGCGTTTGAGTTTTTGCCACTGTAGGTCTTCTGAGTCAACGTCGCGGGTTCTTCCACGTCAATCTCCTCTTGTTGCCAGCTCGTTCTATTTGGTCGCTGCTGTAGACCTCCCAAGAGAGCAACGCTGGTGCATTGTTTTTGAATTTGAATCAGGTAAAGTCACTCAATGGTTCAATCTCCCTCTCCAAATTTCTGTTTTGTCTAAGTGCATTTGTATGGTGTTGAATTTTGGAGGATCAAGTATGTTATTCACTGTTTTTAAAATTTTTGTTGGTATTATATGTGAATCCACATATGTATGGTGTTTGAATTTTGGAATTATTTTTACTAGCTGTAGACCCAACTCTTCCACGCACTAAGGCGGCTCGCTGCAGTCAATGCAACCATGGAGAAGCTATATGTTTTTTCAGGTAAATTCCAACTCAATGGCATTGAAGAATTGCTTTTCTTGTTATTTTATTTGATATTAAATGTTTGAGGAAAAGAGAGAAGAGGGTGTTCTAACACAATGCAAAGGCAATTTCAAATTTTTAATGATTGTCTATCTCATAAGTAGGATTCTGATTTTGTAATTTAGAAATTTTGGTATGTTGTGTGTGTTCATGGAATAATAAGTAGAGCCATTTTTTTTACTCATTAAAAGTCATGACTTATTTTATGGATAAATTAAAATTTTGACTAGTTAGTAAAGATTTCAACTTCTATCACCTATTGAAGAACAAAATTTGTCTAAGGAAAACCTGTGAGTGTTGTTGCTTAGACAGGAATATTTCTAGCTTAAACTTTATTCTATAATGTACTGATTATGTTTGTAATCTTACTCTCTTAAGTCGTGGATTTTTCATTTTTTGAGATTTTAGATTTGTCTTCTTATATTATTTTGCATGTTTCTTTTTTACATATTTTAAATGTTTCTATTTCGTAAGTTTTGAATTTTTTCTTGTGTTTTGGATGTTTTTGTTAAAGGTTTTGAATTTTTATTTATTATTGTACGTTTGCAGAGTAAAAAACATACAAGAAGAAAAAGACGACATCCAAAAATAGCCTTTGGATGAGAGTTCTAGTTGTTGATGACTATCCAACATGGCTTAAGATCTTTGAAAAGATACTCAAGAAGTGCAGTTACCAAGGTAACTACTAACTGTTTCTTTTACTCATCATATCATTGTTATGGTTTGTTGATATTATTAGGGTCCAATTGTTAATACGATAAGAGATGATATTTTCTTTCCTTTTCTTTTCTATTTTAGAATGGTTATAATTTCTTCTTGTTGTCGTGTGTTCATACAAATGACTCTTACTTCAAATAAAACAAGCATATCTTATATATGATACTCTGAATCTGGTTCTTTATTTTTAGTGATTACATGTTGTTTGGCAACCGAGACTCTAAAGAAGCTTCGAGAGAGGAAAGATGCATTCGACATAGTGATCAGCAACGTAAAACTTTTTCACTATGTTAATAAGACTTGTCTTTGTTTCACAGAAGTTCGTCCCAAAAAAATTCTAGTTTTGATGAATGTACCATGGCTTACCAGAGAAAAATGTTGCTAGTCATTTGCAGGTAGGTATGGTGACTACCTTGGGTATAGGGTTTAAAAATTGATTTTTACACTATTATCAAGTATTTTGAGAATATATTGTTGTGGTACTTGTTGATAAAAGGTTGGTGAAATGTTGAGAAAGAGGAAACCCATAAAGGTGGCTAAGTTCTATTTTTAGAGGAGGTTATATCTGAATTTTTATAAAAGTATAAGGTTGTAATTAAAGGAATATTTAAGACTTGATTAAAGACGATAACTTTACTGATTCTTTTGAGAAAAGATTATTTGGTTTATGAGGTTGTTGGCAAGGGCGTGAGTCTTGTCCCGCTTGCGTATTTGCAATTATAAAAGAAAAAGGAAAGAGTAAAGTACTTATTGTATGATTATATGTTGCATTGAGGCAACCCAAGAGATATTTGCTTATTTATCTGTTGCTTAAGGCAACCTAAGAGATGTTTGTTTATTTGTTTGTTGCCCTGAGGCAACCCAAGAACTTCTGTAGGGAAACTAGGATACCTACAGCAATTTTTCGTTCCCAAGAGTATATATTTTCTGCGAGTAGAAAGAAGAGGTTGTCCTAATAGAGCTGTTAATAATTATATGCGCATTTATTTGAATGAAAAATCGTATCCGGGAAATCGTGGACTCGTGACCGGATAAATGTCGGGAATGCAGGTGCCAACCGACACATGAGCTCATGGCCTGTACTAGGACTAGACATTCATCATATGTATCTATGTGACATTGTTTAGGTATGCATATTGTAATTGGTTTGTCTATGTGAATATTCTGTTTAACTACTAATTGCTATACTTGATGTAATTGCTCTTGATTGTGTTTGAACATCATTACTTGTGTTTGTAACTAATTGGCTGGATAGTGGTGAATTGGGTGTTGATTGAATTGTTTGGGCCTGAGGCCGTGATTGGTTTGTGTTTGAGGTTTAGTAAAGTATGAAATATTAAGTTGGTTCAGCATAGACTTAATGAACCTGTGTTTGGAACAAATTAGTCATTCATACAGTCTAGAAAAACTTTTAAAATTTAAACAAAGAAAAATATGGGTTTAGGATTTTGGATAATTAATTGATGCTTCTAAAGAAGGTTTTAGATTTTTGAATGTTAAGTCGTTGGTTTTCAAAAAGAAATTATATAAGGCGAGCGATGATTACTGCGAATGAAAGTAGTTTTCTTTTCAATGTCTCTGAATGAAATTAATTATTTGCGTTTTATTCTTTACTTTCACGGCATTCTCGACCTCTACTGAGAACATGTGGTTTGGTTCTCACCCCCAAATTTTCCACCCTTTCAGTGACACAGGTTTGAAGACGCAATATGAAGCTGTGAGCGATTAATAGGCTTTCTTTGTGATTCTAATTGCTTTTATAGAGTCCCCTCGCTCTTGTCCTTTGAGGTTTTATTTATTATAGAGGGGTATGTGTTGTATTTGGATTTATATAATTTCTTATGTATAAGAATTATTATTAATAATATTTATGTGATTGTTATTATTACTTGCAATGTTTATCCTTGATACATGTCTTTAAGGAGGGTAGAATGTAATAACCCCAATTTTTGAGTACATGAGATCTTTTTTGAAGATACAGATTTCTCTGGAAGATCAGTAAAGGGAACACTTTTAATGTATCATCAAGCATCTCAATCCTCATTGTCATTATGCCATCTTTAAGCTAGGACCTCTTTTGCGGCAAGCTCGATAACGCAATCACGAAGAACCTTGTTTTTGAACCGTTTCGGTTAGGAGTTTTGATTCTAATTTCCATAAATAGCCTTAATTTGATGAACGGGACTCGATTCATGAGAGAAAAAAAATAATAGTATAATATTATCATTATATGAGTATTAGAAGCTTCTTGAATGATATTATAAGGTTACCTGGTCTGCTTTAGTTAAAAATAGGAAATCGGTTTAACCGGGTTCACAATTTACTGGTGCAGCTTAGTACCAGCACTCTTTGATGACTTTAGCAATGCTAAGGCCTCATCATACATGTTCTATTCTCATAATAAATATGTTACTAGTGTCATTTATGCTAATGGCTCAGAAAAGAATTTTTAGAGATATTTTTACAAGTGTTCCGATACATCTAGTTTAAGTAGTTATACACCCGAGATATTTTAATATTATTTTAACCCACCTTCAAGCCAACCAATCACAACTCACCCTACACCCCAAGACCCCCAAGGCTGGCTCATTTTCACTTTTTGGCCAAAAATAGGAAGAGAGAAAAAAGAGAGAAAAGTTCTTAGTTCCAAATCTTCAAAGCTTGATTTCTGCTAAACTAAAACTCAAATCAAAATTTCAATCCGACCAAAATGATCATCTCTTCTTTCTCTACATAACCATATGATTTATCAAGTCTGGAATCAAGGTGAGTTGGATGCACCGTCTCCCTTTTACTTCGGTTTCAAGGAAACATGCTTAAACATGTATTTTCTTGATGTTCTTCCTTAGGAATCATACTTAACTTGACTTGAGGGCCAAGAAATGTTAATTTCCAGCAAATCTAAGGTGAGAAATCCCTTTCTAACATGTTGAGTGAGAGAAAAATTGTAAAACTCATTAGAAGAACAACACAACTACATAAGAAGCAATTGTAAGAATGAATTCGATCTGCATATCTGATTGTATCAATAACAGACGTGATTCTCGCATTCGTGCCAACTATATGAACTTGTATAAGTGGTCGGAATCATATGTAAAGTTTGTTAAGTCAAAAGTCTAAACAGAAGACACATCCGTTAATCATTAAAGACACATCTAAACAAGTTTTAATCAAAAGACACTTCCATTAAAGACACATATAATAGAAGACACATCCAATAAAAACACATTTAAGTAAAATTTAAAAATAAGACATATTCATTAAAGACACATCCAAACACAAAAGAAGTGTTTAATAAAAGCAAAGAGATACATCCATGTCCTGACATAGAAGACACATTCACACTAGAAAGAAATTCCACACTACTCTGGTTCGGCGAGGCAGCGACGGTGTGACAACTCTGGCTCGACGAGGTTACGACGGTGTGCGAGATGGATTCTGCGGAGGCAACGACGGTACGAGATGGGTTCCTTCCTGGGGTGAGAGTGGCAGCGCTGTCAAGGGTAGCGCGATGGTAAGGAGGAGGCTGTTGGGCGCGAGATGGCAAGCGTGCCTTCGATGAGGGGGTGGCACGACAATGATGCAACAGTGGAGACGGCGTCTACTGCAATCGTGACCGAGGAGGAACCAGCAGTGCTGCTGTTGTGAACGGTGACGAGAGGCACATAAATGATGGCCGATGCCACAGCAATATGGTGGAAGCGTGGTGTTGGACGGCCTCTTGATGATAGTGACTAATTTGGTAATATTATATCGGGATTTAAACTATTACAAGAGTTTGGTTAGTTAAAGTCTTAAAATATTGGTTAAGAATTTAATTAAAGGTAAAAAAAATTCTATATAAAATTTAGTAAAATTAAAGTATTCGGCATTATTGAAATAGTTTTTTCATTAATACTCCCAGAATGCTAATTGCTAGCAAATTTTTTTATTAAAATATTTAGTAAAGTACTATTGATGAAAGATAATCTTTGGAAGTTTTTATTAATAGTTTAGTATAAAACTAAATTTTAATTACTAAAATGATATATATCATAAAAATTTTAAAATTAACTAAAACTAAATTAATATCCAATTACCTCTCTTTAATTGAGTGAACAAATTCAATATTACTCTATTTGAAGTGTAGTAATGGTGCCCTTAGTCCTTTAGAACTTGTTTAGAAATCATTTAACATGAGAAAAGAATTCTATTTTCTTTAAAATAAAAATCATTTATACTTATAACTCCATTCCATGATTCGGAATAACTATAATATATTAATAGAATAGAATTCAAGGTGGAGTACAAGGAGTATATACTCTTTCAAATTTCTCTGTTAGGATTTTTTCTAAAATAGGGTTTCTGTGCCGTCTAAGTCAATGTTTGACTTTTGTCAATTTCTTTTAATTCGTCATGAAAATTCTTTTATGGATCTGTCGAGATTTGGAGAGACCCCTGACAGTCCATAACTTTAAAGGGATATGTCAATCCCACTCCCCCGAAATTGTATTTATATGTGAAAGAAAAAACCAATCTCGTCTGGTGAAAAGTAAGTTGAGATCTTGTCATTTCACAGATTGGAGGATTGTTAGTCCAACAGGTATAGTTGGTGGATTGGCTTTAGCATGTAAGGAGGGTACAGCGATTGAGGTTCTTGCTGAAAAAGAATTTTTCATAGCTGCCAAGGTAACTGATCCTACTTTAAACTGTTTTTGGGGGCTGATTGGGGTACATTTAAATAGTTTGGATGGGATTCAATCTACCCAATATACAAAACTTTTCTCTTTTGTACAATATTTTCTTGGAAAACTTATAATTATGAGTGATTTTATTAGGCTTTGGGTATGATTGGAAAAAGGTTCACCTGGACTAATAGGCGACGAGAGGAGGACCAAATTAGGGAGCGGTTTGACCGTGCACTTGCAAATGGTGAGTGGATGTGTCTCGACTCGTAAATAACGGTTTAGATCATGCGTCTATCCTCCTTGATACAAATTTGGTCATAGAAAAATCTAAACGGATGTTTAAGTTTCAGGAGGGGTGGTGTGGTTTAGAAGAAATTCGGGTAATTATCACCAAAGCTTGGAAGGAATGGGTAGATGGCTCAACAATGTTTGCTTTGGCTCAAAAATTGAAGCATTGTAGGCACTGTATTGTTCAATGGCAGCAACAGAACAAATTTAATTCGAAGAAGGATATTGGTGAACTCACATCTCAACTTGAAATCCTTAGAGATGAGGGTATTACAAGGGGAGAACAGATTGAAGTCTTGAAAAATAAACTTGATGATACTTACTTTAGAGAGAAAAGCTATTGGAAGGAGAAGTCTCGTGTAAAGTGACTAAAAGAAGGAGACAGAAATACAAGTTTCTTTCACCAATCATTCTAATCCAGAATCTGGAGAAAAAAATTTGAAAACTGAAAAAGAATGATGGTACGTATGCTACCACCCATGAAGAAATTGCACAAATATCTAAAACATACTTTAAGGATATCTTCACATTGATTGGTCAAGTTAATCTGGCATATGCATTTGAAGATTTTGAAACCAAAGGTTCAACAATCATGAACAGACAATTAATTAGACTGATTAGTTTTGATGAGGTAAAATGTGTAATCTTTAGTGCTCTCCCTAGAGCACCCCTGGTGATGATGGATTTACAGCTAAATTCCTTCAATTCTATTCACTACAAAAAAAAAAGGCCTATGGTCACGGTAAAAAACCGTGACCATAGGTAGTGAAAAGGGTGACCATAGATCTATGGTCACGGTTTTGGACCTATGGTCACGGTTTTTTACCGTGGCCTATTCTGCTGTGGCCATAGGTCTATGGTCACGGTTTTTTTTTACCTATGGTCACGGTTTCTATGGTCACAGTTATAATTTTCAAATTCCGACACTTTAGGCCACGGTTTTTAACCGTGACCATAGGAAAATCTATGGTCACGCATAAAAACCGTGACCATAGCCATATCTATGGTCACAGTTTTGGCCGTGACCATAGCCTCTATGGTCACCTTTTCTTAAAACCGTGACCATAGCCTTATCTATGGTCACGGTTTTGGCCGTGACCATAGCCTCTATGGTCACCCTTCCTCAAAACCGTGACCATAGCCTTATGTATGGTCACGGTTTTGGCCGTGACCATAGAGCCTATGGTCACCCCTACGCAAAACCGTGACCATAGCCATAGCTATGGTCACGGTTTTGGCCGTGACCATAGCCTCTATGGTCACCGTTACTCAAAACCGTGACCATAGCCATATCTATGGTCACGGTTTTGGCCGTGACCATAGCCTCTATGGTCACCCTTTGTTAAAACCGTGACCATAGCCTTATCTATGGTCACGGTTTTGGCCGTGAGCATAGCCTCTATGGTCACCCTTCCTCAAAACCGTGACCATAGCCTTATCTATGGTCACGGTTTTGGCCGTGAGCATAGCCTCTATGGTCACCCTTACGCAAAACCGTGATCATAGCCTTATCTATGGTCACGGTTTTGGCCGTGACCATAGCCTCTATGGTCACCCTTACTGAAAACCGTGACCATAGCCTGTATGGCCACCCGTCTTCAAAACCGTGACCATAGAGCCTATGGTCACGGTTTTGGCCGTGACCATAGGTTATCTATGGTCACCCTATTTTAAAACGGTGACCATAGCCTATTTTGTTTTATGAGCTTTAATTTTTTTTTAAAGCATAATCACATCTCAAATTAATGATAATCACAAAATAAATCTAAGAACAAGAAATGTAAATCATAAAACTTTCATTATAAACTAGATATGTTTAGTTTTTAGTCGAAATAACATAAATCAAAATAGAGTATAATGTATCCAATTACATGTAATACCGAGTAAAGTCTCTTTTCAAAAAGTACGAAACACATAAGAAAAATTACATTTAGATAACTAAAGTGTGAGACCCATCCCATGTGATATTTGTATAGAACATATTTTCTTCACATCATGTCTTCCTACTAGCAAAAGAAATAAACATGTTAAAACAGAGAAAAATTGCTTATGATAATGCAATACATATGTAGCAAACTTTAATAAGTCAGTTAACTTAAAAATTTCAACTACTAAACAGCAAGGAGTATTTGCTAGGGTTTTGATGAGCCACATAACAAGAAAATCTTAGCCAAAACTTATACATACATGTCCCTCTTTATGTAAACAACAAAGTCCAATTGATATAAACCTACCTATAACACAAGCGACAAACCTAAATAATAATTGTTGAAAAAAAATTCTAAATTATATGCGGTACCAAACTTGTTAGCCTTCAACTTGTTAAACAAAAAATGCTTATTTGCTTTACTGTAGCACATAATTCAACGGTTAAATATTGCATGCACTTAGCCCATCTTAAGAATTTTTTCTTGTGAGTGGTGAGGGATCAATAAAGAGGAACTAAATTAATAAAGATGAGCACAAGATATAAAAAGTAAAACAACTAAAGTTTAGAACCAAAAATATAATGGTTTAGCCAATCAGCACAGTAAGTACCAAAACCATACTATTAATTTAACTACTTATTTTGAACAGCACTTACTTCGAAATCCTTTGATACATGGTTCGATCCAAGTGAAGGAGGAATGCTTCGCCGCGCATCATTTGGTGCACTACTCGCATCAGGTGGAGATTGTTGGGCGGCTTCTATCATTACTTGCACTTGTTCTGCACTCATACCAGGATTGACTTGTTGCAACAACGTTTTAATCAAGTTTGTTAAACCATCCAACTTGGAAGTTAAGTTAGTTTGATTTTTCTCCATAGTTGAAACCACTTCAGTATGTTGTTGTTGCATTTGTCGGATCTGCTTATCCTTTTTAAGAGAGGATTTTGTGACTGATCGACCATAGAAACGAACTCTACCATGTCTTTCCTTTCCAAAAACTGTTTGAACTGCATCATCATCACTGTATCCTGCTTGTTTCAAATTTTGAATATGATCCTATTACACACAAGTAGGACCAAAATAAGTTCATGCACCCAAATGCTTCAAAATAAAATAAACAAAACTCTGTGATCCATCAAGGTTAAATGCATCACCTAAAATAAACAAAACAAAGTCAAAACTGTTTGACCATCAAGCTCCATTACCAGTGCAGCTAAAAATTTAACGCTTGCTGTCAACTTGGTCTTCACCTTTCTATTCTCCACTTGAAATCCATCTCCACCCTTATTACAAAGTGTAGAACTATTTTCCTGAAAGAAATTTAAGAGCTAGTGATATTTGAAGAGGAAGTAATGAATAAGAATTTAAATATGAATTTTGTCCTATATATGCTTGTCATATGATTCAAATTAGGAAGTCAGGCTATAAGTCTCTCTTTATGATTAACGGTTTTCTTTTTTTAATTCTGGAATCAATTTATTAATTGGAACATTTATTTTATTATAATAATTAATTATCATGGTGTTTAAAAGATAATCTTTAACTTACTAAAAAAAAAATTAATATTTACTTTTTAAAATACGAATATACATAATTTAAAAGAAATTAAAATTTATTATAAAACATAAATTAGACAAAAATTAAATACTAATTCATAAATATTATAAAATTTGGACTGAAAAATGCAAATACCAATTCAGCATTAGATAAGCATGAATGACATCAAGAGAATCATGACCAATCTGATATGAATTAATAATGAGTGATCAATGAATATAGGCAGGCTAAGAGAGCAAGATTGCATGAACCAAAATGGGAACGTGATGTGAAGAACTGAACAAAAAGTAGTGTTTTTTACACATGCAATGCAATTTGGTTTATAAGAATCAAAGTCGATAGGGAGGCAATAGTAATCTGAGAAAGAAATAAAGCCAATAAGGATTTTGATTTATAAGAATGAAAGAGACGGATTTGATTGCACTTTGCAGCAAATGACAATGGTATTCAACAGAAAATAAAAAACCCAACAAACAAACAAAGCTACATATAATCCCTTCAAAGAAACTTCATGTAAACTAACTCCACTACCACCAAACAAAATAGAAATAAATGGAACACACTAAACATAATAAAACCTTGCACCAACATAATAAGTAAACTATCATTAACGGAAAACTATCTTCCACCTTTTTTCAAAATTTTCTTTAATGACAAGTCCTCCCTTTTTCTCCATAGCACCAAGAGCACTTGAGCCCTCCGTGGACCATCAATAAACTACAATGACAGCTACATTAGCATCCCACTTAATGTAATCTTCTAAGCCCATGATGCGGTCAACGAAAGCATATTATGAAAAGAAATGATTGAGTGTGCTATGCTGTACAGAATTGCTAACAACCATAATTCCAAACTCATTAATGTTCAGGATTAAAGTGTGCTCCTTTTATTTTATCATTTTATTTTATTTTTTTCCCTGAGAATAGTATAACTTAAGTGAAGCTCAATGAAGTGGCAATGGTCCCTTTCAACTTTTAGCCATTACTCTCTACACATGTGGAAAGTGAAAAACTAGCTCATTTGAAGAATAGGGGAAAGACACAAACTTTAAGCACTCCATGTCTGAATATGAAAACTAAAATCCCAGATCTACATGCAATGTATCACCAAAACATCAAAAGGAAGCAAAGCATTTAAATAAAAAAGTATGAAATTGAAAGAGGATACAATGTACAACTCAAGTGTTGTAAAACAAAGAAGTACAAAATAGAATGAAAATAAAGACAAAAGTTACTTTTTTAAAACACTCAAATAGGCATGAAAATGACAGATTTGGGAGACGAGAATAGAAGACTCATAATGAAGATAAAGGAAACTAAGCCAAAACCAACAAGCCCAACTGTGCAAACACACACCCCAACACACAACAACCAACCTGACTCAGAATACTATTATAAACAATACACAGATGATAAATATCAAGCTTTTGTCATAAAAAACAAGGGAAAATGATAACAGAGTTGAACCAATGGGAAGTGGCAAAGAACACAAACAGCTATGAAACAGCAGTTACTAATGTCTTGTACTTTACATGATAAATTTATCAACAAACAAATTTTTCAGATTAGTGCGTGCAAAGTTTCTCAATTTCTCCTGTGCAAGGGAGATGCAAACCAAAGAAACACATTCTTGGGTAATTAAAAAAACAGGAAGTAGATGCAAGAGAGATGCAAACCAAAGAAACTCAACCCTCTAACATTGATAATGAGCCTTTGTTAAAGCCTTATACTCTAACTATCACTTTCAATACAGAGCACCCATTAAATCAAAAAAAGGGGTACCTTCAAATTCCAGTCTATGAACAGCGGCAATTAACCCCAGTTAAAGACAGATATAGATAAATATTTTTACAAAATTCTAACCAACAAAGAAATCAATAAGAAAAAATCAGAGTGTCAGGACTAACCAGTGCCAGGGGACTGGTCGTGAAGGCAGCTGCGCAACTCGACAGGGGAGGGTATGAGCTTCAGGAATTGTGGATGATAGGGGAAAGCTATATAAAGATCCAAAGCTGGGGCCTGATGGGTAAAGAGGGAACAAGCGACGTGGATGCCACTTGAAAATGTTATCCTATATTAAAAATGTTATCAGCAACTTTACTTCATATTTTTCAGTAGAAAATAATAATTAGATATTTATAAACTGTAAATGCTTCTCAATAACAATCATGCAACTTGAACCAATAGAAAGCAAATGCATTGCAGAGGGCTTAGAAAACAAGTGATTCGATTTTAATATGCTTCACAAAACCTGTACCACTTTCTGTTACAGCAGAATATTAGACAATGCTATTTTCTACTCATAATACTTGAGAAATATTATGAAAATAATGTCATTTGCGTAACTAAGGTAAAAAACTAAAAATATAGTAATAAGCAAAAACAGAACATTTCATTGAACCAGATCCAATTTTCCAAATTCCAACAAAGTTTCTTAGGAGCATAACAAATTCCAGCATTGTGAAGAAACCATGTGAAGGGTCATGCAATTCACACACAGCACAGTTGGAAGAACAAGATTCAAGATGCAAGAATCCAGCGTAAAAGCTAAAGAACACACAGCACCAGACAAATCTGAAAAGCATGATACTACTCAATTTCCAAACATATTATAGAGTTCAAAATATCAAGAAGAACAAGATTCAAGATGCAAGAATTCAACGTAAAAGCTAAAGAACACACAGCACCAGACAAATCTGAAAAGCATGATACTACTCAATTTCCAAACATATTATAGAGTTCAAAACATCAAGAGACTATAAAAACCTGAAGAAGTGAGATTCTTACTGTTTATGCAGCAGCAGCAGTTAACAAGTTAACAAGTTAACACCAAGAGACTATAACAAGTTAACAACACACAACTACATAAATTAACACCAACCTAGTTAAGCAATAAAGCTACTGGGTCCATCAAAAACAACAATGACAACACGAACAGTTCTCGCAGTTACAGCAGCAGCCATAATCTTTAAAGGAAACCGGAAATCTACAAAAAATTATAATTGTGTTACCTAACTGAAAAAGAGCACAGGTATTAAATTGAAAAAAGAGCACAGCCCAAAACTCACAGTGTCAAAAATAAGAGCACAAACAATTGAAAAAACTTACCTAATTGCAAAAACTAAGCTACTTAAATTGAAAAGAAAAGAAAAGCAAGAAAAGAAACTCACTTGGAATGAGTAACTGGGTTCAGCATTGAGGGCTCCTGGAAAAACAGAAAAGGACAAAAGAAACCACGCATGAAACCACGCATGAAATCGTGAAATCGTGAAAAAAACAATGAACCTTAAAAAACAAAAGAAATCGTGAAACCACGCATGAATTTGAACAAAAGAAAACCACACAGGTATTATCAATATAAAAAATTACTGAAACAATTGAAAACCCATGAAAAGAGCTTAACCTTTTTTTGTAGGTATCTGAACGCAATAGAGGTGAGGGATGCGACAGTGAGGGGTTGACAGAGTGAGAGGTTGAGAGAGTGAGAGGCACAGATGAGTGAGGGTTTGGGAGAGTGGGGGTTGAGAGAGTGACAGATCACAGACTGCGGCTGCGATTACGGTGGAGAGGGAGAGAGGATGAAGAGTGAAAGGAAGGGGTTACGTCTAGTGAGGGTTCAGAGCTGAGAGGGAGAGAGAGCCGAGAGTGGAACTTACAAGAGGGAAAGGAGAATTTTGGGAGCGGGATTGGGGATTTGGGGGGGGGGGCGACGTCGTTCTGGGCTTCTGGGGAAAGGAATTAAAAAAAAAATTACAAAAAAATTGATTTTCGAAAAGGGGGAGGGGAAAACGACGCCGTTTTGGACAAGGTACTCTATGGTCACCCTTTTTCAAAAAACCGTGACCATAGACCCTTTTTGGTCACTGTAAAAAACCGTGACCATAGACCCTTTTAGGCCACCCCTCAAAACCGTGACCATAGACCCTTTTAGGCCACCCCCAAAACCGTGACCATAGACCCCTTTAGGTCACCCCCCAAAACCGTGACCATAGACCCTTTTTGGTCACCCTTTTTTGAAAAACCGTGACCATAGCCCCTTTTTGGTCACTGTAAAAAACCGTGACCATAGACCCCTTTAGGTCACCCCCAAAACCGTGACCATAGACCGTTTTAGGCCACCCCCCAAAACCGTGACCATAGACCCCTTTAGGTCACCCCCCAAAACCGTGACCATAGACCCTTTTTAGTCACCCTTTTTTGAAAAACCGTGACCATAGCCCCTTTTTGGTCACTGTAAAAAACCGTGACCATAGACCCCTTTAGGTCACCCCCAAAACCGTGACCATAGACCGTTTTAGGCCACCCCCCAAAACCGTGACCATAGACCCTTTTAGGCCACCCCCCAAAACCGTGACCATAGACCGTTTTAGGTCACCCTTTTTTGAAAAACCGTGGCCATAGACCCTTTTTGGTCACTGTAAAAAACCGTGACCATAGACCTCTTTAGGTCACCCCTCAAAACCGTGACCATAGACCCTTTTAGGCCACCCTTTTTTAAAAAACCGTGACCATAGGTACTCTATGGTCACCCTTTCCAAAAAAACCGTGACCATAGCTTTTTTTTTTTTGGTCACCCTAAAAAACCGTGACCATAGAGGGTCTATGGTCACGGTTTTTTACCGTGACCAAAAAAACCGTGGCCATAGACCCAAAATGTTGTAGTGATTGGAGTTTAGTAGGGGAGAATGTTTTAAGGCTATCCGCAGTTTCTTTATCAGTGGTAGACCACTCAAGAGCTTTAACCATATATAAATCTATCTCATTCCTAAGATTCTTTATGCAAAGGATATGACACAGGTTAGACCCATCAGTCTTTCCTCAGTTGTGTATAAGATTATTTCTAAAACACTAGTTCATCGGCTACAGAAATTTTTGACTTCGCTGATCAAGCCTAATCAGAGTGCCTTTATTAAGGGTAGATTGATTTCAGAGAATGTCCTACTCACTCATGAATGTGTGCACTATCTAAAGACTAATAAGAGGGGTCTATCGGCTGAAATGACTGTTAAATTGGATATGAACAAAGTCTATGATCATGTTGAGTGGTATCTCCTTTGGTTCATTTTAGAGAAACTGATATTTGAATCTAGGTGGACTGGTTGGATACAGGAGGTGGTGACTATAGTTTCTTACTCTATCGTTGTTGAAGGTCAATTTTTTGATTTTTTTTAAACCAAATAGAGGTATCAGTCAAGAAAATTCTTTATGTCCCGACCTTTTACTTTTCTGTGCAGAAGGATTATCTTTTTTGCTAAACAAGACAGAGTAAAATGGTCTCATTGAAGGTATTTAGATCAACCGAAGATGTCCTACTATTAATCATTTATTGTTCGCGGATGACTCAATCTTTTTTTACAAAGCATCAGAAAATAGTTGTGTAAATATTCTCAGTCTTTTTCAGTCATACGAGAAATTCAGTGGCAAAAAAATTAATTTGCATAAATTAGCTCTATTCTTTAGTAATAATTCTCCTCCTGTTGCACGATTACTATTGGCTCGGAAATTGAAAATTGTTCATATTGGTGCACAGGATAAATATTTGGATCTTCTATCTACAATTCAAAAATAAAAAAAAAGCCCACCTTCGGAGAAATCAAGGACAAGGTGAGGAAGCGAGTTCAAAGGTGAAAAAGAAAACTTCTTTCCTCTACAGGCAGGCATGTTCTAATCAAAGCTGCTGGAGAGGCTATTTCAATTTATTCATTATCATATTTCCGTCTTTCTGACACTTTAATTAGGCAGATTCACAACATACTCTCCTAATGTTGGTCGGGTAAAAAAGGTACAGAGCGAAAAATAGCATGAATTAGTTGAGATACTATGACAAGACCGAAATTGGAAGGTGGATTAAATTTTAAGGATCTAAGGTCTCAAAATTTGGCACTATTAGCAAAACAATATTGGAAAGTTGTCTCTCAGCCACAATCACTCCTCAAAGGTAAAGATTTTCGGTACAGTTATATATTAAATGTAGATATCAGAGCAGTACATTCGTGGGGGCAGCATAGCATATTGGAAGGGCATAAGGTTGTTGAAAAAGAGCTGGTTTGGCGAGTTGGTGATCGGTCCAGTATCAGAATCTTTAGTGATCATTGACTTGCTCCTCTACATCCTTGTGTTATCCCTCCATCTGAAGTTTTCAATCTACAAAATCAACCACTATTGATGGTAAAAAATTTAATACTTTCTAATGGTATGTAAAATCAAACTCTAATTAAAAGCATTTTTTCTGAAGGCACTAGTCAGCGTGTGCTAGAAACAAAAATTGGAGGGTGGAGAAGATAAAATTTATTGGACCCTTATGATTATGAGACAACGAAACTTGTGGTGAAAACTGTGAAAACTGAAAATCCCTGCGAAGATTAAGATTTTTCTTTGGAGGGACTTCGATGAAAAACTTCCGGTGCTACAAAAGCTTTATCGTCGCATCCCATCGATTCAACCCACCTACCGAAGATGCTTACAATTTCTAGAAATAATCAATAATTGCATCTTTCATTGTGAGAAATCAATGGAGATTTGGTCAAAAATGGGCTCACCGATTGCTAGAAGAGACACCGAATACTCTAATTTCTATGTTAAGTGAAACTTGAGAATGGGGTCTTGCGTACCCAACCCAATAGCTCCTCTCAAAGGATGATGATGGTGATTTTAAGCTGGTCCTTATGGAAGGCTAGGAACAGGTTCATCTTTATAATGTATTAACTAGTGTGGAAGAGATAATGGTGTCAACTTTGAAGCTGCAAGAAGGAGCTCCAACAAATTCCAATTCCTAATTGATGAGCACTTGACTTTAATTTCTTTTATTTCTCTTATTAGATTATTATATGATGTTACCTTTATAATAGAGTATTGGAAGTTTTCCATTTTTTTTACTTGTCCCATATATGGACATCCATATGTTTCTTTTATTTCATGAATGAAATTATCTGACTTTAGAAAAAAAATAGAATAGAATTTAAGTTTAAAGAGTGTGAAAATAGATTTGAAAACAGATTTTTTTAGTCTGATATACAAATAAAAAAATTAAAATTAAAATTCTCAAAAGAATTCAAATAATTTATTTTTAATTATTCCAGAATAAAAAGAAGGTTTCAATTCTTGAGTGAATTCTAATTTCTAACATTCCAAACAAACTCGCATTATTTACCATTATTACTTCATATATCCTTACAATCTTTATTATTTTCATGTACCTACTTATTTATTTAATTTATCTTTTCTTTTAAATTTAAATTTTTAGAATAAAGAATTTCATGGTATATATGACATCATAATTTTTATAATTAAAATATTTAAAATTTAATTCTTATTCTTTCTAAAAAAATAAATAATATAAGATAAATAAAAAAATTTATACAAAAATTTACATAAATCCAAAAAAACTTACGCATTAAATATATAAGCATTTATATATTTTTTTTTAATTTTTGGAAGATTTAAAGTGATTTCATGATAATTATTATTCTAAGCCAAAAGTAAAAACTACTAAAAGCAAAAGTAAAGGGGCACTTGGGAGTGAGGAAAAAGTAACGGAGAATTAATAATATGTTAAAGAAGAAAAATGAATAAATTAATGTGTTATCCATGCATGTTATAGGGTTCAAGCTTCATAGCGTGAACATAATACAAATTTGTATATATGTGTTTATTACAGGCTTAAAGTCCTAGTTGGGTAGTTCAATTAGGGAGAAGAGATAGTTTAACAGCAAATATAATAACCTCAGCACAAAATCTTTCAAGTCCTTTCATGATATTGGATCAACTTAAAGCATTTTTTGCTGCTCAGACCTCAACACTACTGATTTAGATGCACTCTCAGGTACAATAATTTTGATAGATACAACAATTTTGATATTGAAGAACAACCAAACAGCAAGGGTCATAATAGATACAGTAGCTAATATTGAATTAGTACAAGTAAAATTAATTAGTTTGTGATCAAATTATTAGTTAGTTGGTTGTAATTAAACACATGTCAATTAGTTAGTTAGTGGTTAGTTCAATTTATTACAGTTATAACTCCTTGCTATAAGTAGCTAGAGCTAAGTTATTATTGTTGATGTTTGAAACCCACTTTACCAATATACTTCAGATCTAACCAGAACCTTTTTCTCTTCTCTATTCGTACTCTCTCCTCTTTCTTGAACTCTTTTCCTTTTTACTCCCTCTCTTGCTTGAGCCTGGTACCGTTTATGGTGTCAGAGCTTTCTTTCATTCAATTTAATGGCAAGCAAAAGTAAGAGATATGAAAACTCAATGAATCAATTGAACACAGCTCCAAATTTCACCTCTTCCCCAATTTCAAAAAAACTCGACGATGACAACTTCTTGCAGTGGAAAGACCAGACTAAATCAACGATTGAGGGCCATAATTTTCTCCACCACATTACCGAAGAAGGAATCCTGCTGAATCAGGAAATGTATTGCTGCATGGAAGAGACAATATGCGCTTTTCAAATCGTGGCTTCTTGCTTCAATGACCAAGCCATTCACCACTCAGATGGTAGGATGCATCTATTCGTATGAGGTTTAAAAAAGGTTAGAATATCACTTTTCTTCACAAATCAGAGTAAAAATGATGCAGCTGAAACATAGGTTGAGCAGTATTAAGACAGGAAACTCAGTAAATGAGTATGTGTTAGCATTAAAAAGAACAATTAATGCTTTAGTTTCAGTAGGAGAATCAATGCGTGAGAGTGATCATGTAAATGCTATTTTGAATGGGCTAACTGAAGAGTATAGCTCAGTAATTATCTCAGTAGTGACAAGGCCAGTAAGCATCCCAGTTGGAGAATTAGAGGCATTGCTATTAACTCCTGAAAGTATGTTGGAGAGGTTTCAGAAACTAGAATCGTTTATATAAGCAAATGTATCACAAAGTTCACCAGGTTACTCTCAGAGCTTAAACTCAAGAAGTGGATTCAAAAGAGGTTTCAGAGGAGATCACAGAAGCAGAGGTGGTGGTAGACAGGTAAGAGGTGATAGAAACTTCTATAATAATGGTCAATTTGGTGACAACAATTCCAAATTTGGAACTCAGGCTTACAATAATCCAAGTTTTGGTGGTGCTGAAGGGGTAAGAATCTTCAACAATAAAAAGTAGCAGCAGTATAATGGTTCAAGAATGTTCAATAGTAATAGGCCTATTTGTCAAGTGTGTGACAAGTCTGGATACACTGCCAAGACATGTTGGTATAGGTATGATCCACCAGAAGGCTTCAAAACTCAATATGAAGGTACAAAACACAAACTCTGCAAGCATCACAAGCCAACTTGAGCAATGTATTGGCCACACCTATAACATTACAAGATCAATGCTGGTTTTCAGACTCAGGTGCTACACACCATATGACCTCAGACCAGAAAAATCTAATTGAAGGGGAGAAGTATGAAGGTGCAGACCAAATAATCATAGGCAACGGATCAAGTTGGCATATCAACCTTGTTGAAAAGTCTTTCTTTAAAATTGATTTGAGTAATAGAGAATTTTTGTTAAGCAAATTACTACATGTGCCTGATATCACTAAGAACTTACTTAGTGTATATAAATTCTGCTGTGACAATGATGTCTATTTTAAATTTTATTCTAATGGCTGCTGTGTGAAATCTCAGAAAACTAAAGAGATTGTTATACATGAAAAAGTTGACAAGGGAATGTACACGTTCCTCAATTTCATTCTATCTTTCACTTCATCAAATAAACCAGCTGCTTTTGCCTCAAATGTGTCCACTTTGATCAATTTCTCTTGTGGCACAATAGATTAGGTCATCCAGCAAATAATGTTGTTTCCTCTGTGCTAAAATCTTATAATATTGTTGCTTCATTAAATAAAAATCCTTGTGCTTCCTTCTGTATTGGAAAGTCTCATGCACTCCCTTATCCTCTCTCAAATACCTTATATAATGATCCCCTGCAACTCATATACACAGACATCTGGGCCCTGCTCTTATACCTGACTTAAATAGAAACTATTACTTTGTCATTTTCATTGATGCTTATAGTAAATACACTTGGCTCTACCTCATTAAAACTCGATCTCAAATTAAATAAGTTTTTAATTGTTTCTAACAAATGGTTGAGTTGCAATTGAACACAAAAATTAAAATGCTTTAATCTGACAATGTTACTGAATTCTTGAGCTTGGCTAAGAATTTACAGATACAAGGTGTACTGCACAGATTTTTCTGTCCTCATAAACATCAGCAAAACAGCAATGCTGAGAGAAATCATAGGCATATAGTTGAAAAAGGGCTTAGCTATGTTACCAGGTGCAGGCATGCCAATTAAGTACTAGGGAGAGGCCTTCATGACAACAGTTCACTTAATAAACAGGTTACCAATATCAGTGTTGTAAGACCAGTCACCATTTAAAAAATTTCTTGAGAATAAATTTGATTACACAAGTCTTCGGGTCTTTGGCTGTTTGTGTTTTCCACACCTGCGACCATACAATAGGCACAAGCTGAAGTTCAGATCAGCACCATGTACCTTTCTCGGCTATAGTGTTATACAAAGACTACAAGTGCCTTATTGCAGAAGGGAATATAGTGATATCAAGCAATGTGATTTTTGATGAACATAATTTTCCTTTCAAAATCTCGAAAACCCCCTCAATAACCAAGTTTAATTTGTCTTCTGACTTTCACTCAACTTCAACCATTCCGTTACTAAACAGGAACATGTCTCAACCCTCACCTAACATTACAAAATCAAGGTATCCGCATCCTGCACCAAGCATAACAGCCACACCCCTTCCCATGTCCTCACGTGTACCTACTGTACCAAGTATTTCAGAGTCCAGATCTCCTTCTTTGTCTATCATAGCCACCTTTCCTACCTTACCATTATTAGTACCTACAACACCATCAGTCTCACCCATTCCAATTTCTATCTCAAACTTGGAGATTGTTCTTCCCTTTGATGATGATAACTCAGTCTCGACATCATCACATCAAAATGTTCACCCCATGATCACAAAGAGTAAGAGCGGGGTCATAAAGCCTAGATCCTTTCTAGCTAGCATTGAACCAAGGATTGTCAATGATGCCTTGACCAAACCTGAGTGGGAAGCTGCGATGGATGCTGAATACGCTGCACTTATGCAAAATCAAACCTGGAAATTTGTTCCTCTCCCTCATAGCAGAGAGGTTGTGGGTAGTCGTTGGGTCTTTCAAGTTAAATATAAATCTGATGAAAGTTTCTAAAAATACAAGGCTTCTCTAGCATATCAAGGTTTTGCTCAGAGGCCTGGGCTGAGACATGCAACTCAGTGGTGAAACCAACCTCAATTTGCATTGTCCTCACCATAGCACTATCAAGGAATTGGATAATCAAGTAGCTTGATGTGAATAACACATTTCTACGTGGTGATTTGGTGGAAGATGTATATATGAAACAACCAAAAAGTTATGAAATTGGAGATAGCACTCTAGTGTGCAAACTCACAAAGGCTCTTTATGGTCTGAAACAGGCACCAAGGGCTTGGTACTATAAGCAGTCAATAGCTCTCCAGCACCTTAGTTTTTACTCAACAAAGACTAACATTTCTGTCTTCACCAGGTTTAAAAATGGCTCATCACTATTTGTCCTAGTATATGTAGATAATATAATCATCACTGGATACTATGTTACAAAAAGAATTATTCAAGTAAGTAATGTTCCTAAGACTGTGCAACTAGCTTATGTGTTGATAAAACCACTGCCCAGTGGTGCCTTTCTTGAGTTCAGGACAGAACTAATAGTTAAAAACTTGGAGACATCACTGATGAAAGCGGGCTTGGCAGGGAGGGTCAAAATAGTAGTTATAGTGAAGAACTAATGCAACTCTTAAGAGTCAGAATGTGAAAGTGAAAACAGAACAGCCAAATAGCAGGGGCTATGACAGATACAATAGCTTTGATGTTGAATAACAGCCAAACAACAGGAGTCATGATAGATACACTAGCTGATGCTGAATTAGTACAAATAGAATTAGTTAGCTTGTGATCAAATTGTTAGTTAGTTGGTTGTAATTAAGTACATGCCAATTAGTTAGTTAGTGGTTAGTTTAACTCGTGACAGTTGTAACTCTTCTGCTATAAGTAGCTAGAACTAAGCTATTATTATTGATTTTTGGAACTCACTTTACTAATATATTTCAGATTCTACCATAACCTTTTTTCTCTTCTCTGCTGATACTCTCTCTTCTTTCTTGAATTCTTTTCCTTTTTACTCCTTCTTTTACTTGAGTCTGATACATTTTAAATTTAACAATTAAAAATAATAAAATTAAGCTAAGATCATATATATATATATAATTGAAAACTTCATTATTACAAATTGAAATTGATTTTTTTATGTTCTAATTATAGTTTAAAATTATGCAACTATATTAAAAGTGATTTTTTTGCAGCCCAAAAAAGGTAGCGGTGGAATGGTACAAAATTTAACATTCAAACATAATTTAATTTAAATTTTTTAATTTTAAAAAAATAAATAAATCTTTAACTTTTTTATTCGAAATTTTATAAGTCGTTGACTAATTAAAAATACAAAACGTTCTTGATTTTTTAAAATATAAAATATTTAAGTCTTTCCGTCTAAGATATATAAAGATAAATCGATCTCTCGAAGAGATTTTGATGCCTTGCATTTTAAAAAATAAGAGATATTGTTGTAATTTTAATTAATCGATAATTTTTTTATTTTTGAGATAAAAAGTCAGAGATTTATTTATAGTTTACTCTTGAATTTTTTAAAATGAAATAATATATATTTCATTTTATAGGTGCATATACATTTGGTAGAGCTCAATGCAGTTTCTCGGTTGGACGATAATACAATTTCAATAACACCGAACCCTGACCCAAGTCTGAATTCAAGTTACCTACAAACATTGAGATCAGTATGCCCCAATGGTGGCCCTGGAACCACCCTAGCCGATTTGGACCCTACAATGTAACTTTATTAATTCATCACAATCTACTGAACTGGCTCTCTACAACGTGGCTTCCCAAGAATCATCATCACAAGATGGAATGATTAGCTCAATCTAAATAAATTAAATAATAAGAAAATAAAGCTTCAATCATGAAAGAAATTAAGTCACACTACTAATAATAAGGAAGCTATAGGCACATTTAGGGTATGTGCCCTTGGGTACTTAATTGTATGCTATTTAGTGTTTGATTTTGAGAAATATTGTCCTTGAACTTATTGTATTTTCAATAACGTGTTAGTGCTTATAATTATTTTTCACCCTTTTTCTCTCTAGCTTGCTCTGTTTTAAGCCCTTTAAATTTTACAAAAATTTTCTCCAATATAATAAAAATAAGCCTGTGTTTTAATAATATAATATTTTAAAATAAGTTATAAAAATACGATGTTTTAAAAATTTTGTTAAATAAAACACAACATCATTTTGAAGGCTTTGCTAAACACTACAGTAAGAATATCGTATTCTATAACAAAAAGCATACTATTTTGTATATCAAAAATGCAAAGAACATTACATCTTTTATTTATAAAAAATATTAATTTAAATAATAACGTAGCTCGTGCTAAAGAAGTAGGTGTAATTTATTTATTTTTTCTTGTAACATCTATTTTTTAATTAAAAAGACATAAATATAAAAAATCACTAAATAAAGACAGAAGATGAAAAGACAGAAATTTTAACAACTTAAAACGTTAAATTCCCGAAACAGCAATATCAAATGGGAGAGTAAGATGCAAAAAATCTTACCCAGTTACACCTTCTACAAACGAAGAAGAGAGTATTTATAGCAAAAGAAAATATTATGATACATTTTTTTTAATAATTTTTTCTGTATTATAATGTAATATTGATGTACATCACATAAAGCTAATATTGTTCAAAAATTGATGTAACATCACTACATGATCAATTAAAATCAAAATTGTTCAAAAGTTTATGTAACATCTCTTTTATTATTGATAGACAATTCATAGAAGAAGAAAAAAAAAGTACACTTAACTCTATTAACTTTTAAACAAATTAATTAGTATGTGATTAATATTTTTTTTAATAAAGCTCTACACCTTGGGAAAGGTGTAGTATTCTTTGCAATTTTTATAATTGAACTAATAAATTACAAGATAGAAGCTTTTAATTAATTAATTACGACACAAATGATTATTTATTTGAAGCTTTCCAAAAAGAAGTCCAAAAACAATACGATACTACTTATGGGGGGTGGAATGATACCTAACAAAGTGAGATGCATCTAAAAAGTAAATAGATAAATGAATAAAAAGAATGATGGCTGCTAACAACTAATAAATATTGGATACAGAATATAAACCTCTCATTTAATTTCTATATGGGCACAGTGCATGCATGATTAGTAGTGATTCTATAAATAAAGGCATCCTTGCCACTAACACATTCACACACACGCACAAACTACTTGATATAAATAAAAATGATGAGTTTCCTTAGTAGTTTCAAAGTGGTAGCTCTATGCTATGGTGTGTTTATGTTTGGAGTGTTCTTATCCTCAGAAGCACAACTTGATCCCTCTTTTACAATAAAACATGTCCCAATGTCCATTCAATTGTACGTGAAGTCATAAACAATGTCTCCAAAACTGATCCACGCATGCCTGCTAGCCTCCTTAGGCTTCACTTTCATGACTGTTTTGTTCAAGTATGTAAACACTACTATACTCTTACTTAACAACTTGCTCTTCACCACTTTTCTCATTTGAGATTATTAATTATTCAAAAATACTATTTGTTCACTCAAATCAAAAATCATGTACTTGTTTATATATATATATATATATAGTTTAATTTATTTTTAATATATATTTTATTTTGACAGCTAATTCTAATGTATATCTAATATGGTTTGTTAATTATTATTATCTTTTAATTTTTTTCTCTCCTTTTTGGAATTTTCTTTTTCTCCTACTTCACTTTGCTCATTCACTATCGGACCTTGCTAGTAGAAAAATGATAAAAAAAAAAGTCCAAACTTTATTTGTTAAGGAGTTTGGTAAATTAAATCAAATTGGGTTGGTTTAATCATTAATTCACTTAAGTAAGTATTAGGGATTTGAATCCTATTTTGTGTATGTAACAATTCATTGTTAGTGACAAATCCTTAAATAGAACTCCATGGCCTTAGACTGAGAGATGCTGTGGGAAAAGAAAAATTGGTTAATAATTAACATCTTAAAAATATTAGTTATTTAATTAAAAGAAAAAAGTTTTTTTTATAATACATTTAGTAAAATTTAAGTATTTGGTATTATTGAAAGTTTTTTTTTTTCATTAATACTCCTAGAATCCTAATTACTAACGAAATTTTTTTCAAAATATTTAGTAAAGTACTATTGATGAAAAGCTAAGGTTTGAAATTTGGATTAATTCAATAGAAAACTAACTCTCAATTATTAAAATGATATATATCATAAAAAATTAAATTAGCTAACATATGCACTACTAAAAGTGGTTATCAATTTAAAAAGTTTTTATAATAATAATCATACAAAATTTAAATTTTTTTACTAATAATAATTTTAATGTTTGTTCTTAAGCAACATAATAACTGTTCTCTTAAAATTAATTAAAACTAAATTAATAATATCCAACTACCTCTTTAATTGAGGAACAACTTCAATAGTACTTTAATATATTTTTTTTTTGGGTCTGGAATAGTTACTATGTATTTAAAGTGTAGGATAAGTCCGTAATGGGCCCTTAGTCCTTTAGTATTTGCCACCATTACTTCATGTCTCCTTATCATCTTTTATTATTATTCAAGTCAAAAGTAAAAACTACTCATGTAAAGGCGCACTTGGAATGAGGGAAAAGTTACGGAACTAATAATTAATCTGTTAAAGAAGAGATAACTAATTAATTAATTAATGTGTATGTTATCCGTGCATGTTACAGGGTTGTGATGGATCACTTTTGTTGAACAACACTGCAACAATTGTAAGTGAACAACAAGCTCGCCCAAATAACAACTCAATAAGAGGTTTAGATGTTGTGAATCAGATCAAGACGGCAGTGGAAAATGCTTGTCCTGGCATAGTTTCCTGTGCAGATATCCTTGCTCTTGCAGCTGAAATATCTTCTGTTCTGGTATGTCTTCAAATTAAATTAGCTATATTTTGTAAGTATTTTAAAATAAAAACATCGAGATAAAATTGCATTAGAATTGTTTGTCTCAGTTATAAATATCATAGTGCCGAGAACGGGATCGAATTATTCAGTTCAACTGGATTAATCAAAAGCAAGTTTTCAGATAGATCCGATTGAAGTAAAAAATTGGACGGCAATTAATAACCAACCCAAAAAAATAAAAAGATTGTTCAAAGAATCAGTTAATCAGTCAAATTGGTGTCATTTTTAATGGTTAATTAATTTAAAAAATAAAGTACAAAAAATCAATTTTATATAACTATTAATTAAATTTTTAAATTGAATTTTTAAATTTTTGAATCTCTAACTTCATCAGTTGAATGATCGATTTAATTTTCATAACCTTAACAGATATAAACATAGAGAAGAATAATTTTTTTTTGAAAAAAAAATTGTGGCTGTCTCTTTTTAGTAATCAAACTCTCTGTTGTGTTTATTATTTTTATATATTCTCTATATTTCTATTTAAGGATAGTTTGTATCTAAATCAAACTAATTTATATGTCTAGTTTATATATTACTACATAAATATGATAATCGCTTGAGTATTGTCTCCCTATAATACTGGACACTTATATAAAAAATAAATATTTTGAATCCAATAACATAATACAAATATGTATGTATGTGTTTATTACAGGATCAAGGTCCTGATTGGAAAGTTCAATTAGGGAGAAGAGATAGTTTAACAGCAAATATAACCTTGGCACAAAACCTTCCAGGTCCTTCCTTGACCTTGGATCAACTTAAAGCACGCTTTACTGCTCAAGGCCTCAACACTACTGATCTAGTTGCACTCTCAGGTATAGTAATCTAATAATAAGGATAATAAAATTAATTAAGCACTCTTTGAAAATATATTTCTTTTGATTCTAATTATAGTTTAAAAATTATGCAAATATATTAAAAGCGATTTTCTTTCGCAGTTACTACAATATTATTTATGGGTTATAGTAATGTCAATTAAGAGTTTAATTTTAATGCACTCATAATGTAAAGTATTTTACACAGTCGTACAATCACATCTGCTCTGATAGGAGATGTTTTATTTTGATTTATTTAGGGGCACATACATTTGGTAGGGCTCGTTGCAGTTTATTTGTTGGACGGTTATACAATTTTAGCAACACTGGTAATCCTGACCCAAGTCTGAATTCAAGTTACCTACAAACATTGAGATCACTATGCCCTAATGGTGGTCCCGGAACCACAGTAGCCAATTTGGACCTTACAACACCCGACACGTTCGACAAAAACTATTACTCGAATCTTCAGGTTCACAAGGGGTTGCTCCAAAGTGACCAAGAGTTGTTCTCAACTTCGGGTGCAGATACCATCGACATTGTTAACAAGTTCAGTAGTGACCAAAATGCTTTCTTTGAAGCCTTTAAGGCTTCAATGATCAAAATGGGTAACATTGGTGTCTTGACCGGTTCTCAAGGCGAAATTCGAAAACAATGCAACTTTATTAACTCACAATCTGCTCAATTGGGTCTCTACAATGTGGCTTCCAAAGAATCATCATCATCAGAAGATGGAATGGTTAGCTCAATCTAAATAAATTAAATAAGCAAGACTTCATTAATGATCAAAGTAAGCCACCACTACTAATAAGTACTTACAATAAGGAACTATATGTGCCCTCGGGTAGTTACTAATATGCTGTTTAAGTGTGTCACTGAGAAATTTTCAATAATGTGTTATTGTTCATAATTAGTTTCATCACCTTTTTATTTCTCTTGCTTGCTCTGTTTTATGTCCTTTGTATTTTAGAAGGAAAAATTTGATAGCATCTCATTTCAATCGGCGATTAATGAAGTTATTATTGATGGATTATTTGGATAGGGTGTATTATCAGAGAGTAGATATACTTCCAAAATATATATATATATATATATATATAAATCTTTTCAACAATTTTTTGTATTAAAGATAAATTTGTTATAAATCATAATTAATGATTTTGTAGCAAGAAAAAAAAATTAGTTGTTGATATAAAGTTCATGACTCTTTGTACACAAAAAGTTATTCTATTACTGAATTTGAAAACTTTTTGTGTAAAAATTTTATTTTGTTTAAAAACTTAACTAAAACCCTCCTTTTGAGGGAGAAAAAAGTAAAAGGAAAAAAAAAGAAAAAGAAAAAAAAAGGAAAGAGACAATTTTAATAAAGACGTTAAAAATGTCTTTTCTTAAAAATATTTATATGTGTTATGTTATTATGTTATTATTGGATATCTTTATTAAATTGGTTAATAATTTATTTTTAAATAAACTAGAACAAAATTGATTTATTATAGCAACAATAATAAATCCAATTGTCTGCATTATAATTATTAGACCCGATTTGATCCGATCAAATTACACAATCTAAATCGAATATCTTTAAATTTTTTTGATAAAAAGACAAATATATCTTTGGTTTTTTGTTTTACAGACATTTGAATCCTTAAAAATTTAAAAATACAATTAGATCCTTAAAAAATTGAGTTTATTATTATTGTTATAAAAAAATCGATTTTATTCTAATTTGTTAAGAAATTTAAAAATAACCGATTCATTAATACGTCTAATAATAATACAACACGTAAGTATCTTTACAAAAAGATGTTTTACGCATCTTTATGGAAGGGATTCCGCTAGGGAGACAATAAACTATTTATACAATGTGTACAATGGGCTATTGAATTATAAAATGAACATCATGATACCACTCATCCCAAAAGCTTCAGCTGATGAGAAAAGGTAATACTAATGATTATATCTCTAATATTCTATAAATCTTCATTGTCCACATTATACAAGTATTCTATTGGCTCCTCATACTTTTCCTTGTCAAAGCATCCCAAAGAATAATAGTTTTGATTTAGACTTTAGCCAGAGGGGCTTGGTTTGATTTTTAGGACCAATAAAGTAAGAAATAAGCAGCTGCCATTAAATAAGGAGAATAAATCATATTTCAATAGGAAATTTTTTGCGCCAAAAAAAAATTAAAAATTTTAATAATTTTTTAAGAATAATATTATAATATTTAAATTTTTTTATGAATTAAATCCAACCAAATTAAATAATAAAATTTAAAATAATACTAATTATAATTGATTTTTATACGTTATATTAGACTAATTTAATTAGATTTAGTTAAAAAAAATATAGATGTCGAGCATTTTTTTTTATTAGGTGTAATTGTAAACGATTATCATTAATTGATAGATTGAGCTATAATGCAAGTTTTATAAATATATTCAACAAAAATTCACAAACATTTAATACATTAGATGAAATTTTCAATTAAAATGACCTAACTCCCTGAAGTCTATAACAGGTAAAAATACGTAATGAATTATGAATTTATGATATGCATGTGGGGTATGTCATGTGACAGGTGGTTCTAGTTACTTTGATTCCATAGAATACATACCAATAATTGAAGTTGACTTGTCCAAGATATTAATTAGATGCATGTATGAAGCAAACCAATAATTTTCACCGCGTATGATTATTGTCCTTTATTCATCCATCTCAAAGTTGAAAGGAAGGCAGCCACAAATGACGATCGGACCCAAAAAAGAAAATAATAATCAAAAGGAAAAAAGAAGGCACGTTTTTTGAGTTTGTTTAAAGAGATATTTATAAAGTCTTATTGATTTAACTAAGATTGAATTCTAAATTTTTAAATGGTAAAAATTTTAAGATTATATCGTAAAGTTATTTTTAAAAAAAAATTTAAATTGATAAAAATATATATAAATAATTATATTTTTAATATTCATATGATATATATATACATTTTCGTCTTATATTACAACAAAAATTAATCATCATCGTCACTTATAGAAGTGTATATTTATCATATTTCTTTAAATTATTTTATTATATTTCTTTAATAAATCAGTTACAATTTTAACTGAAGGTGGTTATAATTATAATATAAATAATTGAATAAAAATTTAAAATTTAATTACACTTGTTACATTATCAATGCTTGTATTTTTGTTTTCTTGTACATATACAGTAATCCAAATATCATAAAATGAAACTTTTATATATCATAACTAAGAATTTTCTTGAGGCAAAACGATGAAGCTTCTTAATTTGACTTTTGAAACAAATACCCAATCTATACATCTATCTTCCCCGTTCATACAATTATAACTGCAAATAAATTAAACCCGTTAAAAATTTCCCAAATCCTCTCTAATAAATTAGTAATATGAAAAATATAATGATTAAGTTTTTAACTTTTTATATTTTATAAAATAGAAGGAAAAAGGAAAAACTAATTAATCTTCTATGTCATCTCTGATATTGCTTCTACCATGAATGCTTTTGTTAGATATCTCTTGACTTATAATTTATACACAACAGGCATGAAACTGACACAAGATCCCGAGTTCGCGGCCAACCTAGATTTTACTCTTTTTTTAGTGTTGAAAACTTCTTGCCTCCTTGTTATATTATTGTCTTTGATTATAATTTACATGACTTGAGTGTTGGGTGTTAGTTTGGATTGGTTTTTTTTAGTGAAAAAAGTATTTTTTTTAAATAAAATATTTTTATTTAATTTAAAATAATTTATTTGGATACATTTTTAAAAAAAATATTTTTATTAAAAAATAAAAATAAAAGATATTTTTAATATTTAAAAACTCTTTTTTAAAAATTTATTTAAATATAAAATAATTTTTTCTATAAAAATATCTTTTCTTAAAAAAATAAAAAATAAATATTTTTTTTCAAAAGTCAATCTAAACTCACTAAAGGTCAATTGGATTACTTCATTTTTTTAAAATTTTATTGATTATATATAATATAGCCAGACTAGGCTAGCTTACTTTTAAAAAAAAAAAAAAAGCGTGTCAATTTTATTTTTTAAAAAATTTTCATTTTATGATAATTTCAACATTTTTTTAATACTTGCATCAATTGTTATTATTCTGTAAGATTAAATTTGAAAGAATTGAAATTAAACATACAAGAAAAATTAATTAAATAGCGTAGGGTGGCTATAATTTTTTTTTCCTAGGTGTGGAATCAAATTTAAATTAAATAGACAATTACGTTAATAAAAAATAACTGTAATACTAAAGAGTAGGTAAAAAGAACAACCCAAATATACTTTATTTATAATTTATTAATCCTAACAATAATTAATAAATATTAAATAAGATAAATTTCGATTATTTTTAAATTTTTTTTGTTATTAACTATTTTGAAAAAATAATTATTAGATAATATAATGCATGTAAACGTAAATAGATGTAATAAATAAAATTTTTAAATTAATGGTCATGTGTTCTTCTATACATCTACATCTCTTGAAAAATGAATCCTCTTAATTTTTTATAATTGAAAAAATAAAATGTAATCTTTCATTATTAATTTTATAAGTGAAATCAAAAATAAATATAAAAAAATGAAGAATTAAAAATTACACTTATACTCTCAATTTTTTTAACAATTAAAAAAATTCATTCTCCATATCTTTAAATTAAATGGCATCTATTTATATTTCGTGGTAATTTATTTAAAGTAAAGAAAAAAAAAGTGGAGTGCGGAGAGTGGGAGACTCATCATGCGATTCTTTTTTTTTTTTTTCGTAAAGCATTTATTGATGTGAGCTTACACCCCATTACATAAATTATGGATAATATTAATGTTTTTATTAGTACTAGTACTTTTTTATGAGATGACTACATCTTTGAAAAAATCTAATGACAAGAAAAGTAGATAATGACTGGATATAATTAATAAGATTATGAGAAATTATTTTATTTTATTTTATTAATATATATGTATGGTTGAGTTGAGCAATATTTCATGATTTTAAAATATATATTTAATATGAAATTATATGATCATTTATGCATTTTTATTGTTTTAACATAAATATATAAAAAATTATAGGCATTAAATTAAATTAGTCTATATCAGGATGATAGTATATTATACTACTATCTTGAAATGAACAAGTGGCAAGTTGAATAAATAAAGGTTGTCTATAAACAATGCTCCAATGTGTGTCTCAGATAAGGCACACTACCACATGTTAAATATTGCTATTAATAACGTAAACTACAAGAACATTTATATGCAAAATCCAAATCTAAGTCTAGCTTCGCATCCCCTACCAGCTTCGAACTTTCAAGTTTGAATTTGCAAAATATTAATATATAAAATATAAAACTAGTACGTGTTCGTCACACGACGTACGTCGTATTTATTTATTAATTATTTGATTTGGAGAATAATTACAAATTTTAATCCATCTTTTTAATATTTAAATAACTAAGAATTTATATTTATATTTATATTTAATTTTTAAAAATATAATTTACTCCCTGACCTATTAGGTTAGGAATTGAAAAACCAAAAATATTATATACATACAAAAAATTATAGATAAAAAACAATCACTATATATTTGTGTATAAATATATATATTGTTTAATTTATTTTTAATATATATTTTATATTTTAAATTTTATAGAATCGGTTAATTTAATGGTTATTTTTTGTATACACATAATATAATTAAAATTGACACATCTAAAAATTTTAAAAATTATATATTTAAAATTGAAACGTTAATTAGTTTGGTTTTACTTTTTAATTAGTTTTATTTGGTAATTACTTGTGGAGTTTGGGTTAAATTTATTTTAAATAGTTTAAATGCAAAGTAAATAAGAAAAAAATGCGGGACATTCTTGATATTTAAGAGGAAACTTCTCAAACGAGACAAGCTGAAAGTTGGACCCCCTAATACTAAACAACCAGAAATCTTGGTCCACTGAATGTGGAGCCTAAAAATGCGACAATAACTCTTATCTATTTACTCATAATATATAATATGTGTTTACTCATCATGTATAATCATTTATTATTGACTAATAAATTGCTACGTACATAAAATAATATTCGAATCCCAAATAATCTAAGTGATTCTCTTAGCACTAAGTTAAAAATCATATGTGATACATATACCATTTTTTAAAAATAATAATAATAATAAAAATAATAATAAAATCCATATTATTTTGTTTCTCTAAAATTTTCATTTGCCGTTAAACTATCACATACCATATGTGGTAATTTAAGGTCTATAATAAGTACTAGTTAAAAAAATATCATGTACATAATAAACAAACAATATATATATATATATATATATATATATATATATATATATATATATATATATATATATATATATATTATTGCAATTACTCCAATGCCCTTCTTTATTTCATATACCTACCCTATCATATTATTAGCTCACTAATTCATGAAGGTAGTGTGTTAGTTACACTCAACTCAACACAAGAAGTTTTAATTTTTATATATTTACTAATTTTATATATGTTTTAAAAATGGCAGTTTGAGTGAATAGCACTACATAGTGTCTATAAATAGAGGTTCCTAATGGCTATTAATGCAAAGCACAAACAACATAAACACATATATCATACACGATGAAGTTCCTTTTGGCTATTGTGTTATGTGGTGTGGTGGTTCTTGGAACATTTCCTTTATCATCAGATGCTCAAGCATCACAACTAGACCCTTCCTTTTATAGGGACACGTGTCCCACTGTTCATTCCATTGTTCGTGATGTCCTTAGAAATGTTTCCAAAACCGATCCCCGCATTCTTGCTAGCCTCATGAGGGTCCACTTCCATGACTGTTTCGTACAAGTACGTATACTAATCCGTATATCTATACCTATACCTATACGTACATCCCTGTTGAAATAATATATAATGCGTGTATATGTATGTAGGGTTGTGACGCATCGATTCTGTTGAACGACACCGCTACTATAGTGAGTGAACAAGGTGCAGCTCCAAATAACAACTCCATTAGAGGTTTGAATGTTGTGAATGACATCAAGACAGCGGTTGAAGCTGCTTGTCCAAACACGGTTTCTTGTGCTGATATTCTTGCACTTGCAGCTGAGATTGCATCTGTTTTGGTATGCTTCTAACTATATTTTTTATTATCTTTAAAATAAAAATATTATATGTACAAACAAAATTAATTGATAAGTCAATTATTGTATATTTGTAATATATATTTATATTCTATATATATATTTTATATGAGTTGTTAATTTGATTCATACGTAATATATAATTGTTTGAAAATTCATTTAGTACTAAATCGATAAAATTATTAGTTTCTTCACAATATAAATTAGTCAAAAGAGAAAACAAATGAAAGTCAAGGATATATTCAGTGTTTCACCCACATCTTTGAAAACCAATTAACGATTATAATGTTATTTAAGTTTCAAATAGTATATAAATTTAAAGTCAACCATGTTTAAGTTTTGCATTTAATTATATTATTATTTGGTCCTGATTAATTACAGGGAGGTGGTCCTGATTGGAAAGTTCCATTGGGAAGAAGGGATAGTTTAACAGCAAACCGCACACTTGCCAATCAAAACCTTCCAGCTGCTTTCTTCACTCTTCCACAACTTACAACAGCCTTTGCTAATCAAGGACTCAACATTACAGATTTAGTTACACTCTCAGGTATATTATATAAACATCATAATAAAGGGCGAGCATTTATTAATTATTTTTTATTTTTGGTGAAGATTTATTAATTAATTACATTCAAATGTTAATTAATTACACTGTTAAAATAAAAAATACATTTTTTTCTTTTTTCCAATAAATTGTATTGTTCTAACACTGGATATATGAAATTAAACATATAGCAAAATCTGTTGGTTCCAACACAATTCTAACAATTTTTATTCTTAAATTAAATAAAAAGTAATTTCATATTGATAGTATAATTTATATTTGAAATACTGAGTATAAAATAGTTTTATTTATATATCTAACTCCATAATGTCACATTATTAAAAATAATTATTTTTAATATTAATTATATAAATAATTATCTAAAATAATAGATATGATTAAACAATTATATAAAAGAAAAGTATAAAAAGACAATGAAAATACTAAATAACGTGAACAATGAATATGCCGGATATTCAATTCACTATATATACGGATGGTTATTCTAATATTAGAGTTTATGAGGTAAATTAAGGGTGGAGTATTTATTTATTTTATTGGGTCTATTTTAAAACTCATTATTTACATTATTTACAAAAGTCATTGTCTAACTGCCAAAACCGATATATAAAACATTGTCTTATCATTAAAATTAAACTCTTAATAGTATATCAAAATTAAAATTCCTTTATTATCATTAGTGTGTAATTGTATGTATACATTCATATATATTTATAGGTGCTCATACATTTGGGAGAGCTCAATGTCAATTCTTCTTCGCTCGATTATACAATTTCAATGGCACTGGCAACCCTGATCCAACCCTAGACAGCAGTTACCGGCAAATACTACAATCACAATGCCCTATAGACGGATCAAAGAATACTTCTGTGGTGAACTTGGATCTAACCACACCCGACACGGTCGACAACAAATACTATTCCAACCTTCAGGCTCAAAAGGGTCTGCTTCAAAGTGATCAAGAACTCTTCTCTACACCAAATGCAAGCACTACCGCCATTGTCAACAATTTTAGCGCTAACCAAACCCTATTCTTTGAGGCCTTTAAGGCTTCCATGATCAAAATGGGTAATATTGGTGTGCTTACCGGAACAAATGGTGAAATTAGAAAACAATGTAATTTTGTTAATAGCAACTCTATGGGGTTGGCTAATGTTGCATCTAATAAGGAATCTTTCTCAGAAGATGGCATGGTTAGCTCCTACTAAATAAGTTGATTAGTGCTTTCTAATAAAGGGTTTCTATATATATGCACATGGATGCAATGTATGTGCTTTAATTTCCCATGGATATGTAACTTTGTACTCCATAGTCAATGTGCTTTTTCTGTGTATTCTTATGATATCTATTGAGTTGTGTCATGTTGAGAATCGATGTATGAACGAATTTAATATCTTTAACAAGAAATGTACTTCTTCTATGATCTAGTTTGTTGCTTTTGATTTTTAAGGGTAGTCGTTTAATTTTAACATTTTAACATCAATATCAATCTATTTATAAATTGAGTAATGCTAAGAAATAACATTATAACAATCAATATTCTAGCATGTTGTTAAAAAAATTCATTGTGAAATCCACTGAAAATAAATTTTTAATTGAACTTTGAATGTTTTTATTTTAAAAATTTTAATTTTTTTTTGTGTTGAATATTTGCTATAATGTTGGCTCTCAAGACTTTTACTTTTTTTTTTATAAAATTTTAGCTAATTTAATATGTTATGATACGAAAAATATAGGAACCAATTTTCAGTTAACAAACTGTAGTTCGGTTTATAATTTAAGATTTAAAATTAAAGTTTATGATTTAAAGTTTAAAATTTAAGATAAATAAAATAATTTTTAAAAAATTGACTAATATTGGTTAAAAAAATTGGTTATCTAACATTATTTGTTACGATATTATTTTATTTTTACATATATATAATAATTTTTAAAATACAAATAAATATCAATTATTATATTAATATCTTTAATATTTAAATTTTCTGAAGTATGGTATAAATTTTATCATTCAAATAATACATAACATAATTTAATGATTGAATTGATGAAATTCATAATACATAAAAAAATAAAGTAACAATGTAAAATTGTAAATCCACAAAGCTTACACCTAATACACATAACTAAATTAAAATAGGAATAATGGAAAATATAATAAAATTTAATTTTCATCCTACAAGCAGGTAATAACCAGCTCTTGGAATCACTTCTCTTATGACAACATGCATGTGTATTTTATGGTTTAGTATATCAATCATATTTATATTGACTTCTTTTTGTGACTTATGAATAAATTGATTGATAGATTTAATATGAACCCTACGAGTGTCATTATAGGATGAATTAAAGATCAACGGTCGGTCGGTTCCATAATAATTGATTTTCCCTTCAGTATTACTAATTAAATTATAATCCGGAAATTGCAATTTGGTGTCTACTAGACCAAATATACATTTTATTTATCCGTGATTAAGAAATCTTAAAATATAATCATTATTGTATAGCAACTTTGCTACAAGCTACACGAAAAGAATGAATGAAAGAGAAGAAAGAAAATCGAACCTGAGTCTCTTATTATTAATAAAAAAATATTTTGCTATGTTGTTACCCTTGCATTATACACGTGTAGCTAACTATTTTTAGTTTGGCCAATTCTATGGTGTCTATGAATTTTTGCCTAAATGTTATCTAACTTACTTTTTGTAGTAAATTTTAATTTTTTAAAAATTATTTATTTTTATATTTTTTAAATAAAATAATAACTTTTAACACTTTTTAGTAAATAGACACCACATTATAAGCACCATAGCATTCACCTTTTAGTTTAGTCTAAGCTAGTTAGTACGCAGAAATAGAATAAATCACTCTTCAAGCCAAAAAAAAAGGAACAAATTTCTACCTACCTATACAGCTATACTGAAAATCAGGATATAGATAGTCTTCATTACGTGTTTTGTTAAATAAATTAATTTCGTCTAGACTAAGAGTCCGTTAAAATTTTAAAAATTATTTTTTTATTTTTAATTTATAAAAAATTACATTAATATTATTTAATATAATTTTTAAATATATTTTTAATTTTTTAAAAAGTTGTTTAAAAATTTTTAAAAAAATAAAAAAATTTGACTTCTTTTTTCAAAAACTATTTCATCATTCTTATTTATTAAAATAACTTTAAAATAAATATTTTTATAATAAAATTTAAATATAAAATAATTTATTTATTTAATATAAGTTCTTATATTTAAAAAAAACTTAATTAAATTATTTATCTAAACTGGTTCAAGTCTTTGACGTGTTTATCAAATTTCTCTAGACTTAAAATCTGTGACACGCACTTAGTTTAATTTGATTACACCAAGAGATTAGAGTAAAACATGTGCAACCGGCTTGGCAACAAAAGTCTAATGGATTAGGTTGGATATCCTAACTAAAAGTTTGAGAAATAATACACTTAATAATCATATATACAGAAAATATAGACAATTAATTTTTAATTAATTAATATTAATTAACTTTAATATTTACGTTTATAATTTATGATTTAAAATTAAGTATATATAATTTAAGATAAACAATTTAATTTAAAAATAATTGATATTAACTGAAAAAATTAATTACCTAATTTTCGAGACATTGTTGTAGTGTTACTTTTCAAATTTAGATTATGAATTATTGAAGCAAGTCACAAGATGATGATGACCTTTTTCTTTTGCCAATGAGGTCCTATCAATATATGATGATCCATTCATTCCTCCCCGCTCCCCCTTTCTCTTTTTCTCTCAAAATAATGCATTATAGTAATGTCTAAAATATATAATAATATACAGAATAACATAATTTTAACTTCGTCCCAAAATTTAAAATATTTTATTTTATTTTACACAACACATATATACATACTCATACACACACACTATTATTACAAGTTTTATAATAATCTGAGCTTATCCAAGATTCGAATCCTTGTTAGCTGTTTATAAGACATCTAATATAATTCTAAAATAAAGGGACTATTTTTCAATCTCAAAATGATGTTTATGGTACAACTAAAATTTTAAAAACTTTTTTGGTGCAAATGACTAATTTCAGATATTATTTTAAGACTTAACTTGTATATATTACTTACTCAAATTCTTTATATCTACTAAAAATTCATGCCTCAAAATAATAAAGACTAAAATAGAAAAGGAAAAGCGGCCAATCTCACATATCATTTTCAGGCTTAAATCTCTTATATCTGCTAAGAGTTCATCATGTCTATGTCTAAAAGTAATAAAGACTAAAGCATTTGTTTACGTTTTGTAAATAAGGTAATTAAACATTGTTTTCAGTTTTGAGTAATAAATGCTAAATATAATTGCCCTTAGTTACAAGTTTTGCCTTATACTTCAATATATTATCATTTGGATGTCTCTTAATTGCAAATATTCATCTGCATCCTAAGAGTACAGTTGGATAGCTTGGTATCAATTAATGTGGTGATTGAAGAGCTTTAGCAACCGAAGAGGGAATGTTATTAAGGAGATTAGAGGAGTCAATGTTAAAAGTAGTAAGATTGGAGAGGTTAGGGTACATGAACTACAATTCCTATCACTGAAGTAGGTCTTAGAGTAATTCAGTGTAGGGAAATTTGGATTCATCAAATAAGGCATGTATGTGTTGTAATCAAGACTTTCTTTCCCTTACTTGTGGTGTGAGATATATCTCTTGTGATGATGCATAGCCAAGAAACAGAGTTGTGATTTGTGTATGTATTCAAATTTAGTAAGATTGTGTGGCTTTAGTTAAGGGATTTGGATCCTCTAAATTTTGAATTTTTACTTTAGAGGATAAAGTGTAATTTTCTACTCTTGAATGGTATTTCTCTCATATTTACTCTTGGCCCCACCTATAAAATAAATGGTAAGAGATCACACTTTATTCTCTAAAGTGAAATTCAAACTTTAGAAGATCCAAATCTTTAGTTAAGAATAACATAGTTAAGGATAATATGAAGAGTAGAAAAATATTAATATAGTTTGAGTGATGCTATGTGTACAAGTTATTTTGTAATTAAGTTTAATAAAGTTTGTGTAAAGTCGAGCGAATGAAAAAAATACGTGTGTATATATCACTACTTTTGTTTTTGTGCTTTTTTGTAGCATACAAATTTTTACTAGAGAGCATAATAAAAATTTAGTGATATAGCATCCAAATTTCAAAATATAACACACAAAATTTTGCATATAATATACAAATCTTTATATATAGCATAAATTTTTACTGCGAATATATTTTATTAGTTGAGTAAGTTAATATTCTAAGTATATAGTATTCCAAAAATTTTATCCTGTACATAAAGAATTATACGTTATGCAACAAAATTATTGTACTGTTAAAGGAATGTAAGAAGAAAAAACAAATGCCGACAATAGTTAAAGAAGAAAAAAATGACGCGAAATTTTTATTTTTAAACCATTTGATTAAATTTTATTTGTATTAGTCATAAAAAAAATTGTACACCTAACATTTTTTGAATTTAGTTTATGCTGATGCATGAGTTCATATGGAGAAACATTATGAGTATTAAGAGAAAAAAAATCTATTAATGATGTAATAAGCAAAAAGAAAATCTTCATTCAATATAACAAAGATAAGGAACGAATGTATGTATGTGTTATACTGTGAGGACAAACACCTCTAGTACAATTTAATTTTTTTTAATAATATATCATTAAAATATTTATTATTTTATTGTGTTATTAAATTTGATTTATGGTATTAAATTATTATAAAATTTATTTTATTATCATATTATATATATTTTATTTTCGTTGTCAACATTTTTTAAATCCATCCCCTGCCAATTCTATTTCAGTAACATATTTAATTTATGCTTTTCTTGACGTTCACTCTTCTATTATAGCATAAAATATTATTCATTCATATATTAATAAACATATATGCATGTGAGATTTGAGAACCCACTAAAGGTGCAGCCCTCCTGTGAATTTGTGACTTTAAAATGGTTAAAGGACGTAACATTATAACAAATTATAGGTATAAATAATGAAATGGACCTAATAAAGTTCTTTATTTATTTACTTTTTAATATCTCCAATCCCTCTAGACCATAATATAATGAAGTCAATACTATGGAAAATTTAGAAAAGAAGCCTGTACCTAATAATAATGTCCCATGTTACTGTCATTAGTCATTACAACTTGAACTTTTTTTTTTTCTCTATGTGACTGTTATATACGACTTGTTATAATAAAGCACCGTCAACAAAAAAAAATAACGTTTAAAGCAACCTTATCGTTTTTGTTGAATTAGATATGATATTTATTCAACATGATGCTTTTACAACACCCAATTTCCACAAATTTCATGTGAGAGAAAAGTCATTGGTACACGCCTTTCGTGAATCATAGCTTCTCATACAATAATTTCTATATTATGTTATATATATATATATATATATATATATATATATATATATATATATATATATATATATTTAGAAATGAGAAATTATTAAACAATGAAAAGACTTTGTTGAAATTAATTGTGGGTAAAATTATATTTTTCATCCATGCAATTGTATATACGACACAAAATTCACACTCCTCCTCTAGCCCTCACATCTCCCAAATACATTAAACAAAATTATAAAAAATTAACTATTAGTTATCTAATTTTAACGTTTGGATTTATAATTTGACATTTAAAATTAAAGTTTTATGATTTAGAGTCAAAATAAATAAAATAATTTAAAAAAATTAGCTGACATTGACTGAAAAAAACTTAGTTATCTATCGTTACTCATAAGTTAAATCCATAAAAGAAAATTATGTTATGAAATGTTTGAATATTGGATGTGTTTGATTGTAATGGATGAATTTAGTTAAGATTTAATTTGAAAATATATATCAATTATAAATTCAAACGTAAATTAGTTGAACCAATTACTACCCCTTGACTATAACTTTATAAATAGTCTGTCTAGATGTTTTATATTATTACTCATTTGATAATAATATATCATTAATGAGAATTTTATTGTACTCTTCTCTTCTTGATTATTTTCTTTTAATTAAAAATATAATTATTTATGTATTTTTTGTTATAATTTAATTTTTAAAATTAAACAAAAAATTTATGACATAATATTAAAATTTTTATAAATATATACATATATGTATATATTATATATATAAAAGAAAAAAATTTATGTAAAAATTTATACAACTTCAACTTTTTTTTTGTATATATCTTTTTATTAGTTTAAATTTTTTGAATAAATAATTTTATAATAACTTTTTTATTCTCTCTATTATTATATAACAGTTTTATCTTATTTTGTTGAGTAATTATTAAGGTAAATTACTAATATTGAAAGAATTGGGTTATATCTTAAATTTAAGGTTTAATTACTCTGTCAGTCTCTATAATTTTACTAAATTTTTAATTAGGTCTTTATACTTTTTTTTCTTTTCGATTGAGTCTCTATATTATATCAGATTTTGTAATTAAGTCCCTATCGTGATAAAAACGCTAGAATTAACAGAATATTCCGTTAAACAAAACGAATATGTCTTGACTAAATATTCTATATAATTTAACAGAATATTCCATTAATTTCAATATTTTTGTTACCGTAGAGACTTAGTTACAAATCTGATATGATATAAGGACCTAATTAAAAAAAATATAAAAATTTAATTAAAAATTATAGGAACCGAATAATTAAACATAAATTTAATTTCAAGTATTGTTAGTACATAACACTTGACTAATAATCACTCGTTATTTTAAAGTTTTACAAATTAAATAAAAGTAAGAACATGTAATTTGATAGTTAATGCGCTAACATTTAGATTCCTAATCATTCCCACATATATTACTTATAAATGTTCATAAATTAACTATAGTTGATGACCACATCAACTTGTTTATTTATTTAGATAATAAAATCATTCTTCTTAAAAGTTTAAAAATCAAACAATTTTTTTATAATCAACAAGAATTAAACTCTAACTTTTTTAAGTCATAAAATTTTAATATTATTATATTATAATACAACTTTTTTTAAACATTTAAATTAATAAAATAAAATACATAAATAAATATATTTCTAACCATTTATTTTTTGGTTGATTCCCTTGTCACAGTGCCGTAGTACATGAAAAATTAATTTGAAACACCAAGTGCGTGAGACATGAAATAAAATTAGGTACACATAGAGTATAAAAAGTATAGGAGACCAGCACTTTTATTAAAATTTAATAAATATTTAACTAGTAAAAAAAGTAAATAATCACACATTATTAAATATAAATTCACACCATTAAAAACACTAATAATAACTAATTAATAATTAAAAATCACAAAACTTAATGACAGCCTAACACTCCTCATTGTATTATTCATCATGGGTCATTCTTTTGCATTTGAGTTTTTCTCTAATCTCTATAAATAGAGAGTCCCTTCACCATATCTATGTCTTAAATTCTCCCAACAAGAAGGGAAGTTAATTAAAGAAACAGCAAGAACACACACATGATGATGAATTCCCTTTTTGGTCTCACTAGTGTTTTATGCTTTGTGGTTGGAACACTAATATTACCCTTTTCAAATGCACAACTAGATCCCTCGTTCTACAACACTACATGTCCCAATGTTCATTCAATTGTGAGTAACGTGCTCACAAATGTCTCAAAATCTGATCCAAGAATGCTTGCTAGTCTCATCAGACTCCACTTTCATGATTGCTTTGTTCAAGTATGTATACTCATCTTATTTTATACTATATACTATTAAAATATTATATTATTATTTGAGATATAACTTAACTTTTAAAATAAGTAATTAGATTGAAAATATATTTATGTCGAACAACATATATCCATTTAATTCAATTATTATTTATTAGGAAATGGGTTAATTTTATTTTAACAATTTTATTATATAAAAATATAATAAATAAAAGGAAGTATTAGTAAAAATAATATATATTAAAAATAAAATTACAAGATCCACTTGATATTTTTATTCACTATAACACATGAGGAAAATAGTGATAAAAAAATTGGCAGCTATTTCCAAAACCGCCACGAATTTAAAAAAAATAACAACGATTCAATCAGCGTTTATAAATGTGTAGCAAAATACGATGGATTAGCGGAAATTTTGTGGACAACTACATACTACTAAATCAAACACTTTTTTAATAATATAACACATAATATAGTTGACACAGCGCGAAGACATCATTCCATACATATCATATTATCAATTTATCATATAAAATAAATTTAACGAACAATGTTTTTCTCTACAAAACGTTGCTTCTTCAATAATAATAATACTTTCTCTAATAATAATAAAGAAAAAGGACATGGCCCGCAGAGGTACTATACGTAGTACTCTGTAGGGTGGGTAACCTTTGATTTGGTTTTCTCAATGAAACTTCAGTGTAGTGGTTGGCACTAACTTATTGTGCTCTGCCTTTTTTTTATTTACTTAAAAAACATTTTATTTAATAAATAATTATATTGCACTTACATATAATAGTAAAAGAGAAATAGCAGGACTATCAAAATTTATTGTTTTTGAATATTATTTAGCTATTAATTCAATTTTTTTAATTTAGTTCTTTTAATTTAGTAGTAATCTAATAATATATTTTATTTCATAATTTTAAATATTAATGGTTAACTGATGGTCAAAAATAATAAATTCTGATGATTCTCTAATATTTTTCGTAGTGAAATATTAAATTTAAATTTCAAAAGGAAAATTAAATATTTTTTATGTTAAATTAAAATTAAAAAATAACTCTAATATTTGATTACATATAATCTTAATATATAAAAATAAAGATAAATGTCAATCTCTTTTTTCTGTTAATTTAGAAAAAAAGTTATTATAAAATCAAACAAAAAAATTACAAGAGGTTATTGAAAACTAACAACAAAAAAATGAAAGAAATCAATAATAAAACAATGAAGCAGAAAGAAAAGGGGAAGGAAAAGAAGAGGAGGACCGGAGAATAGGAATAAAGGTGGAAGAAAATGAAGGAGGGTTAGAAGAAAGAGATAGGATATAAAGAAGATAGAGAGGAAAAGTAGAAAGAATGATGAAAAGGGAATGGAGGAGATGAAGGTGGACCATGGCTGCTTTGTGAATTGGTATGGTGGCGACAACTCTCCAAAGATGACTTCATTCCTTTAATTCTGAGAGACAGAAAACGCAGAGAAATTTCTTTCAGAGTGCAATTTCCTTTCTCCAAAATGATAATCAACTATTTAATTTGTCCTTGTGTTCTACCATACACTTTAAAAATTCAGAAAATTTGAAATGGCAAGAGATTTTGCTATATATATTGGCAGGGTTGTGATGGATCAATTTTGTTGAATGACACAAGTAGCATAGTGAGCGAGCAAAGTGCAGGGCCAAATAACAACTCAATAAGAGGTTTAGATGTTATCAATCAAATCAAAACAGCCGTGGAAAATGCATGCCCTGCTGTTGTTTCTTGTGCTGATATTGTTGCTCTTGCTGCTGAAGTATCTTCTGAATTGGTATGTAAAAACTAGTTCCATTCACCTATAATATTCTTATTCAAATGAATTTTATCTTATTATGCTACTCATGTCTACCTTGAATTATAGAATTACTTTAGTGATTAATTATATATTAAATTTAATTTTAATATACTATCAATATAAAGTAATTTATTTAATTACGTAATATTATATTAATAAAAATAATTATTTTTTATATTTACTATATGAATGATTATCTAAAATAATGGATGTAATTGTATGATTATGTAAAACATTTTGTTTTATTTATATATCAAAATTAAATTCTTATATATTTGTATAAAATATTTATATAATTATATATCTTTTAAAAATTAATATATATTTACGTATAATAAATTTAAAAATGATTATTTTTATTAATATAATAATGTGTCTAAAAAATTCTTTACACTTATAATAACGTGTTGACAAATTAAATTCTTAATTTTTAATTAAATGTTGACTAATTATTTGCTTTAAATTTGTAGAGTTTACCAATTAATTTATTTTGTGATGCATGGCAGGCGAATGGTCCTAGCTGGCAGGTTCCATTAGGAAGAAGGGACAGTTTAACAGCAAACCAAACACTTGCTAATCAAAATCTTCCGGCTGCAAACTTCAACCTCACTCTACTTATATCTAGATTTGCTAATCAAAATCTCAACATTACCGACCTTGTTGCACTCTCAGGTATATATCATAGTAACCTTCGGTTCTCAAGAGGTTTTAATTCTTTGATAAAATGATTTTTACAAGAAAGAAATACATTTTGTCTTTTTAAGATGATCTTAATCTGATAAAATGCATCAGATATTGAGAAACATATTCCAAAAAGAATTTTAAAAATTAGATTTCGATGTGATTTAAAAAATATTTTTTAAATTTCGTAATTTTACAATAAGTAATTTCTTTTACATAAAAAAAATTTCAAAAAAAATTAAAAAAGGATCTAGAGATTTTTTTTGTTTGCATTTTGTATATATCTTTTTAAATAGTTTTCCAAATGTTTCAACAAAAGATTGAGTTTAATTAATAAAAGTTCATTCATAATTTTTAAAAAAATATTGCATTTTGTAAAATAAAAATTATTTTAAAAAAATCAAAATATCATCTCTTTTTTAGGAGCCATTTTGTCAAAAGTTAAAGTTTTTAGAGGTTCAAAGTCGAAGTTTAATTACCATATAAATTGAATATTTTAAATTTTTTAAAAATTAAATTTGCCCTCGTTAATTATTAAAAACCGAAAATACAATCTATCGCTTTTTCCAATTATATAAATTGTCATAAGAGTAATTGAAAAAATAAAATAAAAATTATATTAGATTCCATTTTGAAAATTTAATATATATATATATATATATATATATATATATATATATATATATATAAAGCACAAATGATACACTTTTGTGGTAAATTATATATCTTTTTCATTTAAAGTATATGATACTATAAATAGAACTATGTTACGTATATATTAAAATTAGTCACTAAAATTAACTATTAGTATAAAATGCATGTTGAAATATAAAATATATATTGAAAATAAGCTAAACAACATATATATTCGTACACAATTACATGATGACTGACTTTTATGACTAATTTTAATATATAAATAATATTTTTGTGACGAAAAATATACATGAAGTTGTGTTAAAAAATTTGCAGGGGCTCACACAATTGGCAGAGCTCAATGTAGATTTTTCAGCAATCGATTATACAATTTTAGCAGCAGTGGAAACCCTGATCCAACTTTAAACACAAGTTACCTACAAACACTTAAATCAATTTGCCCTAATGATGGTGGGTCAGGGACTAATCTCACCAATTTGGACCTAACAACCCCTGACACATTTGATAACAACTATTACTCCAATCTTCAACAACAAAATGGATTGCTTCAGAGTGATCAAGAGTTGTGGAACACTACAGGTGCATCTACCATTAGCATTGTCAACAGTTTTAGTAGCAACCAAACTCTTTTCTTTGAGGCATTTAAGGCTTCAATGATTAAGATGGGTAACATTGGAGTTTTAACTGGCTCTCAAGGTGAAATCAGAACACAGTGTAATTTTGTCAATGGAAATTCTTCTGGATTGGCTACTCTAGTCACCAAACAATCACAAGATAATGATGGAAGGGTTAGCTCAATCTAATTAAAAGGGAATTAATTATCTGTGTTAAGATATTCAGAGAATAGGGATTATACCAATAAATGAATACATAAATGTCATGTGCTTATATTATGGTTCATTATATTATATTGTTGTTATAACTTTTTGTGCACTGTTCTATATATGGTATTGGTTGCTTTATTTGGACTGTGATAATTGAGATATTGAAATAAAATATTCCTCTCAAAACGAGAGCCTCTTAATATTCAAAGTTCAAACCCCTAATCTTGCAAGTAAAATTCACCCAAGATTCAACTCATCTCAACTTAACTAACTGTTCTAGAAGTGCACATGGGTCGAGCTAAATAGAATTTAACTAAATTTAAATTCAACTCAAATATTTTATTGGATCTATTTTTAAAATTTAAATTTAAGCTTTAAACTAACATAAAATAAGGTGGAATCAATTAAGTTGACAAGATATACTCAAGGTTCTGAAAATTAGACCGGACCGGCCGGTTCGACCGAACCGCAAACCGGCACTTCAAACGGTCCGGTCTTTATCTGAAAACCGCGGAGAGAAGAGTCGGTCAAGAACCGGCAAACCGGCCGGTTGGACCGAACCGGTGACCGGCCAGTTACGCTAAACGACGCCGGTTTTACGTTTTAAAAAAATAAAAAAATAAACCCGACTCGACCCGTCCGTGGAGCACCCCCCTTTCTTCCCCCGAGCCCCGACCCCATTCATTCATCAATCGTCATCTGAATCATCTCCAATGGAGAAAGAGAACCCTAGCCGCGCTGCCCGAACCATAGCCCCCTGTCGCCATCCTTCGCGCCCGTGGTGTCGCCATCCTCAGCTCCATCGTCTTCATCTTCTCAAGTCTCAACACCAGCATGCACACTACAAGAAAAAAGGCTTGTCGGTACACTTTTTTCTTGCCACGCTTTTAAAGCGTACCCAAAAGTGGTCTATGGCCACGCTTTTGCGAGGGTGGCCACTGAATTGTGATTTGGCCACGTTTTTTTTCGCCACGCTTGAAAAGCGTGGCCATAGAGAAAAATCGGCACGTTTTTATGAGGGTGCCCACTTACATGAAAATTGGCCACACTTTTTTACTGCCACGCTTGAAAAACGTGGCGATAGAGGGCAAGGGGCACGCTTTTACGAGGGTGCCCACTAATTAAAAATTTGGCCACCTTTTTTTTTGTCACGCTTAAAAAGCATGGGCATAGAGGGCAACCGGCACGCTTGTAAAGCGTGCCCATATTTTATATATTTTGGCACCCCACAAAAAACGTACCGATAGAGTTTCCTCCCCAAAAATTTAGTTTCCCACCCAATTTTTTTCCACACTTAACATTTTTTTCTTAGCTTTCAATTTTAACCCAAACAACATCACACACTAATTTTAACCCTAAAAGTGATCCACTCACAAAAAAATCCCTAAAAATTACCCACGCCGTCATCATCCTCAAACAACATCTCCATCTTCATGGTTCATCACCCGTGCCTTTCCTCTAACCCAGACCTTCGCACCCATGCCTTTCCTCTAACCCTCTCTCTGTCGAACCCTAAATGTAAAATCACCCTCCCCTCACTGGAACCCTAACACCCTAAGTCTCTTCTCTCGCTCTCTTATCTGCCTTTCTTAATTCTCTTCCATCACTCTCTTCACTCTCAGAACCGCCATCGCACAGAATCCCCTTCGCACACGCCATCGCAGACTCGCACTTCTAGAGTGTGTTCCTCGTTGTGTCGTCTCCATCCTGTGAACGTCTGCGTCTGCGTCCTACTCTCCCGTCCTGTGACCATCGCTGTCCTCCCCGTCCCGTGAACGTTGCTGTCCTCCCCGTCCCGTGAACGCCGCTGTCGTTCTTCCTGATTCCTGGGTTTGTGAAATTCTCCTTTTAACTACTCTGTTTTTTAAATCTTCTAGACCTCTCTTCTCTCTGTTAATCTTCTATTTGTTCTGGTTCTATTATTAAATTGGTTTTGCTGTGTTTAATTTGCTATTAATCTTCTATTTGTTCCCCAACCAGTCGCTCATCCCTCGCACCGTTGGCTTTGGTGGCGCCATTTTGCTGTGCGTAGCTTTGGCCTACTTCATCTCGCAACCTCGCACCCTCTCTCGCAACCTTCCATCGGCGCTGCCCCGTCGGCGCTGCTCCGTCGGCGCTGGTCCTTCGGCGTGTCCTCCCTCAATCGGCGCTGTCTATCGCTGCCTATCCCTCACTCGGCCCTCAACCCTTGAGGTTTCTTTCGTTTCTTTATTTAGACTTTGTCACTGCCACTGTTACTGCCCACCATGTGTTTGATTAAATGTGTGTGAGCAATGCAGTGCAGATTGATGTTCACTATTTTGAGGAGCATCTCAATGAAATGCTGCTATTATGTGTTCTTCAATGGAATTTGATGTTAACTATTTTGAGTTTGAGTCTGTGTTCACTATTTGTGTTATTTCTTATTGCTATTATGTGTGCTTCAATGTAAATTTGACCCTAATTTGCTGTTTGTATATGACATAGGTGGATGGTCCTTTGTGCAAGTTGCTGCTGAAGAAGGAAAAGTCCCATGATATGGACATAAATTCAGTGCAATGGAGCCCTGGGGTAAGATTCTTGGACATTGCTTTAATGGAATCAACCAAAAGTGATTCTCTTTGGTAGCTTTACTATTTGTATTAAATGGAATAGATTGTTGAGCATTTTGTCTCTATTTCTATTTCCTGTGTACATTTGCTGAATTAATCAGATTGAGTTATTTGTGTTGGACACTTAACACAGCTAACCCCAAAAAATAACCCTGTGTGCACACTGGTCTGAGTGTAAAGTATTGTTGAGTATTCTATGCCTTGGAGTCGAACCATAACCATAAACATGTTTAGTAACTGAGAAAAAAAATTGGTTTGAACCCAAGAAGCTAATGGATGGGAAGATTGAAGGATAGTCACTATTTTTCTTTTTCCCTCCTTGCAATAATTATATCTTTATGGAATAAGCTATTATAACGTTTCAGAAGCACTTTTCTAGTTACCTGGCTTTTGAGAATTATGAAGGGGGTTAGCATGTTTATAATAATAATTGCATTCCTGTTCCAAGCGGAAGCTGAAATGGAATATTTTGTTTTGCTATTGAAGATACTCTCTCTCTTTTTAAAAGTTGTGCAATGATTCAATACTGTTTGTGAATGTGTCAATTTGGTAGTGTTTTCTCTGTTTTAGGGGACATATTGAAGATACTCTCCTTTTTGTTTTATGGCTCTCTTCTTTTTAGGTGGCTGTGCTTTTGCTTGTAGCATTGAGTACTATACTGGAAAGCAAGGGGGAAGAATATAGTCTTGGGCCATGTGAGCAGAAAGCATGGAACAATGCTAGGCCTCACAGTGTTTTTATCTTGGAATTTGGGGCAGTTGGAGATGGAAAAACTTTGAACACAATTGCATTTCAAAATGCTATATGCTATCTCATGTCATTCACTGATAAGGGTGGTGCTCAACAATATGTTCCTTTTGGCAAATGGCTAACTGGAAGTTTAAACCTTATTAGCCACCTCACTCTCTTCCTTGAAGGAGGAGCAACCATCATTGCATCTCTGGTACTTTTCTTTTCTTACTTGAATTTTAGTTCTTTTTTTCTCAGCTTTTTATCATTTATAAGTTTCTCACTATAACTACCGGAAAAAAAGAACAGTATCCCCATTATCCATATATATATATATATATATATATATATATATATATTCTGCTAAATTTAGTCAGGAAAAAGAACACACTGCAGTCCCTTTTACTTTAATCCAATTTATGTATTACTCGAATCAGATGTGATCCCAGCAACTTAACTATACATGCATCAAATTCAGTGTGATTTCTTCGTTTTCTATCAGCACATTTGTACCGAATTGACTCTATATGTTGACTCCCTTCGGTGTCATAAAACTGCTATGGTCATATATATGTTTTTACATGAACCTTTTATGAATTGCTGTTGAGCAGTATTTTATATGATGTTTTTAACTTAAAAATGACTGTGTAATGAGTTTAGAGGCATATAAATATTTATCTTTGGCTTGTGTGTTATGAACTGTCCAGATAAGCAGGGCACTGGCTGCAGCTGACAGTACAGAAATCATGAAGAAACTTCCGAAATTTATGTACGATGAAGAAAAAGCTCTTGAGGTCAGAAATTAACCCTGCAATTATAATTTGTTTGAACCATCTTCATTGAGTATTTTTTCTTTTTCTAAACGTTTGTGAAACATGAATAATATGAGTTTACAGACTATAATAGATTGAATTTATCCCCTACCCATTTACAATAAAACCATTACTGTCAACTGTCAAGAGGTGTGTAGTTCATGAAAAGTTTCCATATTCTTGGGAATCTTATATTGTAAGATCATTCTGATGTAAGATTTTTGGTGTAAAATTTCTAAGAATGTAAAAATATTCTTCTAACCACACGTTCTGTCAGTATTTCTCTGACAAAGTTTCAACAGATATAAATTGTCGAAAAATACTAGAATTTTGGTAGTTTCCATGGCATATACTAGTTGAGCAACGTAGGTGGTAAAGAAATGACACTTGAGATTAAGCTTTATGTTATAATGCTAACTCTTAAGTAATTCTGGTATATGCCATTAATTGATAATGACTTGTAAAGAGAATTTCTTTTATTAGTGGAGCAGAAGTTGTTCTTTGAATGCATAATTTGATTTTATTTATTTTATATTATAGGAGGATCAAGCTTTAGCTAAGGAGGCAACTGAAATAGTGGTTTTGGTCATTGATGAGGAAGGTGTGGAGTCACTCATCAGAACTTGTGAAAGGTGTAAATGAGCCAAAGCTGCTTTGGTCTTCACACAAGAATAGTTTTCTTGTTCTTCAAATCACAAATTTTGACTTTTTCTTTTATTGCAACTTTGATGATGTGTATGTTGTATCTTTTAAATAATAAATTTTATTTTTTTGTTAACAAATATGATGAAAGTTTATGTATGTTGGATTGGTTAATTTAAAATTATATAAAAAAAAATTCTTTGTTTAAATTAATAATTCAAACTATGATTTAAAATTATATATTAATTTTGCAATATTTAATTAGAAAGATTTATAGGCAAGTATAGCCATAAGTATTTTGATCCAACTTATAGTAATATTTTCGGCTATTGGCACGTTTTTTAAGTGTGGCCATATCTTCTCGTAGCCATATCTTCTTCTATCGGCACGCTTAAAAAGCGTAGCCATACCTTCCCCTATTGGCACGCTTAAATAGCATAGCCATATCTTCCTATATCGGTACGTTTTTGAAGTGTAGCCAAAACCACCTCACTGGGCACGCTTCCAAAAGCGTGGCGATATGTGCACTTTTTGGTACGCTTTTTAAGCGTTCTTATAAGTTAAGACCTATGGCCACGCTTTTAAGCGTGACAAGAAATAAAAGCGTGCCAACAAAAAAAGCGTGCCGATAGATCCACAAAAGCGTGGCGATAGAGCAATCGGCACGCTGGCAGATGTGACCCTTTCAAAAGTGTACCGATAGCTCAAAAAGCGTGGCGAAAAGCTATCGGCATGCTTTTTTGCACTTTTCGGCACGTTTTTAAAGCGTGGCAGAAAGCTTATTTTCTTGTAGTGGCAGTAGCCTCTCACCGGCGGTCCTCAACAGTCAACACCGGTAGCCCTCCATCGACCCCAGGTGAGTGACTCGTCCTCTGCTCAGTTCTCTTTGTCGTTCGCCTCTGCTCATGTTCTTCCATCGATGTGAACTGTTCAATTTCTGTGCACTTAGACCTCGGCTTAATTTTCTGTGAACTGAACTGAACTTAGACCTCTGCTCATGTTCTCTTTCTCTTTGTCCTCAATGTGAACTGAACTTTGACCTCGGCTTAATTTTCTGTGAACTTCATTTGTGAACTGTTCAATTTCTGTGAACTTGCTCTGTGAATTTTCTGATTTCAGTGCTCATCTTCTTCCTTCTTCGTTCCTATGAATATGATCAATTCTGTTTGGCTGTTTGTTGGTTAGCAATTAGTATAAGAAATTAATAATCTGAAATGTAAGTGGCTGTGTTTGGTCCTCTGCTCAATTTTTGCTCTATTTTGCAGCTTAATTTTTCTTTGTTGCACAATTTCTATTTTAAAATAAAAATATTATATATACAAACAAAATTAATTGATAAGTCAATTATTATATATTTGTAATATATATTTATATTCTATTATATATATTTTATATGAGTTGTTAATTTGATTCATACGTAATATATAATTGTTTGAAAATTCATTTAGTACTAAATCTATAAAATTATTAGTTTCTTCACAATATAAAGTAGTCAAAAGAGAAAACAAATGAAAGTCAAGGATATATTCAGTGTTTCACCCACATCTTTGAAAACCAATTAAAGATTATAATGTTATTTGTTTCAAATAGTATATAAATTTAAAGTCAACCATGTTTAAGTTTTGCATTTAATTATATTATTATTTGGTCCTGATTAATTACAGGGAGGTGGTCCTGATTGGAAAGTTCCATTGGGAAGAAGGGATAGTTTAACAGCAAACCGCACACTTGCCAATCAAAACCTTCCAGCTGCTTTCTTCACTCTTCCACAACTTACAACAGCCTTTGCTAATCAAGGACTCAACATTACGGATCTAGTTACACTCTCAGGTATATATAAATATAAATATCATAATAAAAGGCGAGCATTAATCAATTTGAGTTGGTCTAGTAATTAATTCACTAACCCACTTAAAAAAATGTTAGAAATTTAAATTCTATCTGTTGCAGCAACAATTCAAAAAATAGACAAACATTTATTAATTACCTGGTGAAGATTTATTAATTAATTACATTCAACAATAATGTTCATTAATCACAATGTTAAAATAAAAAAATGCATTTTTTTTCTCTTTTCCAATAAATTGTTAAATATTATCATTGTATTTTTCTAACACTAGATATATGAAATTAAACATATAGCGATATCCGTTGGTTCCAACACAATTCTAACCATTTTTATGTTTTTTTTTTAGCCAAAGATAAGAGACCTCGAACCCGCAACCTCTTAAATGAGTATGGAGAGATTATGTCATTTGAGTTATAATTCATTGGCAACAATTTTTATGCTTAAATTAAATAAAAAATAATTTCATATTGATAATGGGTAATGCTAAGTAGACAAAAAAAAAACAGTCAGAACTTGCCTTATTTAGTATTAATTAATTATCGCAATAATTAATGAATGCTAAATAAAGCAAGTTATGACTGCTTTTGGCTGATTTTCTTTGGTTACCAAATATTTTCGATTGATAATATACTTTATTTTTAAAATACTGAGTATAAAGTAGTATGATTTATGTATCTAATTATATAATATGATATTATTAAAAATAATTATTTTTAATATTATTTTTAATATTGACCGTATAAATAGTAATCCAAAACAAAAAATCAGATATGATTAGACGACTATAATGCTAGGTAGACAAAAAAAAAACTAAAACTTGTCTTATTTAGTATTAATTAATTGTCGCAACAATTAATAAATGTTAAATAAGGCAAGTTATGGCTATTTTTTGCTGATTTTCTTTAGTTACCAAACATTTCTGATAAAACATTGTGTTAGCATTAAATTTCCTTTATCATTAGTGTGTAAATGTATCTATACATTCATATATATTTATTGGTGCTCATACATTTGGGAGAGCTCAATGCCAATTCTTCTTTGCTCGATTATATAATTTCAATGGCACTGGCAACCCTGATCCAACCCTAGACAGCAGTTACCGGCAAATACTACAATCACTTTGCCCTATAGACGGATCAAAGAATACTTCTGTGGTGAACTTGGATCTAACCACACCCGACACGGTCGACAACAAATACTATTCCAACCTTCAGGCTCAAAAGGGTCTGCTTCAAAGTGATCAAGAACTCTTCTCTACACCAAATGCAAGCACTACCGCCATTGTCAACAACTTTAGCGCTAACCAAACCCTATTCTTTGAGGCCTTTAAGGCTTCCATGATCAAAATGGGTAATATTGGTGTGCTTACCGGATCAAATGGTGAAATTAGAAAACAATGTAATTTAGTTAATAGCAACTCTATGGGATTGGCTAATGTTGCATCTAATAAGGAATCTTTCTCAGAAGATGGCATGGTTAGCTCCTACTAAATAAGTTGATTAGTGCTTTCTAATAAAGGGTTTCTATATATAGCCACATGGATATGTAACTTTGTACTCTATATATAGTCAATGTGCTTTTTCTGTGTATTCTTATGATATCTATTGAGCGGTGTCATGTTGAGAATCGATGTATGAACAAATTTATTTCTTCTGTGATCTAGTTTGCGTTACTTTTGATTTTTAAGGGTAGTCGTTTAATTTTAACATTTTAACATCCATATCAATCTCTATCTATTTATAAATTGAATAATGCTAAGAAATAACATTATAACAATCAATATTCTAGCATGTTGTTAAAAAAATTCATTGTGAAATCCACTGAAAATAAATTTTTAATTGAACTTTGAATGTTTTTATTTTAAAAATTTTAAATTTTTTTGTGTTGAATATTTGCTATAATGTTGGCTTTCAAGACTTTTAATTTTTTTTATAAAATTTTAAACTAATTTAATATGTTAGGATATAAAAAATATAGAGAATCAATTTTTAGTTAGCAAATTGTAGTTGGGTTTATAATTTAAGATTTAGGAGTAAAGTTTATGATTTAAAGTTTAAAATTTAAGATAAATAAAATATTTTTTTAAAAAATTGACTGATATCAATTAAAAAAATTGGTTACCTAATATTATTCGTCACGATATTACTTTATTTTACATACATATAATAATTTTCAAAATACAAATAAATATCAATTATTATATTAATATCTTTTTATATTTAAATTTTCTGAAATATGGTATAAATTTTCTGAAATATATAATATCTTTTAGTTGATTGATAGATTTAATATGAACCCTACGAGTGTCATTATAGGATGAATTAAAGATCAACGACGGTCGGTCGGCTCCATAATATATAATTGATTTTCCCTTCAATATTACTAATTAAATTATAATCCGGAAATTGCAATTTGGTGTCTACTGTCTACTAGACCAAATATACATTTTGTTTATTCGTGATTAAGAAATCTTAAAATACAATCATTATTGAAACAGAACGAATGAAACAGAAGAAAGAAAATCGAACCTGAGTCTCTTATTATTAATAAAAGAACATTTTGCTATGTTGTTACCCTTGCATTATACACGTGTAGCTAACTATTTTTAGTTTAGTCTAAGCTAGTTAGTACGCAGAAATAGAATGAATCACTCTTCAAGCCAAAAAAAAAAAAAAAGAACATATTTCTACCTACCTATACAGCTATACTGAAAATCAGGATATAGATAGTCTTCATTACGTGTTTTGTTATATACGTTAATTTCGCTTAGGCCACCATCCTGTTTGGAGAGTTTCAAAAACTATATTTTTTTAATTTTTTATTTTTTAAAAAATTATTTAAAAATTTGTGAAAAATTAAAAAAATTTGACTTCTCTTTTCAAAAATTATTTTATCATTCTTATTTATTATAATAATTTTAAAATAAATACTTTTATGATAAAAATATAAATATTTATCAATTTTTTTTAGATTTTCGTTTAAGAAAATATTGGAATTTGAATCCCGTCTTGTACATGCATCAACTCATTCGTCAGCGATAAAGTTTTAAATAGAGTTTACCATAACAGATTAATCTTTGACCTATCAGATTGGAGGATACCATAAAAAAAAATAAATCTCTAAACTTAAAATCTGTGACACGCACTTGGTTTAATTTGATTGCAGCAAGAGATTAGAGTAAAACATATGTGCCGCCGGCTTGGCAACAAAAGTCTAATGGATTAGATTGGATATCCTAACTAAAAGTTTGAGAAATAATACACTTAATAATCGTATATACAGAAAATACATACAATTAATTTTTAATTAATTAATATTAATTAACTTTAATATTTAAGTTAATAATTTATAATTTAAAATCAAGTATATGTAATTTAAGATCTAAAATTTAGGATAAACAACTTAATTTAAAAAATAAATGATATTTACTGAAAAAATTAATTACCTAATGTTCGAGACATTGTTGTAGTGTTAGCTTTTTAAATTTAGATTATGAATTATTGAAGCAAGTTTATTTTACGGGTCCATCTACTGTACAGATGCATGTTTGTACAGATTTATAGATTTTGATTTAAAAGCGTGTCACTAAAAGTATTGCTTAAAGAGAAAGTGTTACCCTTAATCGTTAACTTGGCTCTGATACCAATTTTTAAAAGTAAAACGACTTTAAAATTTTTTTGAATAATTTGCCAATTCATAATCAAAAGTATTGACCATAATTCTGGTTTTTATAGTTTTTCAATCTTGTTTTAGTTTATAATATTCTTTTTTGCATCGATGATTGTATATAAAATCTTTTATCTGTTTGTCTTTTTCTTTAATATATTTTCTTAAATCTTCAAAAACTTCTTTTATTTCTACACTTTCTGTTATTTCTAAATATCTTTTTAATTTTTCAACTTCATTCTCCATTTTTTTAACAGCTTTAATTCTTTTAAGTCATAATATGGTTTTTCAGGCATTTATAAATTTTTTAAGTTTAACTCCAACTTGTTTATATTTATTCTTATTTCTATCCTTTTTATTATAAGGTCATCAATTTCGATCTGAAGATTATTTAATTCCCTTTTATACTCCTTTATTTTATTTTTTAATTTTTTCGCCCTTTTTCTTTTTATTTTATTTTCTGGTCTCTCAATCTTTGTATGCTTCATTATTTATCTTAGAATTTCTGCAAATTCTATCATCGATTCATCACTATTTTCTAGAGATTCTATTAATTTTTCTAGCTCTTCGACTTCTCTTTTTAACTTGTCATAGATTAATTTTAGAGCTTCAAATGTTCTTTGATTTATTTCAGAAAACTGTAAATAATTCAACCGATTTTCTCTTTCAAAGAGCTCTTATTTCTTGTCTTGATAAGTTACATATATTTTTTCTTTATTTATTGTTATAATTTAATGTTTAGGGTTTCATTTAATTTTTCGAACTTTTTTATTAATTCTTTTATTTCAGAATTTTCTTCTTCAATCTTTAACTTGGATAAACTTAAAGGGCTATTAATTTTAAATTCTCTTATTTGAAAATTAGATGAAACTAATTTTCCTGATGGTTCTTTTAATAATAGAACTGGATTTTCAATAGCTTTATATTTTGGTATTTCTGTTTTTACAATTTTCTGAAATAATTCATCAACATAAATTCTTTCTCTGTTTTTAAATATTATACTATGATGGCTATTTGTTAAAGCATAATTTATTGCATATGTAATTGAAAATGGTTCATCGTCTTGTTCCATTAGATTCTTTCTGTGAAATTTATAAGCCAAACTTATAGATCTTCCAAGGTTTTCAGTTGATAAAGGTATAGCATATCCAAGATGGGCATTAAATTTAACATTTACGTTTGCCAAGTTTCCATGAACAATTCCAATTATTTGATCTATTGGGTCATCAGTAATTCTTTTGTCACAGATTGCTAAGCTTATTGGTGAATTAATTCCTTTCATATATGTAGATTTGATTAGGACTTGTATAGTACTAATATGAATCCATCCAATTTTAGATCTTTTTTGTTGATCCTTAATTTTCTCAATCTGTTTACTCAATTCTTCATCATTTATCAAAACTATTTCAAGTTCTCCATTGGCGGATTTTATCTTTATAGGGGCTTCAAGTTGAATTTTTCCATAGTATATTATATTTTTTCTATTAAAAACTTCTTTTAAAAGATTTTGTTTATTAAAATTTTTATTTGATTTGAGATTTAATTCTGTTTTTAGAACAGCCTGTTTTTCATTATCTAATAAAGCAGATAATCTATAATAATCAGATTCTTCCGTTAATTCTAAACTTTCTAAATAATTCATAACTAAGAGATTAGAATAAAGGCGTACCTTTTTGGAGAAAAACTTCCTTTATTTAGAATATTTTACATAAGATGTTTTTATCTCCAGAGGGGAGATTGTAGATACTAACTCCAGAGGGGAGTTTAGAATTGGTTTTTCCTAAGGGAATTCTTCTTCAGACTATAGAATTGCCTCGACAGCTTCCTCCTTGCTCTCCTAGCATATGAGTACTCTTAGCCTTCTGCTTTCTATTGTCTGATACTTCTACAATTGCCTAAGCAACCTATTTATAATAGTCGGGTTTGATGGACAATTCTCATCCTTACCCTTCTTATGACGTCATTGCTTACGTCATTGTTTGTTCTCTTGCACCAGCTACATTGTTGGTGCTCTACGACCTAAGTGCTTACGTCACTATGCAATAATGTTAAGAGATGCTTCAGATACACTGTCCTCCTCTTTTATCATGTTACCCTCAGATGCATTGTCTTCTTCCTTCATCATGTGAGTTGATTCCGTTTCATTATTGCTTTCTTCAGATAACTCTGAGACACATAGCTGGCATTTGTGTTCTTCTTTGTCTTTTATCAAATAGCAGAGATTTCTCTTTATCCCTTCGGGAGCTTTTCTAAAAATCCAGATAAATTATAGAATGCTGATTCAAATTCCACCAAGAGTCTCATCTCTCTTTCTTCAATTTAATTCCTTTTACTGGACACAAATAGAGTATTTCTAAAATTGAGGGGGCAAAAGTAGAGTCATGTAACTGAAAAATAAATGGCTAAAACGTTGAGGCAGTGCATAAATAATAAGTCACGTGGATATGGGGGAAATTAGGAGTGGAAGATTAAAATTATGAATTTTGCTTCTGTTTGATTTCAGATTCAGCACAGCCCAGAAATTGGATAAACTTGGGATGCGAGGAAGTGATACGTAAGTATGCATGCTTGTGACAACTTTTCTATACTTAATCCATTTTTAGTCGATGTGCTTTCCTTTTACTGATAATAAATATGACTTGTTGGCAGATGTGAACTCTTGTTTGAGAATTGCTTGGTTCCTGAAGAAAATGTTCTTGGGAAAGTAGGAAAAGGTCTTGCAATAGCTTCTATGATCATATTTATCAACTTTAGAATAAAATCATCTTTATGTTATTTTGTATATTCAACCCTGCAAAAGTTTGTTGTATGACCATCATTGGTCTTCTGTAATATCCTAATAAAAAACCGCTCGTGTTATTCAACCATAGTTTATAATATCAGTCCTTTCTTGTTTTAGGAGTCTATGTCATGATGGCTGGGTTGGATCTGGAGAGACTTGTTTTGGCAGCTGGTCCCCTTGGTATCATGCAGGCATATCTTGATGTGATCCTTCCTTATGTTCGACAAAGAGAGCAGTTCAGTCGTCCCATCGGGAATTTCAGTTTATACAGGTCCATATTGTTGAGAAATGGTTTTTCTACAATCATCCTGGCATTTTATTGCATGTAATTTTTAGACATTACATTATTGATCGATCTTCTGTTACAAAACATGAGTAATGGCTACTGCTTTCAGGATTATGCTGGAATTATACTTACTGCAGCTGAGAGTGCAACCCAAGTTGCTTTGCAGGTAAATAGTTTGCACAGGTTATTTGTTGCAGCTACTATTCTTTGAGATTTTGGGGTAATACTTTTCAGCCAAAATGTATAGAAATCCTGATGATTATTAAATAAAATATAGTAAGTTGGGAAGAGCTCAAGTGATTTTAGAAAAGGAAAAGTCTAGAGGGCCAGCAGTTTTATTGAATTTTGGCCAGCATGTAACCAGCAGGGGAAGGTGAGCCATTGGATAAAATCTCATATCAATCTCACACCATCAAATCATAGTTGATGGTTAGTTGATGGCTAACAATCACAAAAATTGCTGGCCCCTAGCATTGCTCTTTAGAAAATTATTAACTCTGCTTAGGTTCTTACTCCTAACATTTTGGGTAAATTACATTTGACCTCTCTTGAAGTCAGATAATACTATTCGTCGCTAGTATCAATATGACAAATTAAGAAATTTTGGATAGTAGCCTAAAGTCAGGGAAGGTTGGCATAATTTACGCTAACCATTTTTTCGTTGTTTTCTTCTTGTGTTACTGTGCTTATATTAGCCTTCAAAATTTGCAGGCAAAACAATGTTTGGGAGGAAATGGATATGTGAATGAGTATCCAACTGGTCGTCTTCTGAGAGATGCCAAACTATATGAGATTGGTGCAGGAACTAGTGAGATCAGAAGAATGATTATTGGACGTGAACTCTTCAAGGAGCAGTGGTGAAATGTTCATTATGTAACAGTAAATTTCATTCATCAAAGGGGACTAAAATTAGTCATGAGAATCCATTATTAATAAAGGAAAGCTATTTTTACCAAAAATGTTTCATCTGTTATTTGTAGTTAATTTCTGAAGCTGAAAAATGATCACACCACCAAACACATTCATAACAATACCAAGTAAATATATTGCACATGGAACCATGGCATGAAATTTAGAAATGATCACCATAATTCCATAGAGTATGTAACTCAAGCAGTTACAGGTAATCCAATGTCAATAGTACAGCCCTTATTTATAGCTAATATTTCAGATTTTTCTGGCTTAAGAGTTCATAAGACAAATGATCATAACACAAATAGCATCAAGTGCATGCAGTAAATAAGATAGAAACAAGGCTAACATAACATGATTGATTGAAACTTTAGACTTTGAAAACTGTTGGAGAATAATAATCTGGTTGACCCATTGAGGAGGACTCTGAAGGCTCCGTAATCATTGGTGCCTCTTCCAAACTGCTATTGGTTTCAACTTTCATCATTGTTGGTGGCACTGCTAAAAAAAATGAATTTAGTTTTTAGGTACTTCTACTTATAAAATTAATGCTTATCAAATTTGAATTAATAGTTTACCTCGAGTCACCAATCAAACTTAATGATATTATTATTAGCATGTGAGGTTTTAAATTCTGTGAATCAGTCATGCAACATATGTGTAAATAATATATACATGAACGTCACGTGAATCCAAGTACAAGAATTTGACACAAAAATAAATTAGAGATACTGAGATGGAAAGCATGAGAGAGCATGAGAGGTGGAAAAACTCAAAAAAGGAATAGAAGGTGACTACTTTTTTGGATTATAGAGATTTAACATGTGTTATGTCTAATTATGAAAAACTGATGTGTTTTTATTTTTATTTTTTATGAATATAAAAATAATTTTTGTTGATTATTAAAGGACTAAAAAGACTTTTTAGAAACACAAAGTTTTGGATTTATTGAATGTATTGGCAAACACTAAATATAGTTAATCCATACTAATCTTTTAGGTTGTTAGTATATAAAATACTAGAGTTTGATTATTAAAGGACTAAAAAACTTTTTAGTGTATTTTATTTAGACTTGTAATAAAATTCACTACAAAAGTATATTAGTGTTTAAAATCAAATTCAAATTTTTATTTTTTTAATTCATTTAAATAACAATAGTTTAAAAAGGTATTTTAGTTTTCTAAAATGAATTAAAAAAAATACTTTAGTCTTTTTAAGATTAACTAAACTAATAGTTTATTCATTTAAAATCTAATTCAAAATTCTAACTATATTAATAACTAGTTTTGCTATCCATTTGGTTTGTTCTCTCATTATTTTGAAATTGGATTGAGGTTTAAGCTCATGTTGTAGGATATATAATATATATGTGCAAATAGAAAGACCGTTAATGAGTTTAGAAAGTCTGGGAGAAAACTCTTTTTTCCTAATAATGCTTTGAAACAAAATTAACAAAGAAAGTTTCATAGCAGTAAAACCAAATCAACAAATAGTAACATGGTTTTTTCTTAATAATGCTTTGAAACAAAATTAACAAAAGAAAGTTTCATAGGAGTAAAACCAAATTAACAAATAATAACATGGAAGGAGAGAGAATTTAATGATGGAGAGAATGCCCTAATAATGGAGGAATTAGATAAAAGAAAAAGAGAAAGTTAAGAAGATATATAATGGTAAAATTAGAATATAAAACTCAATTTTAGAAATAAAGACAAAATAAAATGTATTTTACAAATTGAACTATTATTATTATTATTATTATTATGAACTAAAATAGCTAAAATTATTAGTAATACACCATGCGTTGAATATGGCAAATTAATTCTTAAGGGGATACTTTATACTTAGAATTAACTAAAAAAGTATTTCAATCTTTTTAAAATCATTTTTTTATAATATAAATAAACAAGATTAAGTTTATAAAGTTATTTTAGCCTTTTAAAAATTAAATAAAAGTGTATTTTTATATTTTTTAAAATCAATTAAAAATGGTTTTTTTAGAAAAATTAAAAGGATATTACAAACTTTTTGTAAAATTAATAAAAAAAATATATTCAAATCATTCAATTATTAATGACAACGACATTTTAGTATGAAAAATTATATAACACATTTTAAAAAAGTAATTATTGATGCAAATAGTGTAATTTGTATGTCACTTTCCCATTCGTCCATATTTTTACTTACTGATGTATATTAACTTGCTACTATACCAAAACAACCATCTATTTTTTTCAATAAAGTATTTTATTCCCACATTTATATGGGAGTATAGAATCTGTTGCCCAATTTTTTTTTTTTTTTAATTTCTAAGGTTGTTTGAACTAATTGATCAAGCAAAGTCCCATGACCAAAAAAGTAATATTATTTCAGTAACATAATTGCCAAACAATTTTTTTTAATCGTAAATACTTTTTCTCTAATTAACCTTGTCAATTAATTAGAATAATGTTGGCGAGAGAGTTAATTGTTGAACAGTGTTTTAAGTTTTAACTTTAAATCCTCTTGCATTTTATTTTTATTTAAAATTGTCCAACAATGCTAAGATTTCGTTACAATATGTACAACATTGTTGTTCTATTTTCCTTTTAATAAATAATAACACTCATTTTTTTAGAAAGTCTAGAAAATCAAATACACCTTCAACTAGTTTGAATAATTTATTAAAAATAAAATTTTAAATAATTTTTCCACTGACTATGATTCTTACGAACTTATTTTATTACTTAAATTATAAATAAAAAATGAATTTAATATTAAAAATACTAAAATATTCTATAGGATTAAAGATCTTTGATTATATTAGAAACAAAATAATAGAATTTAATTATTAAAGGACTAAAAAACTTGTTAGTGTATTTTGATTATTAAACAAAATATTAAAATTTGTTGAAAATGGTTAATTTTGTAGTAACATTATCATGTGAAGTTTTAAATCCTACAGTCATGCAACATGTGTATAAATAATGCAAGAACGTCACGTCATTAGTTATAATCCTATCACTAATTTTCAAAAGTAAGAAAAATATATTGTGAATCCAAGTATAAGAATTTGACACGAAAATAAGTTGGGGATACTGAGATTGAAAGCATGAGAGGTGGAAAAACTCAAAAAAGGAATAGAAGGTGGCTACTTTTTTTGGCTATAGAGAGTCAACATGTATTATGTCTAATTATGAAAAAGTGATGTGTTTTTATTTTTATTTTTTATGAATATAAAAATAATTTTTGTTGATTATTAAAAGACTAAAAAACCTTCTAGAAACACAGTTTTGGATTTATTAAATGTATTGGCAAACACTAAATAAGTAAATATAGTTAATCCTTACTAACCCTTTAGGTTGTTAGTATATAAAATACTAGAGTTTGATTATTAAAGGACTAAAAAACTTTTTAGTGTATTTTATTTAGATTTGTAATAAAATTCACTACAAAACTATTTTAGTGTTTTAAAATCAAATTTAAATTTTTATGTTTTAATTCATTTAAATAGCATTAGTTTAAAAAGGTATTTTAGTTTTTTAAAATAAATTTAAAAAAATACTTTAGTCTTTTTAAGATTAACTAAACTAATAGTTTATTCATTTAAAATCAAATTCAAATGTCTAACTATATTAATACAATCAAAAAACAAAAGGATATTTTTGTTTATCTAAAATAAAAAAGTATATTTTAATATTTTTAAAATTAAATTAAAATATTTAATTTCTAATAAAAATTAAACAACCTTAATAGTAACCGAATATTTTAGTCTTTTATAAATAATTTTAAAAGAGTATTTTTGTCTTTTTAAAGCTAATTTAGATACCACTCTTAAGTGTGGGACAACTAATTTAGATGAATGCGTTATTATTTATGATGGTTATATAATTATTTATTTAAAAATTTAAATCGATAAAAAAGATATATAACAATTAATTTTTTATAAAATTAAATTATAAATTTTTTTTTATAACAACTTATGAAATTATATATCTTAAAAATCTAACAAAGAAAGTTTCATAGCAGTAAAACCAAATCAACAAATAATAACATGGAAGGAGAGAGAATTTAATTATAAGGATGGAGAGAATGCCCTAATGGAGGAATTAGATAAGAGAGAAAGAGAAAGTTAAGAAGATATATAATGGTAAAATTAGAATATAAAACTCAAGTTTAGAAATAAAGACAAAATAAAATGTATTTTAAAAATTGAAGAGAGTAAAATTAAACTATTATTATTATTATTATTATTATTATTATTATTATTATTATTATTATTATTATTATTATTATTATTATTAACTAAAATAGCTAAAATTATTAGTAATACACCATGTGTTGAATATGGCAAATTAAACTCCAACGTTTAAATTTAAGGTGATTTGTTTAGTTTTAAATTAAGTTTTATATTTTATGTTTATCATTTGTGATTACAATTACTTTCACTTGGAATTGTAATTGATTTATCTATAAATAATAAATCTTGGTGTAACCGATATTTGAGTTCAATCGGTTTATTACAAGTATATGGAACTATGGAAGAATATATATCACCGTACTTCACTCAGTTTCTTATAGATACGTGGCTGTAATTCACTAGGTTTGTTACAACTGACTGACTCAGAATAAGTAACATTCTCTTCTTTCTTTTTTAAATTTTCCTCTTCTCCATTCTCCTCCTCCATCACGAGATCGACGCTAAAGGTGATGGATACTCCAATTTCACAGATCGATCTGCAAATGGTAGCAACCACAGTAGATCAGAACAATCAAATGCAAGAGAATTTAAATCGAGCCAGCTTGGGAGAAAGTTCAGGTACTCTTACCTCCTTCGATAGCATCGATCCTGAGTTCAAATCATTATCATGCTTGAAAACTGAGCAATGTCAAGAACCCTAACATAAACAATTAAAACAACAAGTGGAGTAGAACAGATCAAAGAAAACGAGGTATAAAAACTTCTGACCGCAATACACGTAATCATCCTTGATGTTCTACAACTACAATGAAAATTAATAAATTGACTGTTGAAGTTGTCCACCCATAAATGGTACCAAATGTGTGCATGGCTCAATACACCTCATTTTCATTATTTGGCCTTTGCTACTATTGAGTATGTTATAAGCTATTATGATCTTAGAAAGTTTGGTAGGAAATTGTTTTTTACTAATAATGCTTTCAAATAAACCTGTGGCTTTTACTTTTATCTACATCTTATATATTTTTGTATTAACAAGCATTTTCATACATTTTCACCAAACTAATGAATTATACTATTGCATTGCAATGTTTTGAATTTATTGAAAGTATTGGCAAACACTAAATATAATTAATCTATACTAACTTTTTAGGATGTTAGTATATATTATATATAAATAAATGATAATAATATTGAAAGGAACATATAAAGAAGTTTTCGACTTGATATATGCATATTTTGTATGGTAAATACTATTATACCCATTCTAAAATAACATGTAAATTATTCTTTCTGATATGTCATATTCTAATGTATGTTTATTTATTTTAAATTTTTAGTAAAATTTGTTAGATGACTAATTTATCTAATAAAATAAAAAATAAGAAATTGATTTCGAATCATTAAAATTTGTTGAAAATTTTAAAAAATATTTGAAAAATAATGTCATATATTACTTTTTTAATTTTCACACAAAATCTCTAATTTTTTACAAAAATTAAATAAAAATTCAGACTTTCATAAAAAATAATTACAAATTAGCTACATTAATTTTTAAAACATAAGATATAAAGTGTTTCAATTTTTTCTTTTTTTCATATAATTCGAAACCAAATTGTATAGAATAAATTTTTAAATTTAAAGATTTACTTGATACAATAAACTTTTCAAATTAAAAATTTTCACGGTGACACTAATTTGTGTTTCTATTTTTAATTTGTCATATCAATATTTTAGTTTAGAATTTAGTTAATATAAGAAAATTTTTAAATTAATATTTTAATAAATATATAACAAATATATTAGAATAAACATCAAATTAGTATGTGACACATCAGAAAGAGTAACATACATGTTCTTTTAAAAAAAGTAAGATAGCATTCACCATTTTTTATTATCCTACAATAACCTTCGTATAAAGAAGTTCACGACTTGAATGGAATTATAAAAAAGGTTTTTAATAGTTTAGAAGGGAGGGGTTGAATTTATAGCCTCTTTTTATGTTTTTAAAATTGAACAATAAATTAATTTTTTAATAAACATGCAATTATTTAAACTGCGAAAATGTAATTATTTAACTGTACACACTTATATCAGTTTGGTACTGCCTATGAAAAAAGTAAAAAGATAAAAGTGACCAAAAAACTATTTCAGATACAAATTGAAACATATATTTTTAAAAGAGGTAATGACCAATTCGGTATCCGAAAGATTCAAACGCTGACATTTTAGTACCCAACTATTGATATTGACAAAAAGGTACCTGAATGATTTAAAATTTTGTCAAGCGTGTCCAAGAGCTTGCCGGAACATAGCTCCGTGAGTACGATGCTTACGTGGTGGCCGGTTTTTGCTGACAAGGTTAGTGTTATATTAGATGGAATTTCTAATTTTAATTATGCTTATCCTACTTGGAAAATAAACTAAACCTAATTTGAACATTGGTTTTGTCCCAAATTAATTTTTTCCTAAAACCCAATTAGCATATATCAAGTTACTAGTTACTGAGTTACTGTGGTTAGTGTGTCACTAGTGAAAATCAAAGGTCACGTAGAGAGGAAGAGACGTTGCTCTCGAAGCTTGGCGCGAAGAAGAAGGATACAAGGCGAGAGGCATTGTCGAATCAAGGGTAACGGTTCTCAAGTGGCATCGTGAGATCACCATTGTTCGCAAGGAGCAACCCTACGAAGAGGTACGTTCTGCTTCATGTTCTTTGTTTAAGTTCTGGTTTTGTTACATTTGCTGGTGACATCCTGTTTATTCATTGTATCTTCTCTCTACTATTTCTTAGATGGATCGTTTAGTTACGTTTGTGTATCATCACATGGGTTGCTTGAAAAAGGTTAGAGATGGGAATGTGATATACGAAGGGGGTTTAGTCACCGAGATACACAGGGTGAATGTGGAGACATGTAATTTATTTTTTGTTGAGGGGTTGTTTTTAGACCTGGGTTACCCTGGATATAATGAGGCGTATTGGCTAGAACCTGGTTTCGAATTAGGTCAGGGTCTTAGAGTACTAAGGACAGATGCTGAAGTGATGAGGATGTGTGAGAATGCAATTAAAAACGACAACATTGTTCATCTCTACTTTGATCACCCTATTGATGCCAACCCTGAAATCATTGATGACGATGTGGTGTCTTCTGGTAGCAGTGAGAGTGTGGTTGAGGTCAATCCACCCAGTGATGAGAGGAAAACTGAAGTTGTGAGTGAGGAAACTGACGAGGTTAATCAGTTGAGTAAGGTTTTAACAGTTGTTGTGAAGGAGACTTTGAATGAAGTTGTGACTGAGAAGGGTGTTGATGTTAACGAGTCGGAGGCCGGAGAGTGTGGTGTTATGAATGAAGATGTGAATCACGGGAATTGGGATAAAGATACTGAGCAACCTGCAGCTCCAGAAAAAGTTGTTAAGAGGGTGAGAAAGAGGCATCCAAGACCACCACCCAGTGGTTTATCACAAGAAAGGAGAGCTGCTGAATCTGAACAGCCTGAGGGTGATCCTCTAGAAGCTGAAACAGTAAATGAACTAATACATGAGAGGAATGATGATGATGCACATGTTGCCAATGAAGGTGCTAACAATGAAGAACCCTTGGTGGATGAGATGAGGGCAGAGGAAGCAGCTACTCAGAATGCAGGAGGTAAAAATATTATTTCTTTTTTGTTATAGCATTTTTGGATAAGTATTGGTTTTATGAATTCAATGATTATGATGCACATGTTACTTGTTTAGTTTTTAGTTCCATGTTGGACCTGATTTAGTATTACTTGTTATCAACATTACTGTCATTATGCCATGATAGGTTTTTTGGGACAAAACTTTTGTTATTTTGGGTCTGAGGTATGTTACTCTGGATACTTATGGATTATGTTTTCATGCTATGAGACAGGTGTTTTTATACAGCTTCTGTTTATGCCTTTTTTCATCAATGGCTAACCTATCTTATATATGGCTTGCTCACAATTCAAAAGCAATAACTCAGTCACAGAAGACAAATAAGAGTGCATCCATTAATTCATCTCAATTACAATTAGGAGAACATTACAAATAAACAAAATTTCATTCCTAAAATCTTAAATTTGACCATTGTCTTCCTACTTAGCCATACACAGCAGACTCAAAACCAGATTTAACCCAAGCAATACACAGATAACAATCAACAAGAACTCAACCCTCTTCACTTTCTCCTTCATGTCATTAACCACAGAAAGCACCATCATCATCCTATCCCTTTCCCGGCCATCACTACCCTCCTGGTTGATTCTGCTTTTCTTTTTTGGGTCTGCTATGCCCACCATGTTGCTATTCTCCGAAGAAACTTCTCCTTCCACACATTGGTCTTCAATTTCATCCAACCATTAAAAATACCCACAACGTCTTTGTGTGTTCTAGCATGGCACAAAAATTTCATGAATCAAAGAAGATCGGAAAGTAAATCTGAAAAGTGGAGAAAATAAACCCAGGAAGAATGCATCATTTCCTCACGTAACATCAACATTTTAACCTTACCTTCCACAGAGGGCAACGTAGAAACCATCTATCAGGGTTGCTACTTGTCTTCGACTTCAACGGAACCACCGGAAGGGGACAAAAGCAACACCCATCGTAGATTTTACTACCAACTCCAGAACCACCATCAACGTCGAAGGCTATGGATGAGTGCTTTCTCACAGTTCCACCTTTTCCACGAGCCCTAGCTGCTTGCATCTTTCAGATTGGGATCGTGCTCTACGAGAGAGCGAAGAGAGCAAAATTGGGTTTTAGGGCAAAATTAATTTGGGGCAAAACTAATGTTCAAATTAGGTTTAGTTTATTTTCCAAGTAGGATAAGCATAATTAAAATTAGAAATTCCATCTAATATAACACTAACCTTGTCAGCAAAAACCGGCCACCACGTAAGCATCGTACTCACCGGAGCTATGTTCCGACAAGCTCTTGAACACGCTTGGCAAAATTTTAAATCATTTAAGTACTTTTTTGTCAATATCAATAGTTGGGTACCAAAATGTCAGCGTTTGAATCTTTCGAATACCGAATTGGTCATTATCTCTTTTTAAAAATTGGACTCTACACTTTAGATAGAGTCCATAAACAAAAAGACAAAAAATATCTCTTATCCTTGCTTAATAAGCCTTGTGGCTTATCTCTCTCTTAATTCTCTTCTCCTCGTTTCAAGGGAAGAGAGTACAAAAAATTGAAAGAAAAAAAAAGTGCTTTTTCAATTAATAATTTTTTTTTTCAAAAATAAGCTGGTTATTCATTTTATTAGAAAAAAAATATAGTGTCCAAATGAGCCCAAAAAAAGAAGAAGATATTCCCATTAATACTTTTTACTTGTAATATTTTTAACAAGTATCATTAAAATACCAATTATACTATATATATATATAATTAATTAATTATTAAATTAGTCATTAGTATAAATAATTAAAATATATATTAAATTTAATTAAATAATACAAATATTTATACACAATTTTTTTATGTGCATGTACCAGCCATAAAATGTTAAAATACTAAAGTTGGATGTTTAAACATTCTTATATGAATTTATACACTAAGATTGAATGGAATGTGGCGTATGATACTTTTTATTATCCTATAAGTATGATGCTTAACATAAAAAATTAAAAGAAGTGAACGTATAAATTAAAAGAGAAAAAGAAAATGTGAGCAATAGAACTCATTCGAAGAAAATACTAATGTTAGCAAGTAATAGTAACAACAGTTTCCATGACACTGCAACAACAATAACACCTCCTGTCTTATTAGGTAATAGAGAAGGAGGAGAAGATACACAACAACAACAAGAAGGAGGAGAAGATACACAACAACAACAAGAACGACATGAAAGTCCTCCTGTCTTATTAGGTAATAGAGAAGGAGGAGAAGATACACAACAACAACAAGAACGACATGAAAGTCCTCCTGTCTTATTAGGTAATAGAGAAGGAGGAGAAGATACACAACAACAACAACAAGAACGACATGAAAGTCCTCCTGTCTTATTAGGTAATAGAGAAGGAGGAGAAGATACACAACAACAACAACAAGAACGACATGAAAGTTGGTGGAAGGAAGCAAAGCGTCAACTATTGTTTTCACTGCCCATGATTCTTACGAACCTGTTCTATAACTTAATCACTTTGGTTTCTGTAATGCTTGCTGGCCACCTTGGTACTCTTCAACTTGCTGGTTCCACTCTTGCTAACTCATGGTTCAGTGGCACTGGTGTCTCTCTCATGGTAACCATACAATTCTTTCTTACTTTTTTCTCACTTTCTTATCTGGTTTAGTTAATTTGTTTGAAAACTTATCTAAAATATCGACATTCATTTTAAATACATAGCTAAAATTATTATTAACACACCTTATGTTGAATGTGACATTAAACTCTAATGTTGTTTCCCATGTTCTTATCTTAGGTTGGATTAAGTGGGACACTAGAAACACTATGTGGGCAAGGATTTGGTGCAAAGGAATACCAAATGCTGGGAATTTATCTCCAATCCTCATGCATCATATCTCTTGTTTTCTCCATCATCATATCCATGATTTGGTTCTACACACAACACATCTTAGTACTACTTCACCAATCCCAAGACATAGCAAAAACAGCAGCACTTTACTTGAAGTTCCTTTTCCCAGGCTTGTTTGCATATGGATTCTTGCAAAACATTCTTAGATTTCTTCAAACACAATCTGTTGTGACACCATTGGCTATTCTCTCAGCTATTCCATTGTTGATTCACATTGGCATTGCATATGCATTGGTTGAGAAGACAGGTTTGGGTTTTGTTGGTGCACCTATTTCGACTTCTATTTCACTATGGATAGCTATTGTTTTGTTGGCTTTGTATGTTATATTTGGAAAGAAGTTCAAGTTGACATGGAAAGGATTTTCTACTCAATCTTTTCATTATGTATTGCCAAGTCTCAAACTTGCTCTACCTTCTGCAGCAATGGTATGGTATGAAACATTAACAAACTCTACTTTTTAACTTTTTCATCTCTTAAAACCTAAATTAGTAGTAGTAAAGTCAAAAACTAAAAAGTTACCAAAATAAAAAAACAAAAGCAAAACTGATTAGTTCTTTAATTTTTAAAATTCCAGTTATTAAAGAATTTAATCTTTTTCTATCAAATTCTTTTATTAGAAAATATGGGGACTAAATTTTTATTTTTTTATTAGAAAAAAAGATTATAGATTAATTTGCCAATTTCTTTATATTAAAGATTAACAGTATTTTCTAAAATTAACAGTATTTTCAAGTCAAATTAAAAGAATACTGTTGCAAGTTAGTTATAGAGAATTATATTTATGAATCTCATTAATTATGTTTTTTTATTACGCAAGTTTGGAATATTGGGCTTTTGAAGTCTTGATTTTCTTAGCTGGACTAATGCCTGATTCAGAAATAACCACTTCTTTAATGGCAATATGATATGTATGGTTCTAATAGTTTAGATTTTTATTTTCAAATTAATTAATTTTACTTTAATTTCCATAAATTTAATTCTCCTTAATTTTTCTTAAAAACAAAAATCTGCAGTGCCAACACAGAATTCATTGCATCCATGATCACTTATGGTCTCAGTGCAGCTGCAAGGTTAGTTAATTGAACGTTTTCTTATGCCTTAGATCTTATTATTATTTTTTTCAATTATTGAAAAACCTTAGTTTGATGACAGTACCCGAGTTTCAAATGAACTAGGAGCCGGCCACCCAAATCGAGCGAATCGCGCTATGAGAGTGACTCTTACTCTCTCAATTCTACTTGGTTTGTGCTTTGTTTTGACACTTGTGACTGGTCATAATATATGGATTCAAATGTTTAGTAGCAATTCTAAAATAAGAGAGGAGTTCGCTTCAATAACACCCTTACTTGCGATAGCCATATTACTAGATGCTGTCCAAGGTGTCTTATCAGGTTTAGTTTCTCCGAGCTTTTCTTCTTCTTTGTCTTCAAATTTGATCCTCAATAACAATTCATTCCAAGGTTTAAAAATTATTAAGATAGAAACTTAAATGCAGTTATCTTTATATGAAATTGATAGTTGAGAATCATTAGATAGTAATTTAGTCAAATATATTAAATTATCTAATAGTTATCAACTATCAACTTTATATGAAAACAACTTGAATATTCACCGATTATTAATTAGAAAAATGGATCAATTTGAATATATATGCAGGAGTGATTAGAGGATGTGGCAGGCAGCACTTGGCTGCATATGTCAACCTTGCAACTCTTTATCTCATTGGTTTACCAATATCATGTCTTCTGGGATTTAAGACTAATTTGCAAGTCAAGGTAAGTTTTTGAAAAATAAGCACATCTTTTACTTGTGTTTATTATTCAACTTAAAGGACAAATTAGTAATTACACTGTATTTTTTTTAGTTTTAGTAAAATTCATTTAAATCACTCCCCTATTTGTTTAAATGACATTTAATTTTCATCCATCTAGGACGAAAAATTAAGTTCTGTTTATAGAAGTATTTAATGTTATATTTTTTAAATATAAAGGTGTATTTAGTTTGTATTTTTATTTTTTATTTTTATTTTCAATATTTTTATTTTAAAATTTTATAAAAAAAAAGAAAAACAATAAAATTATTTTCCTGTTTCTATCTTCTGTATATTTTCTATTTTTTTATATAAAATTTTAAAATATAAAAAATATTAAAAAAAATACAAATCAAATACACCTTAAGCCTTAAGCTATCGAATTTATTGTTATCTAAACCTTGGAGGAGGTTGATATTAATTTGATTTTTATTGCTGTTGAATCATTATCAATTTTCTTTTTTGAAATTTATGTTGTGAAACAGGGTTTATGGATAGGGTTGATTTGTGGGCTGGTTTGTCAAACTGGAGCACTATTATTTTTCACTTGGCATGCCAATTGGTCCACCCTCCATCTCTCTCTAGACACAGATAGACACAGAGATCAACCGATTATTGTTTAACTCATTTCCAAATTACAGCTGAGACTTTAGCTGAGTAGTCCATTATGTCTCTTAAAAAAACTCATTTCCAAATGTTACTACATACACCATTATTTCTTGATCAAAATAAGGTGTCAACTTAATTTATTTCTGTATTCTAAACTTTTTTTTATGAGAATAGTTGTAAAAATTGAATCAGCGATGAAATTGGTCAGATTATTGATTTATTGGTTTATTAATTCAATCGATAAATTATTAGTTGAACCAATAAAATTAGTTCTATATAAAAAAAATATAAAATAGTAAAAAATTAAAAAAAATTCAAAATACATATCTTTATCAACATTTTAAGAACAATCAAGTCTAAAATTCTAAAGATAACTACTACAAAGATGGGCACGGATTCGGTATATGCACGAGAAGTTTGTGCAACGAAACGCCAAAAAACTATTTGGCGCACCCAAAAAATATCAAAATCAACATGTATGTTTTTGTAGGATTTTTTTCACAATTACACATAAAATAGAGGGGTAACTTTTTTTAATATTTTTAAATGAATACATTTCACTTAGTTGTTAAAAGCCGCTAACATTCTCTTCCAGGTTCTCTTCCTCCCCTTCCTTTGCCGTCACAAGTCGCACTGTCCCTTCCATTATCTCCACCACCAACAACGACTCAAACCTCCCCACCGCCTCTCCTACTCGCTGAGATTGTGAGCTGGGCCGATGAAAATTATGAGAATAGAGTCGCGAATAGTGGCGAGAAGAATCGAGAGTATTGAGCTGCATGTGGTTTTGCCAATGCCACCTTTGCCACTAATGAAGACCCATTTGAGAGTTTCTTGTTCTAGGATGTTCTGCACCGTTCCTTCTGGCAAATTCTGTTGATCCACCATGACCACACTACTCCTGTTTCTCTCAACTGCGTTTTCGAATATTCCGTCAAGGCCTAAAACTATATTTGGCGTTTTTGAATAATTAATTAATGTTTATGACAACTATAATTAATAAAATTAATTTAGCAGTTATTAATTTTTTGTATCATATTATTATAATTAATAAAATTACTTTAAAAATTTACTAATTTATTAGATTATATTACTATAATTAATAAAATTACCAAAAATATAAGTAATTTTCTAAAGAGTAAATTACCAATTATGCCCCCGAATTTGTAAAACGCTGACATAAATATCCCTAGAATTCGATAACGACAATCATACCCTTGAAAAATTTAAAAACGGATCAGATCTGCCCAACTGTGAGGAGAACCCTTCTCCGTTAAACGGAGTTTGTTGATGTGTCAAACGGAAGTCCAACGTGGCATCCATATTAGACTCTCAATCACGTTTTGTCCATGTATCCCCAATTCAACAAACCCTAATTGCCCAATTGAGATGAAATGACAAAATTAACCCTAAGTGAAACATCATAGTTAACTAAGATTATGTTGGACGCGGAAAACTGAAGAGTTTGTGGGTGGTCGTCTTTGTTTCTGTTCGTCTGTTGTCGCTTTGTATTCGTTTGTTGGATTTGTCAACGTCACATGCGGTATCACGTTTGGCGTTGATACGGAGTGAAGAAGTCGCCGTCGATCAACCAAGGTTTTGGTAAGCATCTTATGTTTGCGTTGGTGTTATTATCAGTCGTTTGGGGTTTGCAATGGAGGTATGATGATGGTGTTTTCATGTGTCGTGTTAGATGTTTATGACTTTTTTGATGATTTTTGTCAGATGGCTACGCATATCACATTTGTTTATCACCATCGAGGTTGGTTAGAGAAGGATGCAGATGGTGGGGTGAAGCATAATGGTGGTTTACTGAGTATCATCGAGAGGGTGCATATTGATACTTGTAATCTATTCCTTGTTGAAGGCTTGTTTCTAGATTTAGGTTATACTAGGTATAATGAAGTTTATTGGTGTTGGAGCCAGGGATGGATTTAGCTAACGGGTTACGGGTGCTCAGAAGGGATGCCGATGTGGTTAAGATGTGTGATGCTGCACTGAGGAATGAAAATAGGGTTCACTTGTATTTTGAGCATCCAGTTGATATGGATCCAAAGTATGTTGATGAGGCTGAGGTTTTTGCTAACGAAGATGTTGAGATGCCTTGCTTAGAAGACCAGGAAAATCATGACCAGGAACTGCAACAAAATGAAGATGAGGAAGGATCTGAACATACAGAAGTAGAGGGAGCTCCTTTATTTAATGAAACAAATGAACAAGAGGATCTCCCACAGCACGAGGAGCAACAACAAGAAGAGGATGAACCAACGTTGAAGAAAGGGGGGTGGTGCGCGAAATTGTGAACAATACTTTTCACAACTCTCATAATCCCTGGTCATGAACTCCAAAAACTTGGTGGTTCAATTCCATGGCATTACACAACTTCGCACAACTAACCAGCAAGTGCACTGGGTCGTCCAAGTAATACCTTACGTGAGTAAGGGTCGATCCCACGGAGATTGTTACTATGAAGCAAGCTATGGTCATCTTGCAAATCTTAGTCAGGCTGACTCAAATGTATATGGTGATGAATGAAAAGAACATAAAAGATAAAGATAGAGATACTTATGTAAATTCATTGTAGGAACTTCAATAAGCGCATGAAGATGCCTTCCCTTCCGTCTCTCTGCTTTCCTACTGTCTTCATCCAATCCTTCTTACTCCTTTCCATGGCAAGCTTATGCGAGGGTTTCACCGTTGTCAGTGGCTACCTCCCATCCTCTCATTGGAAATGTCAACGCACCCTGTCACGGCACGGCTATCCATCTGTCGTTCTCAATCAGGCCGAATAGAATCCAGTGATTCTTTTGCGTCTGTCCTAACGCCCCCCCTCAGAGTTTTGAAGCACGTCACAGTCATTCAGTCATTGAATCCTACTCAGAATACCACAGACAAGGTTAGACCTTCCGGATTCTCTTGAATGCCGCCATCAGTTCTCGCCTATACCACGAAGACTCTGATCTCACGGAATGGTTGGCTCGTTTGTCAGGCGAGCACGGTTGTCAGGCGATCAACCATGCATCGTGCAATCAGGAATCCAAGATATTTCACTAGAGCTTTGATTGCTTGTAGAACAAGAATGGTTGTCAGTCACCTTGTTTCATGAGTGAGAATGATGATGAGTGTCACGATCATCACATTCATCAAGTTGAAGACAAGTGATATCTTGGACAAAGAACAAGCGGAATTGAATAGAAGAACAATAGTAATTGCATTAATACTCGAGGTACAGCAGAGCTCCACACCTTAATCTATGGTGTGTAGAAACTCCACCGTTGAAAATACATAAGCATAAGGTCTAGCATGGCCGAATGGCCAGCCTCCCAATGATCTAAGATAGCATAAAACGAAGATAGGCTACCAAAGTCTTCAATACAATATAAAAGGTCCTACTTATAGATAACTAGTAGCCTAAGGTTTACAGAAATGATAAATGACATAAAAATCCACTTCCGGGCCCACTTGGTGTGTGCTTGGGCTGAGCAATGAAGCAATTTCGTGTAAAGACTCTTCTTGGAGTTAACGCCAGCTTTTATGCCAGTTTGGGCGTTTAACTCCCTTGGGTGCCAGTTCCAGCGTTTAACGCTGGGATTTCTTGAGGTGACTTTGAACGCCGGTTTGGGCCATCAAATCTTGGGCAAAGTATGGACTATCATATATTGCTGGAAAGCCCAGGATGTCTACTTTCCAACTCCGTTGAGCGCGCCAATTGGGCTTCTGTAGCTCCAGAAAATCCACTTCGAGTGCAGGGAGGTCAGAATCCAACAGCATCTGCAGTCCTTTTCAGTCTCTGAATCAGATTTTTGCTCAGGTCCCTCAATTTCAGCCAGAAAATACCTGAAATCACAGAAAAACACACAAACTCATAGTAAAGTCCAGAAAAGTGAATTTTAACTAAAACTAATAAATATACTAAAAACTCAACTAAAACTACCAAAACATACTAAAACAATGCCAAAAGTGTATAAATTATCCGCTCATCACAACACCAAACTTAAATTGTTGCTTGTCCTCAAGCACTGAAAATCAATAAGATAAAAGAAGAGAATATGCAATGATTCCAAAACATCTATGAAGATCAGTATTAATTAGATGAGCGGGGCTTTTAGCTTTTTGCCTCTGAACAGTTTTGGCATCTCAGTCTATCCTTTGAAATTCAGAATGGTTGGCTTCTTTAGGAACTCAGAATCCAGATAGTGTTATTGATTCTCCTAGTTAAGTATGATGATTCTTGAACACAGCTACTTATTGAGTCTTGGCCGTGGCCCAAAGCACTCTATCTTCCAGTATTATCACCGGATACATACATGCCACAGACACATAATTGGGTGAACCTTTTTAGATTGTGACTCAGCTTTGCTAAAGTCCCCAATTAGAGGTGTCCAGGGTTCTTAAGCACACTCTTTTTGCCTTGGATCACAACTTTATTTCTTTCTTTTTCTTTTTCTCTCTTTTTTTTTTCGCTTGCTTTTCTCTTTTTTTTTTTTTGTATTCACTGCTTTTTCTTGCTTCAAGAATCATTTTTATGATTTTTCAGATCCTCAGTAACATGTCTCCTTTTTCATCATTCTTTCAAGAGCCAACCTTCATGAACCACAAATTCAAGATACATATGCACTGTTTAAGCATACATTCAGAGAACAAGAGTATTGCCACCACATCAAAATAATTAAACTATTATAAAATTCAAAATTCATGCAATTCTTTCCTTTTTTCTCAATTAAGCACGTTTTTATTCAAGAAAGGTGATGGATTCATAGGACATTCATAACTCTAAGGCATAGACACTAAGACACTAATGATCACAAGACACAAACATGGGTAAACATAAGCATAAAATTCGAAAAAACAGAAGAATAAAGAACAAGGAAATCAAAGAACGGGTCCACCTTAGTAATTGCGGCTCTTTCTTCCTCTTGAAGATCCTATGGAGTGCTTGAGCTCCTCAATGTCTTTTCCTTGTCTTTGTTGCTCCTCCCTCATGATTCTTTGGTCTTCTCTAATTTCATGAAGGATGATGGAGTGTTCTTGATGCTCCACCCTTAGTTGTCCCATGTTGGAACTTAGTTCTCCTAGGGAGGTGTTCAGTTGCTCCCAATAGTTTTGTGGAGGAAAGTGCATCCCTTGGGGCATCTCAGGGATCTCTTGATGAGAGGGGTCTCTTGTGTACTCCATCCTCTTCTTAGTGATGGGCTTATCCTCATCAATGGGGATGTCTCCTTCTATGTCAACTCCTACTGAATAACAGAGGTGACAAATGAGATGAGGAAAGGCTAGCCTTGCCAAGGTGGAAGACTTGTCCGCCACTTTATAGAGTTCTTGGGCTATAACCTCATGAACTTCCACTTCTTCTCCAATCATGATGCTATGAATCATGATGGCCCGGTCTAGAGTAACTTCGGACCGGTTGCTAGTGGGAATGATTGAGCGTTGAATGAACTCCAACCATCCTCTAGCCACGGATTTGAGGTCATGCCTTCTCAATTGAACCGGCTTGCCTCTTGAATCTCTCTTCCATTGTGCGCCCTCTTCACATATGACTGTGAGGACTTGGTCCAACCTTTGATCAAAGTTGACCCTTCTAGTGTAAGGATGTTCATCTCCTTGCATCATGCAAATTGAATGCCAACCTTACACTTCCGGACTAAAATCCAGTAATTCCCCCGAACCATAGTAAGATAATTCTTTGGATCCGGGTTCATACTTTGATCATGGTTCTTTGTGATCCATGCATTGGCATAGAACTCTTGAACCATCAAGATTCCGACTTGTTGAATGGGGTTGGTAAGTACTTCCCAACCTCTTCTTCGAATCTCATGGCGGATCTCCGGATATTCACCCTTTTGAGTGAAAAGGGGACCTCGGGATCACCTTCTTCAAGGCCACAACTTCATAGAAGTGGTCTTGATGCACCCTTGAGATGAATCTATCCATCTCCCATGACTCGGAGGTGGAAGCTTTTGCCTTCTCTTTCCTCTTTTTAGAGGTTTCTCCGGCCTTGGATGCCATAAATGGTTATGGAAAATGAAAAAGCAACGCTTTTGCCACACCAAACTTAAAAGGTTTGCTCGTCCTCGAGCAAAAGAAGAAAGAAGAGAGAAGAAGAAGAAATGAGGGAGAAAGGGATGGCTTTGTATTCGGCCAAAGAAGGGGAGAAGTGGTGTTTAGGTTGTGTGAAAATGAAGGAATGAAGAAGGGTTTATATAGGAGAGGGGGAGAGGGTTGTTCGGCCATTTGAGGGTGGGTTTGGGTGGGAAAGTGGTTTGAATTTGAATGGAGGGGTAGGTGGGGTTTTATGAAGGATGGATGTGAGTGGTGAAGAAAGAGGGATTTGATAGGTGAGGGGTTTTTGGGAAGAGGTATTGAGGTGATTGGTGAATGGGGGAAGAAGAGAGAGAGTGGTGGTGGGGTAGGTGGGGGTCCTGTGGGGTCCACAGATCCTGTGGTGTCAAGGAAAAGTCATCCCTGCACCAAATGTTTGCTCAAAATCACGTTTTGAGCCATTTCTGGCGTTAAACGCCGGGCTGGTGCCCATTCCTGGCGTTTAACGCCAGGTTCTTGCCCTTTTCTGGCGTTTAACGCCAGTCTGGTGCCCCTTTCTGGCGTTAAACGCCCAGAATGGTGCCAGACTGGGCGTTAAACGCCCAACTGCTAGCCTCACTGGCGTTTAAACGCCAGTGGGTTCTTCCTCCAGGGTGTGCTATTTTTCTTCCTGTTTTTCATTTTGTTTTTGCTTTTTTCATTGATTTTGTTACTTCTTATGATCATCAACCTACAAAAAAGATAAAATAACAAAAGGAAATAGTTAATTATAAAACATTGGGTTGCCTCCCAACAAGCGCTTCTTTAATGTCATTAGCTTGACAGAGGACTCTCATGGAGCCTCACAGATACTCAGAGTCGTGTTGGAACCTCCCAACACCAAACTTAGAGTTTGACTGTGGGGGTTCAACACCAAACCTAGAGTTTGGTTGTGGCCTCCCAACACCAAACTTAGAGTTTGACTGTGGGGGCTCTGTTTGTCTCTGATTTGAGAGAAGCTCTTCATGCTTCTTCTCCATGGTGGCAGAGGGATATCCTTGAGCCTTAAACACCAAGGATTTTTCATTCACTTGAATGATCAGTTCACCTCTATCAACATCAATCACAGCCTTTGCTGTGGCTAGGAAGGGTCTGCCAAGGATGATGGATTCATCCATGCACTTCCCAGTCTCTAGGACTATGAAATCAGTAGGGATGTAATGGTCTTCAACTTTTACCAAAACATTCTCTACAAGTCCATGAGCTTGTTTTCTTGAGTTGTCTGCCATCTCTAGTGAGATTCTTGCAGCTTGTACCTCAAAGATCCCTAGCTTCTCCATCACAGAGAGGGGCATGAGGTTTACACTTGACCCTAAGTCACACAAGGCCTTCTTGAAGGTCATGGTGCCTATGGTACAAGGTATGGAAAACTTCCCAGGATCTTGTCTCTTTTGAGGTAATTTCTGCCTAGACAAGTCATCCAGTTCTTTGGTGAGCAAAGGGGGTTCATCCTCCCAAGTCTCATTTCCAAATAACTTGTCATTTAGCTTCATGATTGCTCCAAGGTATTTAGCAACTTGCTCTTCAGTGACATACTCATCCTCTTCAGAGGAAGAATACTCATCAGAGCTCATGAATGGCAGAAGTAATTCCAATGGAATCTCTATGGTCTCATTTTGAGCCTCAGATTCCCATGGTTCCTCATTGGGGAACTCATTGGAGGCCAGTGGACGTCCAGTGAGGCCTTCCTCAGTGGCGTTCACTGCCTCTTCTTCCTCCCAGAATTCGGCCATGTTAATGGCCTTGCACTCTCCTTTTGGATTTTCTTCAGTATTGCTTGGGATAGTACTAGGAGGGAGTTCAGTAATTTTCTTGCTCAGCTGACCCACTTGTCCTTCCAAATTTCTGATGGAGGACCTTGTTTCATTCATGAAACTTTGAGTGGTTTTGATTAGATCAGAGACCATTGTTGCTAAGTCAGAGGTATTCTACTTAGAACTCTCTGTCTATTGCTGAGAAGATGATGGAAAAGGCTTGCCATTGCTAAACCTGTTTCTTCCACCATTATTGTTATTGAAACCTTGTTGAGGTCTCTCTTGATTCTTCTATGAGAAATTTGGGTGATTTTTCCATGAAGAATTATAGGTGTTTCCATAGGGTTCTCCTAGGTAATTCACCTCTTCCATTGAAGGGTTCTCAGGATCATAAGCTTCTTCCTCAGATGAAGCATCCTTAGTACTGCCAGGTGCATTTTGCATTCCAGACAGACTTTGAGAAATCAAATTGACTTGTTGAGTCAATATCTTATTCTGAGCCAGTATGGCATTCAGAGTATCAATCTCAAGAACTCCTTTCTTCTGATTAGTCCCATTGTTCACAGGATTCCTTTCAGAAGTGTACATGAATTGGTTATTTGCAACCATCTCAATTAGTTCCTGAGCCTCTGTAGGCGTCTTCTTCAGATGAAGAGATCCTCCAGCAGAGCTATCCAAAGACATCTTGGATAGTTCAGAGAGACCATCATAGAAAATACCTATGATGCTCCATTCAGAAAGCATGTCAGAAGGACATTTTCTGATCAATTGTTTGTATCTTTCCCAAGCTTCATAGAGGGATTCTCCATCCTTCTGTCTGAAGGTTTGGACTTCCACTCTAAGCTTACTCCATTTTTGAGGTGGAAAGAACTTTGCCAAGAAGGCATTGACTAGCTTTTCCCAAGAGTCCAGGCTATCTTTAGGTTGTGAATCCAACCATATTCTAGCTCTATCTCTTACAGCAAAAGGGAATAGCATCAGTCTGTAGACCTCAGGGTCAACCCCATTAGTCTTGACTGTGTCACAGATTTGCAAGAACTCAGCTAAAAACTGATGAGGATCTTCCATTGGAAGTCCATGGAATTTGCAATTCTGTTGCATTAGGGAAACTAATTGAGGCTTAAGCTTAAAGTTGTTTGCTCCAATGGCAGGGATAGAGATGCTTCTCCCATAGAAGTCGGGAGTAGGTGCAGTAAAGTCACCCAGCACCTTCCTTGCATTGTTGGCATTGTTGTTGTTTTCGGCTGCCATGTGTTCTTCTTCTTTGAAGAATTCGGTCAGGTCCTCTAAAGAGAGTTGTGCTTTGGCTTCTCTTAGCTTTCTCTTCAAGGTTCTTTCAGGTTCAGGGTCCGCTTCAACAAGAATGCCTTTGTCTCTGCTCCTGCTCATATGAAAGAGAAGAGAACAAGAAGATGTGGAATCCTCTATGTCACAGTATAGAGATTCCTTGAGGTGTCAGAGGAAAAGAAAAATAGAAGAAAGAAGGTAGAAGAATTCGAACTTGATTAGATAGAGTTCGAAGTGTGCAGTAAGAAGGGGTAGTACTCCATAAATAGAAGGATGTGAGAAGAAGGGAAGAGGATTTTCGAAAATTAATTAAAAAGATGTCAAAAACATTTTAAAAATTGATTGATAATTTTCGAAAATTGAAAGTGGAAAAGAAATCAAGTGATTTTTTTGAAAAAGATTTTGAAATTAGAAATCAGAAAGATTTGATTGAAAACTTATTTTGAAAAAGATGTGATTAAAAAGATATGATTGAAAAAATTTGATTTGAAAACAATTTTAAAAGATATGTTTTGAAAACAATTTTAAAAGATTTGATTTTGAAAATTAGTGACTTGCCTAACAAGAAAAGATATGATTCAAACATTAAACCTTTCTCAACAGAAAAGGCAACAAATTTGAGATGTTCAATCAAATCATTAATTGTTAGTAAGTATCTTTGAAAAAAGGAAAGGAATTGATTTTGAAAACATTTGGTTGAAAAGATATGATTTGAAAAAGATTTGATTTTGAAAAGCTTAGAAAACTTGAAAAAAAATGATTTGAAAAACAAAATCTTCCCCCTTTGCCATCCTGGCGTTAAACGCCCAGAATGGTGCACATTCTGGCGTTTAACGCCCAAAATGCACCCTTTTTGGGCGTTAAACGCCCAACCAGGTACCCTGGCTGGCGTTTAAACGCCAGTCTGTCCTTCTTCACTGGGCGTTTTGAACGCCCAGCCTTTTCTGTGCAATTCCTCTGCTGTATGTTCTGAATCTTTAATTCTCTGTATTATTGACTTGAAAAGACACAAATTAAAAATATTTTTGGATTTTTAATAATCAAAATGCATCAAGAATGAAATAACAATGCATGCAAGACACCAAACTTAGCAGTTTGTATACTACTGACACTATATGAGACACATAAACACTCAAGCCAAAAGAATTCAAAGATCAGAGTAAGAAATCATCAAGAATTACTTGAAGATCCTTAAGATACATGAATGAATGTATGCAATTGACACCAAACTTAAGATGAGACTAGTGTCTCAACAAGGAACATAACATATTTTTGGTTTTTTTTGAAATTTTTTTTTGTGTTTTTCAAAAATTAAGTGGAAAAAGATATCAAAATTCTTAATGAGAATTCCAGGAATCAGTGCAATGCTAGTCTAAGACTCCGGTCCAGGAATTAGACATGGCTTCACAGCCAGCCAAGCTTTCAAAGAAAGCTTCGGTCCAAAACACTAGACATGGCCAAAGGCCAGCCAAGCCTTAGCAGATCACTGCTCCAAAAGCAAGATTGATAAAAATCAACAAGCTCTTGTGATGATAAGTTGAAACCTCGGTCCAATGAGATTAGACATGGCTTCTCAGCCAGCCAGATTTCAACAAATCATCATGAAACTCTAGAATTCATCTTCAAGAATTTCGAAAAAAAAAATACCTAATCTAAGCAACAAGATGTACCGTCAGTTGTCCAAACTGAACAATCCCTGGCATTGTTACCAAAAGCTTGCTCAGAACTTGAACAATCCCCGGCAACGGCGCCAAAAACTTGGTGCGCGAAATTGTGAACAATACTTTTCACAACTCTCATAATCCCTGGTCATGAACTCCAAAAACTTGGTGGTTCAATTCCATGGCATTACACAACTTCGCACAACTAACCAGCAAGTGCACTGGGTCGTCCAAGTAATACCTTACGTGAGTAAGGGTCGATCCCTGGTGGACGAAATTGTGATTCCTTCTTTTCCAACTTGAAACAATCCCCGGTAATGGCTCCAAAAACTTGGTGCACAATACCATGGGGTAAAATCATGTACACAAAAACTATTGTGTCTCTTGTTCATTCACAATCCCGTTCAACTAACCAGCAAGTGTACTGGGTCGTCCAAGTAATACCTTACGTGAGTAAGGGTCGAATCCACAGAGATTGTTGGTATGAAGCAAGCTATGGTCACCTTGTAAATCTCAGTCAGGAGGATAAAATTGATTGATGGTTATTGGAATAAATAATAAATAAAAAGGAATAATAAAAGGGATAGGATACTTATGTAGATTCGTGCATAGGAATTTCAGTTAAGTATATGAAGATGCTGTATGGCTCAAGGATGCCTGCTTTCCTACTGCTTCCACTCAATCCTTCTTACTCCTTTCCATGGCAAGCTGTATGTAGGGCATCACCATTGTCAGTGGCTACATCCCATCCTCGCAGTGAAAGCTAATGCTCACGCACTCTGTCACAGTACGGCCAATCACCGGTTGGTTCCCTCCCCTACTGGAATAGAATCCCTCTTTTGCGTCTGTCACTAACGCCCAGCAGGTTACAGGTTTGAAGCTCGTCACAGTCATTCAATCCCAGAATCCTACTCGGAATACCATAGACAAGGTTTAGACTTTCCGGATCCTCATGAATGCCGCCATCTATCTAGCTTATACCACGAAGATTCTGTTGGGGAATCTAAGAGATACACATTCAAGCCTTATTGCATGTAGAACGGAAGTGGTTGTCAATCACGCGCGTTCATAAGTGAGAATAATAATGAGGGTTATCTAACTCATCATCATTCATCATGTTCTTGAGTACGAATGAATATCTTGGAATAAGAATAAGATAGAGAATTGAATAAAAGAAAATAGAACTTCATTAATCTTTGAGGTACAGCAGAGCTCCACACCCTTAATCTATGGTGTGCAGAAACTCCACTGTTGAAAATACATGAGTAAGAGGTTCAGGCATGGCCGAGAGGCCAGCCCCCAAAACGTGATCACTAGATCAAAATACAATCCAGGATCCAGGATTGAAATTATGATAGTTAAATGTTCTATTTATAATAAACTAGCTCCTAGGGTTTACATGAGTAAGTAATTGATGCGTAAATCCACTTCCGGGGCCCACTTGGTGTATGTTTGGGTTGAGCTTGATCAATCCACGAGCTGAGGCTTCTCTTGGAGTTGAACTCCGAGTTATGACGTGTTTTGGGCGTTCAACTCCGGATCATGACGTTTTTCTGGCGTTTAACTCCAGACAGCAGCATGTACTTGGCGTTCAACGCCAAGTTACGTCGTCATTCTTCGAATAAAGTATGGACTATTATATATTGCTGGAAAGCTCTGGATGTCTACTTTCCAACGCCGTTAAGAGCGCGCCAATTGGAGTTCTGTAGCTCCAGAAAATCCATTTCGAGTGCAGGGAGGTCAGATTCCAACAGCATCAGCAGTCCTTTTGTCAGCCTTTTTCAGAGTTTTGCTCAAGTCCCTCAATTTCAGCCAGAAATTACCTGAAATCACAGAAAAACACACAAACTCATAGTAAAGTCCAGAAATGTGAATTTAACATAAAAACTAATGAAAACATCCCTAAAAGTAGCTTGAACTTACTAAAAACTACCTAAAAACAATGCCAAAAAGCGTATAAATTATCCGCTCATCAATCCCACGGAGATTGTTACTATGAAGCAAGCTATGGTCATCTTGCAAATCTTAGTCAGGCTGACTCAAATGTATATGGTGATGAATGAAAAGAACATAAAAGATAAAGATAGAGATACTTATGTAATTCATTGGTAGGAACTTCAGATAAGCGCATGAAGATGCCTTCCCTTCCGTCTCTCTGCTTTCCTACTGTCTTCATCCAATCCTTCTTACTCCTTTCCATGGCAAGCTTATGCAAGGGTTTCACCGTTATCAGTGGCTACCTCCCATCCTCTCATTGGAAATGTTCAACGCACCCTGTCACGGCACGGCTATCCATCTGTCGGTTCTCAATCAGGCCGGAATAGAATCCAGTGATTCTTTTGCGTTTGTCACTAACGCCCCGCCCTCAGGAGTTTGAAGCACGTCACAGTCATTCAGTCATTGAATCCTACTCAGAATACCACAGACAAGGTTAGACCTTCCGGATTCTCTTGAATGCCGCCATCAGTTCTCGCCTATACCACGAAGACTCTGATCTCACGGAATGGTTGGCTCGTTTGTCAGGCGAGCACTCGGTTGTCAGGCGATCAACCATGCATCGTGCAATCAGGAATCCAAGAGATATTCACTAGAGCTTTGATTGCTTGTAGAACAAGAATGGTTGTCAGTCACCTTGTTCATGAGTGAGAATGATGATGAGTGTCACGGATCATCACATTCATCAAGTTGAAGAACAAGTGATATCTTGGACAAAGAACAAGCGGAATTGAATAGAAGAACAATAGTAATTGCATTAATACTCGAGGTACAGCAGAGCTCCACACCTTAATCTATGGTGTGTAGAAACTCCACCGTTGAAAATACATAAGCATAAGGTCTAGGCATGGCCGAATGGCCAGCCTCCCAATGATCTAAGATAGCATAAAACGAAGATAGCTACCAAAGTCTTCAGATACAATAGTAAAAGGTCCTACTTATAGATAACTAGTAGCCTAAGGTTTACAGAAATGAGTAAATGACATAAAAATCCACTTCCGGGCCCACTTGGTGTGTGCTTGGGCTGAGCAATGAAGCAATTTCGTGTAAAGACTCTTCTTGGAGTTAAACGCCAGCTTTTATGCCAGTTTGGGCGTTTAACTCCCATTTGGGTGCCAGTTCCAGCGTTTAACGCTGGGATTTCTTGAGGTGACTTTGAACGCCGGTTTGGGCCATCAAATCTTGGGCAAAGTATGGACTATCATATATTGCTGGAAAGCCCAGGATGTCTACTTTCCAACGCCGTTGAGAGCGCGCCAATTGGGCTTCTGTAGCTCCAGAAAATCCACTTCGAGTGCAGGGAGGTCAGAATCCAACAGCATCTGCAGTCCTTTTCAGTCTCTGAATCAGATTTTTGCTCAGGTCCCTCAATTTCAGCCAGAAAATACCTGAAATCACAGAAAAACACACAAACTCATAGTAAAGTCCAGAAAAGTAAATTTTAACTAAAAACTAATAAAAATATACTAAAAACTCAACTAAAACTACCAAAAACATACTAAAAACAATGCCAAAAAGTGTATAAATTATCCGCTCATCAGGGGGTATGATGAAGCATTGCCAGAGGAGGCTGGTACTGAAAACCTTTCTAATCAAAGTCAGGCTGGAACAACTGAAAATGAGGCCCCCAATGAAGGAGACAATCAGCAGACCCATGTTGAAGACCATGAGAGGCCATCGAATCCTGAAGAAGTTAATGGCAGGGGAAGAAAACGCAGGAAGAAACATGCGAGGCCCCCACCATCTGGTAGAGATCAACCTGCACCACAAAACAATAGTGAAGGACATGCTGGTTAGTATATGAATTGTAGATCCTAGTAGTAATGTTATTTTTTTTGGGTTTGTAAATGTATTTGCCATTAACTGTCTGTTAATTAATAACCTTAAACTATGAATGCGTAATGTTGTTAAACTAGATGAGGATGCGTCTTGTGGGGTTCAAGGTCAGAGAATTCATCGAAGACCCCGTCCATCCGGCCAGAGGATTCTGCCACCTAAGGAAGAGAATCAGGCCCCATGGGTGGTTGTGCCTAACCCGAATGACATTGATGAAGAGCCTACTGAATATCAGTATCACTCTGAAGAGCTACACACCCCACCAGGTTCTGATTCTGAGGATGAAAATCCAGTATTCCCTCAGTATAATCCTGATACAAAGTTTGGCAAAATTAGACTGGAGTTAGGGATGGAGTTTGGCACGATGTAGCAGTTTAAGGATACAGTCAGAAAATATAGTATTCAGATGGGAAGAGAGGCATTTTTTCTCAAGGTTGAACCACATAGGTGCAGGGTCATCTGTTACAACGAAACATGTCCATGGGAAGTTTACTGTGCAAGGAGAAACCAGCCCCCTAGTTACCAAATCAAAACACTGGTCGATGAGCATACATGTCCTAGGAGTAATAAAAGCAGGTCAGTCACTTGTAAATGGGTGGCCGAGGAGTTGATTAGCAAGATTAGGGTATGTCCTAACTTGTCCCATAGAGAGGCTCGAGAAATGTTCAAAGTTGAGTTTGATATTTGTGTCGGAGAGAGGATGATGTTTAGGGCAATGGAGAAAGCTAAGGATGTCATCGAGGGCACAGAAAAGGAACAATATTTGAAGTTAAGGACTTACTTGACTGAGCTACGTAAGGCCAATCCAGGATCCACTTGCCGTATAAGCACAACACCACAATAAAAAGGCTGCCTAAGTTTAGAAGTCTATACATCTGTCTAGAAGCATGTAAAAGGGGATTCACGCAAGGATGTAGGCCTTTCCTATGCCTTGATGGAGCATTTTTAAAGGGTTATTTTGGGGGGCAGCTGCTGACAGCCGTTGCTCAGGATGCCAACAATCATCTATTTCCAGTTGCATATGGAGTAGTTGATGCAGAAACAAAGACCAATTGAAAAGAATTCCTAGAGTATTTGTTGGATGATATCGGGGATCATAGGCAATTCGATTGGCACTTCATGTCTGACAAACAGAAGGTTAGTAATTAAATTGTGTGTGCAATTATGTTATAGTATATGATGTCTAACTTAGTTATTTACAGGGGCTAATACCTGCTCTACAAGAAGTTATGCCAGGGGTTAAACACAGGTTCTGTACTATGCATATGTGGAGGAATTTTAACAAGCGTTGGAAAGACCTAGAACTGAAACAGTTGCTATTTCAATGTGCAAGGGCACTGACTGATCAGGAGTTTAATGAAGGTATGGATGCCATAAAGAGAATTAATACTTCTGCTTGGGAATATCCGTCTAAGTATGAGCAAGAAACTTGGTCAAGATCAAGATTCTCCACTTGACCCAAAGTGGATAACATAACAAACAACAATGCGGAGTCTCTTAATGCAACCATGGTGGGGCTAAGAGGCAAGAGCATCATAACCATGCTAGAGGAGATTAGATATTACCTCATGAAGACTATGGCTACCCACAAAGATGCACTCATGGCCTACACGGGTAAACTGGCGCCTATCCAGACGAGCAGACTGGAGAAGGAAAAGAAGGAAGGAAACTAATGGGAAGCTCAATGGGTGGGAGACGATGAGCATAATGTCTTTGAAGTTAGAAGGCATGGACGAACAGTTCGGGTCAACACTCATGAAAGGACTTGCACTTGTAGAAAGTGGCAACTTACAGGTCTGCCTTGCTGTCATGGAGTTGCTGCAATTCAAAGAAAAAATCAACAACCAGAAGATTATGTCCACCATTGGCTGACTATGGAAGCATACAATAGAACATACCAATTTCACATCAACACTATCCCTAGTCAAGAATATTGGGCTGATGCAGAAGGGCTGCCGTGTCTCCCTCCACCTTATAAGAGGCCAATAGGAAGACCTACAAAGAAGAAAGCAAGACATGAATCAGAGAGACAGAGTGGGAGGCAGTACAAAATCAAGAGGAGCTATGGAAAGACAAGTTGTAAATATTGCAAAAAGGTAAATAAAAACTCACTTAATCAATGCCTGTTGATATTGACTGTTCTACTGTGTTAATGCTTGGAATAATGTTGTCTTCGTAGGTGGGACATAATTCGAGGACATGTCCTGATAAGAAGACTCCTGCTGCAGCTGAGGAAGGTGAAGATGTACAACAAGCACCTGCAGCAGGTCAGCCGACAAGAGGAGGAATTGTGCCACCCAGGGGCTTAGAAGACATGTCAGACTCAGAGCAGGAGATGTTCTGGGAAGAAACCATGGATGCGGTTGAAGAGGAGCTCACCCAAGGCCACCCACAGTCTGAAGCTGATGAAGAGGTAGCTCATTTCTCAATAACTGTTGTTTACACTTAACTCACATGTACTAAACAGACTTTATTTGTTGTAGGCCAACATCAACACATCAGGTACAACAAGTCATGGTGAAGGAGGGAGATCTGCTATATCCAACCCTGCAAGGAGAGCACCAAGATCTAAAACTCCTTCCAATGCTGCTGCGGCTGCGGCTGCTGCTGCATCTACTAGCAAGGAAAGATCCAGGGTCAAGATGCCTATTAGGAGACACCCCTTAGCCCAACCGATTATGAGGCCCACATCTCCAGCTCCAACAGTCCAACCCAATGTGAGGCCCATAGCTCTAGGCCCATCTGTCACTCCAGGGCCCAACCCACCATTTAGGCCCCCACAGATAAGGCCCATTGCACCTCCTACAATACCTGCTGCTGGTTCAGGAGTTTCAGACTCCACAAGGTCTCCACTTGTGTCAAATGAAACCATGAATGGTACATCTAAAGCAACCACTTCTAGGTTCTCAAGGTTCATGCCAAAACAGTCAACTTGAGGGAAACTTGGGTGCATAATTAGTTGATCTTTTTGGGTTATAAGTTAATATTTAGTTGCAGTGGTTTATCTAGTTTTTGGGTTGTATGTTGATATTTACTATGGTTGGTTATTGCCTTTTGTTGGACAATTTGAGTATTTTGATATCTGGTATTAAGACTGATTACCCAGTTTGTAGTATTTTGGATGGAACAATTAGTTCTAATGCCTAATGTTATGCAGACCAATTAGTTAATCTTGTGCCTTTACCAATTTTTAGTTCTTTTGCCTTTACCAATTAGTTCTAATGCTTAATGTTATGAAATTACTTTTGATATCTCAGTTACCATTTTAGTTAGATTTACTTCACTCAATTCATGCTTCTATTACTGATGCAATCGAATTCAAGACACATTTCCAATTCCTCAACAAGTGACTAAATAGCAACATCAATGTCAACATAACTTCTAAGCAACAACAACAATTAACATTCATTAATAAACCCTGTCCTACACTCATCCCTTCTCCTACCTAACCAAACAAATCAAACTCATACATAAACTCAGTACAAGTCCACCCAGAATGAAACACACAAGCAATTCAACTCTCTTCATCTGCTCTATCAACATCTCTCCATCTATGTGTGTCGTTTCAGTCTCAATACTGGTAAACCTCCCTTTCAAGACTCCACATGTATTGCATACTACTGTGCCATTATTAGAGGATTCCTCCACCCCAGCAGATTTCTCAATAGTTTCATCCATCCACTGAAAATAACGGCACCCAGTGTTCTTCGTCTGCCCAACACAGATACAGTTCATCAAGCTCAATTCTCAACCGAGGGGGGAAGGGACAAATGTAGCAGCATATTCATACATACCTTTCACAGAGGACACCTGAAAAACCATCTTCCTGGGTTTCTTCTTGTCTTCGACTTCAAAGCCACCACCTGAAGACGGCAGAAGCATGTCCCATCATATGGCTTCCTCACGTGTTCTTCGACCCCTTCGGAGCTACAATTTTCCATGGACTGTGTCCTTCGATTACAATTTGACATGACTCTGCTTCCACCATGCATGGCTCTGGTTAGGGTTTTGCTTGCTGGTCAATTTGGGAAAAACGTTCTCACCTACAACTATATAAGGGAGAGAAGGGATTGAGAGTCTAATACGGATGCCACGTTGGACTTCTGTTTGACAAATCAACAAACTCCGTTTAGCGGAGAAGGGTTCTCCTCACAGTTGGGCAAATCTGATCCATTTTTAAAATTTTCAAGGGTATGATTGTCGTTATCGAATTCTAGGAGTATTTATGTCAGCGTTTTACAAATTCGGGGGCATAATTGGTAATTTACTCTTTTCTAAATCATATTATTATAAACTATAAAGTTACTCTAAAAAAATTACTAATTTTACATAATTATTTTTTGTATCATTTAACTATAATTAATTAAATTATTTTAAAAATTATTAATTTAGGTTTTAAAATTTAGAATTTGGGTTTAAAATCTAGATTTTAGAGTTTATGGTTTCTTTTCTTTTTTTTATTCTTGATATATGTTCATTCTATTATTTGAACTTAGAACTTTATATATATATATATATATATATATATATATATATATATAGATTTATTTTCCAAATCAGCGGTAATACCTATTAATTTAATAAAATTAATCTAAAAAATACTATTTTTTTGTAACATATTACTATACTCTAAATAATTAATAAATTTTTCTGACATTTTACAATAATTAGTAAAATTAATTTAATAATTATTAATTTCTCATATCATATTATTATGATTAATAAAATTACTTTAAAATTATAGCAATTTCTCATATTATATTACTATAGTTAACTAGTGTATGTCCCCGTATACTGTACGGGATAATTAATAAAAATATATAAATTTTTTTATTAAAAGAGATTAAACAAAAAATATATATAATAATTATTATTATAAATATTTTACAAAGTTATAATTAAAATTAAAGTTTAATTATTTTTAATGTTAAAAATATTAAAAATAATTAGTATTTGTATTTAGATTGGTTGAGTGGTCATCTCACTCATCTACCTAAATAAGTATTAGAGTTTCGAATCCCGCCTTGTCTATGTAACAACTCACTGGTTAGTGGCATACCCTTAATAAATGGAGCGATTAGTTCTCGACCTGCCGAGTTGAAAAATACAGTGAAAGAAAATAGTATTTGTCTTGAAAGTAGAACAATTCTCATTGATGATAGCAATACTTATGGGAATTTGCCTTTGTTAAAATTTAACGGTGACAGTTTTATTTATTGGTATCATATTCATTTAGAAAGTCAAATAATATGATCAACGTTGTTACCACTGGTTAAAATTTTATATTTTATGACATAATTTTCAAGCTTCTAAACTTATAAACTTATGTCATTACAAAAGCTATTAGATTGATTAATATTTCTTACAAAACCGAATGACTACACTATCTTATAATATGATGTACAAAATAATTTTTTATTTTAAAATTAATTCTGATTAGTGAAAAAAATTCAAAATATTTTTTACACAAATTTAAATTTAAATTTGAATTCAGAATTGATTAACAACTCACATTTTTTAAAATTTTAATAACAAAAACAAAATTAGTTAGCTGCAAAATATTTAACATTTAATAAGTTTAATCATTTAAATTTTAATTACCAAAAATTAAGTTAAAAATTAATTATAACTTAATAATATATATATATATATATATATATATATATATATATATTAGTACACAAATAATAATATTTAACATATAATTTAATTTTTTTAACAGAGCTAATATATAATTTATTGAGGATTAATTTATTGTCTAATTTTTTTTATAACCTTTGTAGTATGTGAAAATAGTGATATTATTTTTTATTATTATTTAAAAAATTATTCATAATTTTTATGTAATTAACTTAATTAATAACTTTTATTATTTTTTTCTACCAAAAAAAAATCATGTTTATATTATTTGTATATTTTTTTAATACTAATAAATATATAAGTATTCGTATTATTATATTTATTGTCTTAGATAATGCTTAAGTTACTTATTTCTTATGTTAAATAATATAAATTATATTTTGTATATTAAATTCATCAATTTATCCATATTAAGAGGAGAAAAATTATGCAATAGATCATATGTTATAAAGATTAGTTAATTTACATATAAATTATTTTTAGAAAAATAAAGAAATAATTTATCACATATAATAATCCTTAATATATGTAGTGTTATGTATATATTAGGATGATCTATTTTAATTATGTGAGTGATTATTATTATTCACTTTTTTATTAAGATAGTAAATAATATTTAAAATTAAAAAAAAAATAATTAGAATTTTTTTAGTTTGATTATAAAATGATTAAAATCTATTGTAAGTATACCTAACTTTTATATATCCTAAATATAATCATATTTAATAGTATAGTATCTATTACAGTAATGATTCAAAATATTAACTCAAGCGATTAAGATCAACCTAGGTCTATTGTTAGGATCCTGAATTCGAATTAGGTTCATTGTCTTAAAACCCAATGCAGATAAAGTTCACGTGTCCTATCTCAAATCGGCTCAAATTGAACTTTTGTTGTTAGTTAGATATAGTAATAGATACTCGTGTGGGCATTGCAGACTCTTTTCGCTCTCGTTTAAAAAAAAATATATATCCCCTGTCCGCTCTCCATCTTCGTCGCAAGTCCCCCTATTTAATTATCCCCTTAACGAATGATACTCACGATTATTTATAATATTCTTTGAAAATTTTTGAAAAAAATAACAAAAAAAACTATAATATAATAATAATAAAATAATCAATTCAATATAATTCAACACAACTCATAATATATTCATTATAAAAATTAACATTTTAAAAAAATATATAAAAACATCTTCCAACATAATAACATAATATAATATTTTAGGGCGAGACTGAACGACATAATGACGAACTTAAGAGGCAGAGAAAGTGAGTTAGAGGAAGAGTAGATACAAAATCAAGGTTAAGGATGAGTCTAAAAAAAAGAGTTTAAATTAGAGACAGGAATTAGGATTACCAAAATTAAGAAATGAATATATATATATATATAACGGGTCTCTTGAAGAGGGTACCTATGTCCCCATTCCAGTCTATTTCACATGGATAGGCCTTCACCTGTAAAAATTTCACTGATCCTCATTTAGTCCCAAATTGCAAGTAATCTGGCGAATATCCATTTGGCTAGTCTTTTTTTATCATTCCAACTGCTAGCATTTGTTGGTTCGTTCGTGACATGAAACTACTCTAGCCACTTAGTAAATTCTTAGATAAACAAAGTTCAAGCTATATCATTCTCATAAAGTCACATGTTTCTTGTTATAACAATATTAATAGAAAATAAGTGGTTAAACACTAAATGAGCCACATTTTTCATATATATAACAATGGCTAATATCACATATTATAACTTGTGAAATCATATTATAAAATATTGATAAGTTTGGACAACTTTAAAAAAATAAAAAATGGAGAATGCAGAAAATTGAGGATTGAGGAGACCACCAACCTGTCCGAGAAAGGACGCAGAGGACCGAGACGACGACGACGAGGCAGGTTGCTTGCGAGCCAAAGACGCGACGGCGCAGGGGAATGACAAACCCCATTTTGAGGGTTTGTCTTGTGCTGATTTCAGGGGTTTTATCAATGATTCCACACACTTTCTATATGAAAATACAAGAGTTTGCATTCCTTTCCTAGTTTTGCCTCATGAATGAAAACATGCTTATTTTGCACTAAAATGGATACATTTCTAATCTTCTCTTGATGCCATTCGATGCCGTGACTTGTGTGTTAAGTGGTTTCAGGATATAGAGTAGGAATGGACAGGATAAGAGAAGGAAGACGGGTGCAAAGGAAGGAAGCATGGGAATTGAGCTTTGGAAATTTCCGCATGGGCGCGTGCGCGCACCTGGCGCACCCGCGCGGATAAGAGCAACGTGAAGCCGAGACTAAGAGCCAAGCCACGAGCCGGCTTGAGTAGCGGCTAAGCCAGGATCCTAATGGACGCGCACGCGTACATCACGCCTCCGCGCACATCACAAGACGCCTCAACAGCGCGTGCGCGTACCTTGCGCGTGCGCGCCGATTTGCGAATGTGATTTTTTTAAGAAGTCACGTGACTTAGACGTGGAGGTAGTTAAGAATCCCACTTTTGGGGAAATGCCTTGGCAGGAAAAGCTTAAGAAGACCAAAGGAGCAAGGGTTAAGGACACTTAGTTCATTTTCTAGAATTAGATATTTTTGGAGGAGAGTTAGTTACATTTTTGGGAGAAGAAGAGGGAGATTCCAAGCTTTTCACTAGGGTTCATCTTCATCCAATTTCTGAATTTTCAGTGACTTTTTTTGGTGAGATCCATTACAATTCTCACTCCACTTTGTTCATGTCATAGATTTTCCTCTCCAATTTCAAGTAGTAGTTGTAATTGATCAATTCTCATAGATCTAGAATTCAACTTTGTAATTTTGGATTTCATCCATACTTTGAGAATTTGATTTCTATTGTTACTCTTTGAGACTTGTTGTTAGATCCTTGTGTTGCAATACTTTCAATTCTACTTTTCTTCTCATTTTACTATGACTTTCTTTTTCGCTCATCACATGTTTGATAAAATGTCAACACTAGCTATGGAGTAGAATTTTTACACTTGGCATAGGGTTTGGTCATTGGAAGAAGTTGAATAGTTATATCAATAGTTGATTTGGAATTAGGGATTGCTAGTTGGCTTGGAGTGCACTAAAGCTAGATTCCCATGAGGTGAAGCTAGGACTTGTGACTCAAGTTGATTGTTTTCATTTGATTTTCCTCTATACTTAGGGGATAACTAAATGAAGCAAAGCCTAATTGTTGTCAACATTGAATGGACTATAAGGATAGAATTTCTAATGCCAACCCTAAGCCAAGTCTTTTGATAATTGATTGTTTGTTTCTCATTGTTTTGCTAAAACCTTCAAAGAATTCCAACAAAGCTTACTAAATCAATAAGATGCACACTTTGGCAATTCCAAGGGAGAACGACTCGGGAGACTAATACTCTCAGATATAGATTGTAGATTTGTTTGATGATGGATTTCGCTCGGTTTAGACTATACTAGATTGATCACTTGATAATTTCTACACCGACAAAAATTCATTCGTCAAAATGGCGCCGTTGCCGGGGAATTTTGCTTAGTGTGCCATGTTATTGTTTGGATTAAGCGTGTATATATGTACATAGTTGCACTTCATTGTAAATTGCTCAAGTGACTAACCCCTCATCGTTACAATGAATCTCATTTCCCCTTCATTGCATGACACGTTCACAACCGAATCCGAGCTTAGTCCCTTTTGATCCGGAAATAGAACGAACTTTGTTTCATATTAGACAAGCTCGGAGGCGGCTAAGGTTTGGGAAAGGTGAAGAGGTTTTCACCACCTCAACCACCTTACTAGAAGGGAACATTGAACCGTCACTCAAAGAAGGCATTAATCATACTCCCATCAATCTCACTAACAAATCTTCTTTTGTTCTAGGTACTAATACCATGGATGCTCCGAGGAGAGTTACCATCAAGGAAGCGGGTGCACCGGATTATGTCCTTCAACCCCTTCATGTAACTCACCCCAACTTGAATGCGAACTTTGAATTGAAGACCGCTTTGATCAACCTCTTACCCAAGTTTCACGGGCTTCCCGCACAAGACCCTATTCGACATCTCAAGGACTTCCATCGCATATGCTCAACTACTAGGCGGGAAGGATCCGATGAAGTTGCTATATGGTTGTTTGCTTTCCCTTTCTCTCTTGAGGACAAGGCTAAAGAATGGTTCTACACTCTCTCTAGTGAAGTCACCTCCGATTGGGACCTACTTAGAAGAGGATTCTTGGATAAATTCTTGCCCCCGGAAAAGATGGATAGGCTAAGGAAGGAAATGTCTTGTATTGTGCAAGGTGAGACGAAACCACTCTATGAGTATTGGGAACGGTTTCGCAAACTACTAGATGCATGCCCTAATCACATGATCGACACTCAAGTATTGCTTGGATACATATTTCAAGGGATGCGAGAGCAAGATAGAACCCTCTTGGACACTTCTAGCAATGGTTCTTTGTCCAAATATAAAACCGCGGAGGAGGCATGATAACTTATCATTGACTTAGCCGAATCCAATCAACATATGAGGCGAAGAGTCAACCGTCCAAGGACCGTGAATGAGGTATCAACTAGTAGTGAAGCCACCGCTCTAACTCAATCCTTGAATGAGATGACATCCATCTTGAGGCAACTCCAATTGAACCAACAACAACCACAACAACCTCAATCATACCAACAACACCCTCCACCACCTCAACAACACAACCAACAATTGGTCCCTCAAAAAGTATGTGGCATTTGCTCTTGCTACTCTCACTACACGGATGAGTGCCCAAGCCTTCAAGAAGACAATACCTTGGCGGCTACCCATAATTTCTATGACCGCCCCAATCAAGGGTACTACCAAGGCGGTAATTCTAACCAAGGGCACCCATATCAAGGAGGAGGCTACAACCAAGGAAGTGGACACAATAATCAAAATTGGAGAGACAACCATCAACAAGGGAATAGGGACAACAACAACAATGGAGGAGGTCAAAGATGGGGCAACAACTCACAAAACTTCTCACAAAACCGGCCATACAACTCACAAAATCAACCATACAACCAACAAAACCCACAAAGAAACTACCAAACATATCAACCACCACATCAAAGACCACCACCCAACCAATCACAAGCTCCCCAACTCACATATGCAACCACCCCCTCCAACCAAGACGAAACACTCCGGACCATTATCCAAGGCCAAAAGGAACTACAAAACACACTTGCTTCCGGTCTCACCGGCCTCACCTCTACATTACAAGCTCTTCTTGCACGCATGGATACACCATCAACTCCCACCCTTCAACCCCCAATCCAAAGTGTCATTCCCTGTCAACCTCAACCAAATCCAAAGGGGGGCATCAATGCCATCACCCTTAGATCCGGTACACAACTAAAAGAGAAGGAAGCAAATGACTCAAGTCCTATCACAACCGCCCAAGAGGAAGAAAGAATAGATATAGAAGAGGTAATGGAAGAGGAAACACCACAAGTCATAGTTGAGGATGAAGCCCAACCAACAAAGGAAACAACCAAGGCCAAGAGAACATTAGAAGAAGAAATTGCTCAACCACTCCCATTTCCAACACTTGCAAAGAAAGCTAGAAAGTGCATGGAACTCGATCCCAAAATGGTAGAAATGTTCAAGAAAGTTGAGGTAACCATCCCCCTCTTTGATGCTATCCATCAAGTTCCTAGATATGCAAAATTTCTCAAAGATCTATGCATAAACAAGGATAGGATTCTTGAACTAGAAACCATCCCATTAGGGAGTTCTATTTCCGCTTTAATGGGAGCATTACCCGAGAAGTGTGATGATCCGGGCCCTTGTATGGTCACTTGCACCGTTAATGGAGTTCAATCTATAGATTGCATGTGTGACCTAGGAGCATGTGTTAGCATCATGCCGCTCTCCGTCTACCGGGTATTGAAGTTGCCACCACTAAAAAGGTCGACGGCAAGATTTGTCCTAGCGGATAAAAGCATAATAACCGTGATGGGTGTTGCGGAAGACGTATTGGTGAATATAAAAGGATTGGTGTTTCCGATTGACTTTTATGTCCTTGAAATGCCATCAAGCAAAACCGAGAGAGCATCATCTATTCTCCTTGGAAGACCATTTTTGAGAACTTCTAGATTCAAGCTAGATGCCTACTCGGGGACCTACTCTTTTGAAATAGATGGGAGAGTTGTGAGTTTTAGCCTAGAAGAAGCAATGAAGCATCCACCGGAGAATCACTCTCTATTCCGGTGTGACCCAATTGATAACATGGTTGCCGAAGTGCACCTTGCAAAGTTAAATGAGAAGTACATGGTTGAAGAAGCAAATGAAAGTTCAAGCGAACTAAACACCACACATCATACAAACCATCCGGAAACTCAAACTTCAAAGAATGACAAAAAGATGGAATTGAAGCCACTACCACCTCACTTAAGGTATTCATACCTTGATGAAGCCCAAAAGCTACCCATAATAATTGCACAAGAGTTAACTCCTCAACAAGAAGAAAAATTGCTAAATGTATTGAGGAAAAACAAAAGGGCAATTGGGTGGAGTTTGGCGGATCTAGTGGGAATAAGCCCCAAAGTATGCGAGCACCGCATATTCCTTGAAGAAGGAGCAAGACCGGTCCGACAACCTCAAAGGAGACTTAATCCAACCATTCTTGAGGTAGTAAAGAAAGAAGTCACTAAACTACTTGAAGCGGACATCATCTATCCTATCTCGGATAGCGAATGGGTAAGCCCGGTCCAAGTAGTGCCAAAGAAGTCCGGGGTGACAACAATCAAAAACGAAAGTGGTGAACTTATAGCAACAAGAGTGCAAAATTCTTGGAGAGTATGCATAGACTACCGAAGATTGAATGCGGCCACAAGAAAAGATCACTTTCCACTACCATTTATTGATCAAATGCTTGATCGATTAGCCGGTAAATCATATTATTGTTTTCTTGATGGCTACTCCGGATACTTCCAAATTCATATTGCTCTAGAAGACCAAGAAAAAACCACATTTACTTGCCCCTTTGGAACGTATGCTTACAAGCGTATGCCATTTGGCCTATGCAATGCACCGGCAACGTTTCAAAGATGCATGATGAGCCTATTTGCGGACTTTCTAGAGCAATCGATGGAAGTTTTCATGGATGACTTTAGTGTGTATGGTGATTCATTTGAGCATTGCATAGGTAACCTTGAAAAAGTCTTAGAGAGATGCACCAAAACGAACCTTGTCTTAAATTTTGAAAAATGTCATTTCATGGTCAAACAAGGTATTGTTTTGGGACACATAGTCTCAAAAGAAGGCATCTCCGTAGATCCGGCAAAAATAAATGTCATATCTAGTTTACCTTACCCCTCCTCCGAGAGGGAAGTCCGTTCTTTTCTTGGACATGCAGGATTTTACCGGAGATTCATCAAAGACTTTAGCAAGGTGGCCTTACCTCTCTCTCGATTACTACAAAAAGACACGGAGTTTGAGCTAAGCAAGGAATGTATGGAAGCATATGACAAACTCAAAGTAGCATTGACACAAGCTCCTATAGTACGAGGCCCCAATTGGACTCAACCTTTTGAAATCATGTGTGATGCTTCGAATTATGCGATAGGAGTCGCGTTAGCACAACGCGAGGGTAAAATTCCCTATGTCATAGCTTATGCTTCCAAAACATTAGACGGAGCCCAATCCAACTACACTACTACCGAAAAGGAACTCCTAGCTATTGTTTTTGCTTTGGACAAGTTCCGAGCCTATCTTCTTGGTTCCAAGGTTGTAGTGTACTCGGATCACGCGGCACTAAAGTACTTGTTGGCCAAAAAGGAATCAAAACCGAGATTAATTCGTTGGGTGCTTTTATTACAAGAATTTGACTTGGAGATCAAAGATAGGAGCGGTTCCCAAAACCTAGTGGCGGACCATTTAAGTCGCCTCGAACACACAAAAGGCGACACCACTCCTATCAATGACTCCTTTCCTTTAGATTCTTTGCACGCAATCTCGGAAGTGGTTCCTTGGTATGCCCCAATAGCAAACTATTTGGTTTCACACACTTTCCCTCCCAACCTCGACAAAAACAAAAAGGATAAGTTGAAAAGCGAATCCAAATACTATATTTGGGATGATCCCTATTTGTGGAGGTCTGGAGCGGACCAAATAGTGCGACGGTGCATACCTCAAACCGAATTCCAAGCAATCTTGGACGCTTGCCATGCTTCCGAAGGAGGTGGTCACTATGGGCCCCAAAGAACGGCAAGAAAGGTCCTTGACTGTGGATTTTGGTGGCCAACTCTTCTCAAAGATGTTTCTCTCTATTGCAAATCTTGTCCCCAATGTATTAGGTTTGGAGATATTTCCAAGAAGGACGAAATTCCCCAACAAAATATGCTTTTTTGTGAAATCTTTGACGTATGGGGAATCGACTTCATGGGACCATTTCCAAATTCCAATGGTTTTCTCTACATCTTGTTAGCCGTCGATTATGTGTCAAAATGGGTGGAGGCAATCCCCACCCGAACGGATGACGCTAATGTTGTGTATTCTTTTGTGAGGAACAATATCATTTGTCGCTTTGGCGCCCCAAGAGCAATCATAAGTGACCAAGGATCACACTTTTGCAACAAAAAAATAGACGGCCTCATGAGAAAATATGGCATCATCCACAAAATCGCCACGGCTTACCACCCTCAGACAAACGGCCAAGCCGAAGTCTATAACCGGGAAATCAAGCATGTGTTAGAAAGGATTGTAAAGCCGAATAGGAAAGATTGGAGCATTAAACTTTCCGATGCATTGTGGGCCTATCGAACGGCTTACAAGACACCCATTGGCATGAGCCCCTTCCGGCTTGTATATGGTAAAGCATGTCACTTACCGGTGGAGATTGAACACAAAGCTTATTGGGCCGTAAAGGAGTGCAATATGAGCTTGGGTGGGGCCGGAGTAGAGAGAAAGCTTCAATTGGCGTAATTGGAATGTTTGAGATTAGAAGCTTACGACAACTCTAGGCTTTATAAGGAAAAGTTGAAAGCCATCCATGACAAGAACATTAGGAGAAGAGAGTTCCGACCCGGTGACCTAGTCCTTCTCTACAATTCAAGGTTGAGATTACTACCCGGAAAGCTTAGATCAAGGTGGGATGGACCCTACCAAGTGGAGAAAGTAGAACCCTATGGGGTCTACCACTTGCGCCACCCAACAAGCCCGGACATCTTCAAGGTAAACGGGAACCGCCTCAAATTGTATCATGGTGAGCAAAGAATGAACTCCAAGGAATTTGAAGTGTTCCTCTTGAGGGATGCAACTCTTGAACAAGCACTATGAGCTACTGAAAGTCCAACTTAAGGACGTTAAACAAAAGTGCTAGGTGGAAGACACCCCACCATGGTAAGATCTTCCTTTGAGCTTTGTACATAGACACTTGACTTCATGTTTGTTAGCTAGATTTTAATGTCAATTCTCCTTCATTTGTTAAATTCATTGATAGTTTACCAATTAAAATGCCCTGCTATAGTGTTTAAGTGGCTGTATGGGGGGAGGGGGTTGAAATGTCAAAAGTGATGTAAACACATGCAAATTCAGAAAAAGCACCCCCCTCTGCGCGTGCGCGCACCTGGCGTGTACGCGCCCTTAAAGCACTCAACGGTCATCTACGCGGACGTGCACCGTGCGCGGACGCGTGGATTGCGAATAACAGCCCTCCATACATCTATCCGAGAGTTGCGCCCACACCATGCCAGGACTATGCCTGAAGCACAGGAAGCTCGCGCGCGCGCGCACATGGCGCGTCCGCGCACATAGGCGAAATCTGCCAATCGACGCGCAAGCGTACTGTGCGCGTCCGCGCCGATCGCCTTGTTGCACTCCTGGTACATATTCCAGAGAGTTAAGCCAATCTTAGGCCTATACTAAGCCACCGGCCCAGAACCTATGCCGCGTGCGCGCACCTGGCGCGCACGCGTCCATACACTGCGAGCAAGAAATGCGCGCGCGCGCCTCAGCCGCGCACGCGCCCATCGGTTTTGCACTCCCCTCTGAGCCACTTTACAGAGAGTTAAGCTCACCCCAGGCCCTTCTCATGCCTGGGGCACAGCCGCATCGACGCGTGCGCGCACTCTGCGTGCGCGCGCCAAGAGCCCTAAAGCAACCTCTGGTACTTCGTCCAGAGAGTTATGCTACCCCTATGCCTCTCCTGTGCCGCCAGCCCAAGCGCATGGGCGCGCAGGCGCAACGTGCGCGCGCGCGCCCCACTCCACCTCGCCTCCCTGCGCGAGCGCGCACTGTGCGCGCACGCGCGGATGATCGGCGCCAATGTAAGAAGGGGCACACTCACCCCTTCACTCTCATTTCACATTTCCTTCCTCTTCTCATACCTTCTACTACACATCCAACTTGAAAGAGGGGCATACTTACCCCTTCATCCTCATTCCACCATTCCCTCTTCTCCACTACCTTCTACCACTTACCACCAATGGCCCCATATTAACTCTCCACTCTCCATCAACCCACTCTACAACCTCTTCTTCCATATTCTTCCTCATCTCACAAGGTACTATACTAAGCTACCCTCTCACTCCAACCATCTCTCTTGATTCTTATTCATTTAGTTTCACCTTCTTTTAGTTAGCTTCTTTTCTTTTTTCTTCTTTTATTTTAGTTACTTCTTTAGGATGTTTTTGTTTTTTTTCCTCTCTTTCAATTTAACCCTTCATGGGCATTTGGGTCTCAACTTCACTTGCATTAGTAGATGAGTTGTGTTGCTTGCTTTTCTTACAATCACTGTGCACTGTAATCATTAATATTGGATTGTGAATTGCTACATTGCTTTCACCATCTTCTAATCACACACTACAAAAGGATGCACGCCAAGTGTTCGACGAAAGGCATACTTGAGTTTTGAGCCCACTTTGACTAAATTGCCTCTCCACTTATCACTTTTGGGCGCATTCCCATTTTCTCCAATCCATCCATTCACATTTTCTTAACTTGCTTTCTATTTGTGGTCCTTAAGGGTATATGCTTCTCATGCTTCTTACTTGCGTGCTTAAATTACCCTTGCACCATATGAAAATGATTTGTCTTGCTCTTCTCATGTTATCGTAGTTACATGTTGCAGCTGTCATGTGACAATGATACCCATATTCTATGGCATAACTGTTCATTGCATATTCGCATTTACTTCCACTTATTTGGGTTTGATGTTTTCCCTTTCTTTGTTCTCATAGGATGGTCATCAAAAAGAACAAAGGGAAAGCCCCCAAGAAGCCAGCTTCCAATAAAGTGCACCACGACCTAACGGCCAAGCCACTCTTAAAGAAGACTAAGGGCCCCGTTGATGTTCTAGAGAAGAACAACCCTCCTAAGGATTCGAACAAGTTTCCCAACCATTACTGCGAACTTGTTTACTCAAGAATGATCGAAAGGAATTATCATCCGAAACCCCTCCTAGTCCTACCGGCTCACCTCAGTCCGATTGTGATGCCACACATTAACCGGAGGCAATGGAGGTTCCTCTTGAGGCAACCAAAGGAGGCCAATCTCTCATGGGTAGTGAAATTCTACTCCAACTACCACTCACCCCTTCTCACATCAATATTTGTGCGGCGAAAGCAAGTGTCGGTCACAGTGGAAACCATCCGAGAAGTCCTTGGGATTGAACCGTCAACGGATGCATATGACGCCTACCAAGAAGTCTTGGCTACATGCGATGACCGTGCATTCGATTGGAGCGCGATCCTCCGCGTCATTGCTTTACCCGACGCATATTGGATTCGGGGGACCATAAAGCAAAGACCCAAGGGTTTAGATGTCCGCCACCTCACTCAAGAAGCCACGGCATGGGCCCAAATTCTATCTCACTATGTGCTCCCAAGCACACATGGGTCATCCATCACCGCCGAGTTGGCCTTATTGATATGGTGCATCTTAACCGAGAAACCGGTCAACATTTCGCATGCCATCTGCCAATCCATGGGGCGCATTCATGCCAAAGGAAATCTACCATTCCCCGCTTTGGTGACCGAATTGGTTGCAAAAGCCGGCGTCAACCGGGAGGCTAAAGATAGGAGAACCTCAATTCCGGTCGATGGTGATATAATTCCGACCAAGAGATGTCTCAAGCCTCCCGAAGCCACCAAGGACATTGGACTACCCACACCAACTCGCAACACTACCACTTCATCTACATCACAAAAATCGGCCGCCCAACGCCTTGAAGACCTTCACAAGAAATTGGACCGTTATGAGAGGCGTAACCAACGCCGCTATGCTCATGTGAAGAGACTTCTAAGCATAGTCACCCCACCTATGGAGGAACCCGATATCTCCACATCCACCGTAACTTCAAGCGGAGATAGCGATGACATTGGAGATGTGGGACACTCGGAGCTCAACCAACCACTGCGCCTAACCTATAGCACGGAGGACCGTGCTAAGTTTTAAGTGTGGGGAGGTCGGCCGACCGATCTCCGTAGGTAACATCTGAATAAATTAGGATAGGTTGCATGATTAGGTTTTAGTTGGCACCATTTGCATGATAAGTTTACTTGGTTGGAACAATGAAATTCTTTCTTAGGAAACCAATACTTTGGGGCAACCGTGGGGCATTGCAAATTTAAAATGCTTTGATGCCAAAATTGCATGAAGAATTATATTTTGGACCATGGGTTTGAGTTAAGAACACAAGCTAGTGAGTTTTGAGCCTAATTGCGTGGTTACATCTTATAACCACTTATTTTCCTTCTTGTGTGCATTATTCTCTTTCTATGAATGTAATCTTTGATTTGTTTGATTCTTTATGTCCATTATTTTGTGTATACATGCATTTATATGATTGAGGCCATCATTTCATTAGCTCACTTATCCAAATAGCCAACCCTTTTATATTCCTTTGTTAGCCAATTTGAGCCTACGATTAACCCACTTGCTCTTAATTTTAGCACATTACAAGCCTTAAAGCGAAAAACAATGAATGTCCTAATTTGAATCTTTGATTAGCTTAGGCTAGAGTGTGTGAGTATCATTCAAGTGTGGGAATCTTGGGACATTGGGTGAATAAAAGGGTAATTTTGTATTGTTATTGAAAATATTGGGAATTTGGTACATACTCATGTATTGATCAAATGTAAAACCTTATGCATTGAAATTCTTGTATATAAAAAAAAATGAGAAAAAAAAGAAAAAGAAAAAAATAATATGGAAAAGAAAAAAAAATATATAGGAAAAGAAAGAAAAAGAAGAAAAAAAAAGAAGAAAGAAATAAAAGGGGACAAAATGCCCCAAAGTAAAGTCCAATGAAGAGCAATGCACAAGTGTTGTGAAATGAAAAGGGATACATGAGTATGTGAAAAGGTGAGAAATGGGTAGTTAGGTTGGAATTTAATTGTATAGGATGTCATAGGTAGGTGGGAAGTTTAAGCTTATCAAGGATTCAAATTTTAAGCTCACTTAACCAAATATGCATCCTACCTTGACCCTAGCCCCATTACAACCTAAAGAAAAGACCTCATGATATTTGTATGCATGCATGAAATATATGTCGATTGTTAGAAGAAAAACAAATCTTAGAAAGCATGATTAGGGGAGAATTGAGTGAATCAACCCCAAGCACCGAGCGACTAGAGTGCAAACACTTCCGGTGAGAGTTCGATGCTCAATCTTTTGATTCCCGGCTCTCGCGAGCATTCCTCATGCAAAGTTGCATATATTGCATTTGACGCTTAGAAATTGGCAAGTCCTATGCATTGACCACCGTCGTGTCCCATGTGCTCGCATATGTCATAAGAAAGCTGATTTGTTCCTAACCAAGTAGATAATAGCAATAGTCATAGTTGCATGCATATAAGTAGGTTGCATTTCATGAGTCTTATACTTTTGCAACCCCTCGGTCTTCTGTGTTTCTTTGCATTTCCCTAAGCATGAGGACATGCTAGAATCTAAGTGTGGGGAGGTTGACAAACCCCATTTTGAGGGTTTGTCTTGTGCTGATTTCAGGGGTTTTATCAATGATTCCACACACTTTCTATATAAAAATACAAGAGTTTGCATTCCTTTCCTAGTTTTGCCTCATGAATGAAAACATGCTTATTTTGCACTAAAATGGATACATTTCTAATCTTCTCTTGATGCCATTCGATGCCGTGACTTGTGTGTTAAGTGGTTTCAGGATATAGAGTAGGAATGGACAGGATAAGAGAAGGAAGACGGGTGCAAAGGAAGGAAGCATGGGAATTGAGCTTTGGAAATTTCTGCATGGGCGCGTGCGCGCACCTGGCGCGCCCGCGCGGATAAAAGCAACGTGAAGCCGAGACTAAGAGCCAAGCCACGAGCCGGCTTGAGTAGCGGCTAAGCCAGGATCCTAATGGACGCGCACGCGTACATCACGCCTCCGCGCACATCACAAGACGCCTCAACAGCGCGTGCGCGTACCTTGCGCGTGCGCGCCGATTTGCGAATGTGATTTTTTTAAGAAGTCACGTGACTTAGGCGTGGAGGTAGTTAAGAATCCCACTTTTGGGGAAATGCCTTGGCGGGAAAAGCTTAAGAAGACCAAAGGAGCAAGGGTTAAGGACACTTAGTTCATTTTCTAGAATTAGATATTTTTGGAGGAGAGTTAGTTACATTTTTGGGAGAAGAAGAGGGAGATTCCAAGCTTTTCACTAGGGTTCATCTTCATCCAATTTCTGAATTTTCAGTGACTTTTTTTGGTGAGATCCATTACAATTCTCACTCCACTTTGTTCATGTCATAGATTTTCCTCTCCAATTTCAAGTAGTAGTTGTAATTGATCAATTCTCATAGATCTAGAATTCAACTTTGTAATTTTGGATTTCATCCATACTTTGAGAATTTGATTTCTATTGTTACTCTTTGAGACTTGTTGTTAGATCCTTGTGTTGCAATACTTTCAATTCTACTTTTCTTCTCATTTTACTATGACTTTCTTTTTCGCTCATCACATGTTTGATAAAATGTCAACACTAGCTATGGAGTAGAATTTTTACACTTGGCATAGGGTTTGGTCATTGGAAGAAGTTGAATAGTTATATCAATAGTTGATTTGGAATTAGGGATTGCTAGTTGGCTTGGAGTGCACTAAAGCTAGATTCCCATGAGGTGAAGCTAGGACTTGTGACTCAAGTTGATTGTTTTCATTTGATTTTCCTCTATACTTAGGGGATAACTAAATGAAGCAAAGCCTAATTGTTTTCAACATTGAATGGACTATAAGGATAGAATTTCTAATGCCAACCCTAAGCCAAGTCTTTTGATAATTGATTGTTTGTTTCTCATTGTTTTGCTAAAACCTTCAAAGAATTCCAACAAAGCTTACTAAATCAATAAGATGCACACTTTGGCAATTCCAAGGGAGAACGACTCGGGAGACTAATACTCTCGGATATAGATTGTAGTTGATGATGGATTTCGCTCGGTTTAGACTATACTACGATTGATCACTTGATAATTTCTACACCGACAAAAATTCATTCGTCAAAATGGCGCCGTTGCCGGGGAATTTTGCTTAGTGTGCCATGTTATTGTTTGGATTAAGCGTGTATATATGTACATAGTTGCACTTCATTGTAAATTGCTCAAGTGACTAACCCCTCATCGTTACAATGAATCTCATTTCCCCTTCATTGCATGACGTGTTCACAACCGAATCCGAGCTTAGTCCCTCATCGAGTATTCCTTTTTTTTAAAGACCAAAACGACGTCGTTTTGGTGAAAAAAAAAGAGAAAAAAGTTTCGAACTAGCCGAGTTACGCCGATTCGCCAGTTTTTATCCAAACCGGACGGTTCACCTGGATGAAGGTAGAAAGGAGAGCCTCATTAGACTGGTGACATTATAGGGGTGGCAAACGTGTAACACCCTAACTTTTAGCACGTCATGATTGTACCAAAAGTAAGGCGTTAAGGACCTGATTTCCTTTATTATAAATTTACTATTGAGCCTTTACGTCGATATCGCGTTTCACTTTTTAAGAAAATTTCAGAAAAAAGATTTTAGTAATTAAAATCACATAATAAAAGATTTTCAAATAATAATAATCACATAATTACTAATAATAATAGATGCTATACGATTAAATTCAATGTAAAACTCAAATACAATACCTATCCCTCTGGATAAAATAAAAAACCCTAAAGCAACAAGGACGAGGGAACTGATGAGCGGATAATTTGTACGCTTTTTGGCATTGTTTTTAGTATCTTTTAGTTAGTTTTTAGTATACTTTTATTAGTTTTTTAATTAAAATTCACTTTTCTGGACCTTACTATGAGTTTGTGTGTTTTTCTGTGATTTCAGGTATTTTCTGACTGAAATTGAAGTTTCTGAGCAAAAATCTGATCCAGAGACTGAAAAGGACTGCAGATGCTGTTGGATTCTGACCTCCCTGCACTCGAAGTGGATTTTCTGAAGCTACAGAAGCCCAATTGGCGCGCTCTCAACAGCGTTGGAAAGTAGACATCCTGGGCTTTCCAGCAATATATGATAGTCCATACTTTGCCCAAGATTTGATGGCCCAAACCGGCGTAGCAATTCGGCCTCAGAAATTCCAGCGTTAAACGCCGGAACTGGCATAAAACTTGGAGTTAAACGCCCAAACTGGCATGAAAGCTGGCGTTTAACTCCAGAAAAGGTCTCTACACGAAATTACTTCATTGCTCAGCCCAAGCACACACCAAGTGAGCCCGGAAGTGGATTTTTCTGTCATTTACTCATTTCTGTAAACCTTAGGATACTAGTTTGCTATTAATAGGACCTTTTGACATTGTATCCGTACCTTATGACCTCATGACATTTTTACACGTTTCTTTGTGTACATTCCACGGCATGAGTCTCTAAACCCCATGGTTGGGGGTGAGGAGCTCTGCTGTGTCTTGATGGATTAATGCAATTACTACTGTTTCTTATTCAATCATGCTTGCTTCGATTCTAAGATATCACTTGTTCTTAACCCGGATGAATGTGATGATCCGTGACACTCATCATCATTCTCAATTATGAACATGTGCCTGACAACCACCTCTGTTCTATCTTGGATTGAGTAGATATCTCTTGGATTCCTTAACCAGAATCTTCGTGGTATAAGCTAGAACTGATGGCGGCATTCAAGAGAATCCGGAAGGTCTAAACCTTGTCTGTGGTATTCTGAGTAGGATTCAATGACTGAATGACTGTGACGTGCTTCAAACTCCTGAGGGCGGGGCGTTAGTGACAGACGCAAAAGAATCACTGGATTCTATTCCGGCCTGATTGAGAACCGACAGATGGATAGCCGTGCCGTGACAGGGTGCGTTGAACATTTCCAATGAGAGGATGGGAGGTAGCCACTGACAACGGTGAAACCCTACATACAGCTTGCCATGGAAGGAGCCTTGCGTGTTTGATGAAGAAGACAGTAGGAAAGCAGAGATTCAGAAGATGGAGCATCTCCAAAACCCCAGCCTATTCTCCATTACTGCAATACAAGTAACCATTTCATGTTCTTTTGCTTTTTACAATCAATCCTGATAATTTCTGATATCCTGACTAAGATTTACAAGATAACCATAGCTTGCTTCAAGCCGACAATCTCCGTGGGATCGACCCTTGCTCACGCAAGGTATTACTTGGACGACCCAGTGCACTTGCTGGTTAGTTGTGCGGGATTGCAAAAGTGTGATTGCAATTTCGTGCACCAGGAACTCTATAAAAACAACAGGAATCACAAATAAATCTACTAATCGTCTGCAGCTTCTTACTGAATCTCCGAACCTGTGTCACTGAAAGGGTGGAAGATTTGGGGTGAGAACAAACCACACGTTCTCAGTAGGGAATGAGAATGCCGTAAAAGTAATGAAATAAAGTGCAAATAATTAACTTTACTCAATAAAAATATATTTTTATCAAACCCTTTGAAAATACTCTTGGTTCTACTTTAGACAATTAATTACCTCCTTTTAAAATCTCTTAACTCAAAACAAATCTTAAATATAAAACTAGTCACATTTTCTGTCTCTCGGCCACATAGTTAATCCTCAGTCAAACGTCAACTCGTAATCACTTTAATACACTCACAAACAAGTAGTGCAAGCAAGAGATTCAATTCAATATACAAGCAAGTCACAACAAGACAAACAGTACAAACACAAAGTAATAAGACAAGCAAGCGCAATCAACTGCAAATGTACAAACAACATGATGCATGTCTATCCCTAACGCAGGCCATGAGTTCATGTGTCGGTTGCCTACCCGCTCCCGACATTACCCGGGCACAAGTCCCAGGTATGGCTTTCCAGATGCATATAGTGTGCTTATAAGTCGTACGGCCAGGCCGCATACAGTGTGACTTTAAGTCGTACGGCCAGGCCGCATACAGTGTGACTTTCCAAATCAATAAGCGTACATCTGGAAAACAGTTCTCAGTGTGTGGGCGTCCTCACTTTACATTTGGCACTAAGGCCCAAACAATGTCACATCTGCTCTCCTGTGGCAGACACTTCATTAATTAATATATTCCTTTAATCCTTGTTATCTGCTCTCCTGTGGCAGAGATCCTTTTAGTTAATATATTCTTTAAATCCTTGTTCTCTGCTCTCCTGTGGCAGAGATTCCTTTTCTTAATAAACCGAGCTCAAATCATTACTTAAAACAAAATCTCTCCTTAAAAGATTGGGTTTAAAACATTATATTTTTCTTAAAAAATCAAACTTTAAAATAGAATAAATCTTTTCTTAACTAAATATATATCAAATAGTTTAATTTTCCCAAAACCAAATCTTTTAAAATAGTATTCCAAACAAAACCTCAATTTCATCAAAATTTCGGCAGTATCTCCCCTAAAACTCGGGATATGCCACCCTTTCGGGTTTTCTCTTTCTCAACAAATCACGATCTTAACTCAAAATCAATCTTAAAAACCAAAATCAGCATTGCCAAGCATCTTTAAAACCATCACAGATCAAACATTCATATATTTGTAATAATTCAGTAAACTTCTTAGGCATTCAAAGTTTAAAATACTTAATTTAATAAAATACCCCCTACCTCCGTATGAAATTAAAATCAACGAAAGTTTCGGAAAAACTTTCTGATCGAGCTGCTGAAGAGGAAAGCGTCAGAAATCATCTGTGCCTCCTAGAAATCCAATTGGCCGAACTCAAGAAAAAGAGAAGCTACGTCACCGTCAACTTCTACCGGATAAAAGTAACGCCAACATGTAGAAGAGGAGGATACAAACACTTTTACTGGATTAGATTTTTTATTAGAGTTACGGATCTCAAGAAATTGGGGCCGAAAACTCATGGTTTCCATGGAAGCTCATTCGGTCTTTCTTTCTTCTTTCTCCCAAGTTCACTCAGTGAATAATGAATAGAAGGAAAGATGATTGTGATAAGTGAAGTTTTGTGGTGATTAAAGCATTATAGGTGTCATTAGTTAATAAGGAATGAAACATGTGTCATGATATTAACATATATATACGTATATGTATTAATACAAGCTACCCTAGGTTTTTCTTACTTTTTGTTTCCTTAATGGTTTCGGCTAATAATAATAATAATAATAATAATAATAATAATAATAATAATAATAATAATAATAATAATAATAATAATAATCAATTTTAATTTTGTCTACTAAAATAATTTTTAATAAATAATTCAAACTAATAAAATAAGTTATAATCAAATTAAATTTTAATAATAATAAAATTCTATTTAATTATTTTTGTTAGAAATATTTTTTTTTAAAAACAAAGTTCAACAAATATAATAACTCATAAATAGCTAATTATTTAATTTTCGAAAACTTAGGATCTTACATTCTACCCCATTTATAAAAATTTTCGTCCTCGAAAATTGATATAAGATAGAAAAGGTTTGCATCAACTTCACTTTCAAAACGTCAAAAAAGAAAGAAAAAGATTTGGCATGTCCAGTTCATGTGAAGAAAATCATATCTTATAAATGACAAGATATGGTCGGGAGTTATTCAAAACATATCTCAAGAAAGAAGTTCGAAACAAAAATTTCTCTGCAAGCAATCAAGGAAGAGATGACTTCAAACTACTTTAGCACGAATAAGGAGTATATGTTTTCCTAAAACTTTACTTCTAACGTTCTCAAATCCCATGATTCATGTTACCTATTACTTCTATCTCGTCTATGATAATCCATTAGTGTTTCCATATACATGAATCATTAGTATTAAGTTGGCCAGACCTAATACCATGAGAGATGCAATAGTCGACTAACAGAATTAATCAATAGACAATCATGCATTTGAAACTCAAACTCTTGTCAGTCGGACAAGTCCTACTGCATGACAAACACTCAAAGTATGCAGTAAAGCATAGTCAGTCCATTCCCAAGGCTCTAACGGGAACGAACTGCTCTGATACCATAATGTAACACCCTAACTTTTAGCACGTCATGATCGTACCAAAAGTAAGGCGTTACGGACCTGATTTCCTTTATTATAAATTTACTATTGAGCCTTTACGTCGATATCGCGTTTCAATTTTTAAGAAAATTTTAGAAAAAAGATTTTAGTAATTAAAATCACATAACAAAAGATTTTCAAATAATAATAATCACATAATTACTAATAATAATAGATGCTATACGATTAAATTCAATGTAAAACTCAAATACAATACCTATCCTTCTGGATAAAATAAAAAACCCTAAAGCAACAAGGACGAGGGAACTCTATAAAAACAATAGGAATCACAAATAAATCTACTAATCGTCTGCAGCTTCTTACTGAATCTCCGAACCTGTGTCACTGAAAGGGTGGAAGATTTGGGGTGAGAACAAACCACACGTTCTCAGTAGGGAATGAGAATGCCGTAAAAGTAATGAAATAAAGTGCAAATAATTAACTTTACTCAATAAAAATATATTTTTATCAAACCCTTTGAAAATACTCTTGGTTCTACTTTAGACAATTAATTACCTCCTTTTAAAATCTCTTAACTCAAAACAAATCTTAAATATAAAACTAGTCACATTTTCTGTCTCTCAGCCACATAGTTAATCCTCAGTCAAACGTCAACTCGTAATCACTTTAATACACTCACAAACAAGTAGTGCAAGCAAGAGATTCAATTCAATATACAAGCAAGTCAAAACAAGACAAACAGTACAAACACAAAGTAATAAGACAAGCAAGCGCAATCAACTACAAATGTGCAAACAACATGATGCATGTCTATCCCTAACGCAGGCCATGAGTTTATGTATCGGTTGCCTACCCGCTCCCGACATTACCCAGGCACAAGTCCCAGGTATGGCTTTCCAGATGCATACAGTGTGCTTATAAGTCGTACGACCAGGCATACAGTGTGACTTTAAGTCGTACGGCCAGGCCGCATACAGTGTGACTTTCCAAATCAATAAGCGTACATCTGGAAAACAGTTCTCAGTGTGTGGGCATCCCCACTTTACATTTGGCACTAAGGCCCAAATAATGTCATATCTGCTCTCCTGTGGCAGATACTTCATTAATTAATATATTCCTTTAATCCTTGTTCTCTGCTCTCCTGTGGCAGAGATCCTTTTAGTTAATATATTTTTTAAATCCTTGTTCTCTGCTCTCCTGTGGCAGAGATTCCTTTTCTTAATAAACCGAGCTCAAATCATTACTTAAAACAAAATCTCTCCTTAAAAGATTAGGTTTAAAACATTATATTTTTCTTAAAAAATCAAACTTTAAAATAGAATAAATCTTTTCTTAACTAAATATATATCAAATAGTTTAATTTTTCCAAAACCAAATCTTTTAAAATAGTATTCCAAACAAAACCTCAATTTCATCAAAATTTCGGCAGTATCTCCCCTAAAACTCGGGATATGCCACCCTTTCGGGTTTCCTCTTTCTCAACAAATCACGATCTTAACTCAAAATCAATCTTAAAAACCAAAATCAGCATTGCCAAGCATCTTTAAAACCATCACAGATCAAACATTCATATATTTGTAATAATTCAGTAAACTTCTTAGGCATTCAAAGTTTAAAATACTTAATTTAATAAAATACCCCCTACCTCCGTATGAAATTAAAATCAACGAAAGTTTCGGAAAAACTTTCTAATCGAGCTGCTGAAGAGGAAAGCGTCAGAAATCATCTGTGCCTCATAGAAATCCAGTTGGCCGAACTCAAGAAAAAGAGAAGCTACGTCACCGTCAACTTCTACCGGATAAAAGTAACGCCAACATGTAGAAGAGGAGGATACAAACACTTTTACTGGATTAGATTTTTTATTAGAGTTACGGATCTCAAGAAATTGGGGCCGAAAACTCATGGTTTCCATGGAAGCTCATTCGGTCTTGCTTTCTTCTTTCTCCCAAGTTCACTCAGTGAATAATGAATAGAAGAAAAGATGATTGTGATAAGTGAAGTTTTGTGGTGATTAAAGCATTATAGGTGTCATTAGTTAATAAGGAATGAAACATGTGTCATGATATTAACATATATATACGTATATGTATTAATACAAGCTACCCTAGGTTTTTCTTACTTTTTGTTTCCTTAATGGTTTCGGCTAATAATAATAATAATAATAATAATAATAATAATAATAATAATAATAATAATAATAATAATAATTAATTTTAATTTTGTCTATTAAAATAATTTTTAATAAATAATTCAAACTAATAAAATAAGTTATAATCAAATTAAATTTTAATAATAATAAAATTTTATTTAATTATTTTTGTTAGAAATAATTTTCTTAAAAACAAAGTTCAACAAATATAGTAACTCATAAATAGCTAATTATTTAATTTTCGAAAATTTAGGGTCTTACAAAACGGGCCTAAACGCATCGGGTCGGCCCACGTAAACCGTAAAAAAAGGCGGGTTTGGCTGAAAAATTGGGATCGCCAAATAGCAAAAGCCTGCCTAACCCACACCACTTAAACCGCGGGCTTTGGCAGATTTTGGCGGGGCGGGACGGGCTTTCCCGCCGGGCTTAGTATTTTTTTGGCAAGAGGTATTTTTACAATTTTTTTTGCAAAAACCCAACTCACAAGAAAATGAAGATGAAAATTGAGTGTTTTGGATTATGTTTATTTTGTTTCAGAGACAATATTTATAATTATGTTTTGGATTATGTTTATTTTGCTTTGGGAACAATATTTATAATTATATTTTGGATAAAAACTTGGTTTATAATTATATCTACTTGTCTACTTGTCTACTTGTCTACTTGATATACTAAAACTGGGTTTTTCCCCAACTAATAAAGATGACGTGTCGATCCCTCGTGACTCCGTTTTCCCTCCAAAATGAATGCACTTTTCTCTATTCTAAATTATTTTATAAAAAATATCTTTATTATAATTATATTATAATTAATATTTAATAAATAATATATAATTATACTAATTTAAGAATATATCTTCATTATAATTATATCAAATCAATATTTAATGCATTATTAAACTACTTATTGATTATCAATTAAAAATATTTTTAATCATTTTAATAATAATAATAATAATAATAATAATAATAATAATAATAATAATAATAATAATAATAATAATAATAATAATATATGATAATGATATGATAATGACACCGGTCGTGGTAATCATGATAAGAATATTTAATTCTAATCATAAAATGATCAAATCTTATGATATTAATATGACACATTAATTTTAAATATTTTTAGTCATTTTAATTATATTAATTTTAAAAATATTGATATAATTCTAATTTTTATTCATTATCTAATAATAATAATAATAATAATAATAATAATAATAATAATAATAATAATAATAATAATAATAACCCGTATATAAAATCTTATATTATCATTTCAATTAAAATAATAATACACGGGTAATTATAATTTAAAATTGAAGTTATAATTTTAAATTATCTGTATATAAACTATTTCAATTACTCGTATACTAAAACTGGGTTTTTTCCCAACTAATAGAAGTGAGGTGTTGATTCCTCATGAATCTATTTTTCCGCCAAAATGAATGCACTATTTTCTCTTTTAAGTTTATTTTATAAAAATATCTTTATCATAATTATACTATAATTAGCACTTAAGTAATAATGCATAATTATACTAATTTAGGAAAATATCTTTATTATAGTTATATAAAATCAATATTTAATGCATTATTAAACTACTTATCAATTATAATGGAAAATATTTTTAAATTACAATTAATTATATTAATAATAACAATAATAATAATAATAATAATAATAATAATAATAATAATAATAATAATAATAATAATAATATAATATGATAATTATATGATAATGGCACCGGTTATTAATAACTAATTTATATTTCTCTGAATAAATTTATTTTAGAAAAATATCTTATTATAATTATATTACAATATTACAATTAATATTTAATAAATAATACATAATTATACTAATTTAAGAAAATATTTTTATTATCTATCTATTCTATCTATCTATCTATCTATCTATCTATCTATCTATTCTATTATATAAAAATCGAATTTTTACACTTAATGATAGAACTGATGTGGCATGCTCTTGAGGTATTTCCTGATTTATTTTATTTAATTGGTTAAAGTAAATCAATTATAATTAATTAATTATATCAATTAATTAATTTGATTAGACATTTAAATCTCACTATTTATTATAATTTATATGAATTGATTAATTATAATTAATTATATCAATTAATTATGCAATTATATAATTAGTTATTTTTTTATATATCTATTGTATTGATCATTTACATTAGTGAGATTATTTTTATTATTAATATTTATAAATATGCTATTATTTATATAATTAATTGAATCATCTTATTTGTTTAAATTTAATTCTATTAAATTAGTTATTTAAGGTGCCATCGCTATTTCTATTTTTAAAGAATTTTTTAATATTATTTAACAGTTCTAATCACGTAATAACAATTAAAAAAGATAGAACAAAAAATTTTTTAATGTGAAAATAGGGCCAAAAAAATAAATTTATTTAATAATTTTTTTAGAATATATATGTTTTTTTATAGATAATTATTGTAAGACATGAAAAATTATTAAATTCTAACAATAATTTTTTATATATATGTTTTTTTAATATATATGTTTTTTTTTGACAAAATTTTACTCATGATGATAATTCTTCTAATGGTGTAAATGCGAAAAATTATATTTTTACTTTTTGATATAATCGATATATTTTTAACAATGAATAGTAATTAATCCCTTATATTTTTAATCAAAGCACGATAGTTTCTATTTATAGATATTAATGGATGATTGTTTCTTTAAAAATAAAATGCATTATGATTTTAGGTTATTTTATAATTAACAATAATACTTGATTATTTCTTTAAAAATAAATTACATTATGATTTTAGGTTATTTCACAATAATCATTAATGTTCATAATATTGAATTACTCTAAATTTTTTATTTTCTATCGTTAGTAGTTAATCCCAAATTAAAAAGATTATGTTAAATTGTTGAATAGTCAAAGTATAACCGGAGTTAATTTAATTTATTTGTTTATTAATATAATTGATTGAAAGCATAAATGATAAATAAGACAAGCAAATAATTAGAAAAATAAAATGTTAGTAATTACTTAAAATAGATAATAAAATAAGTTATAGGGTATTACTTTATTTAAATTATTAATAATTAAAAGAATAAAAGGTCAGTAATTATTTTTAAAAATGACATTAAATTTAGTTTTATGGTACTAATTTATTTGAGTTGTTGAAAAAATTTTATAATTTTCAGATTTATACCTACTCAATTTATGTATCTTATTTTATTCTATTTTAACAAAAAATTGAGACGTGTATTTTTTATTATTTATTTAAAAAATATAGCAAAATGAGTTATATTAACTAAAATTAATTATCAATAATTGATATCAATTAATTGATTGTATTAATTTATAAAATTAATAACGTATAATAAATGTTGTGAAATTAATTATAATAAATTAATAATTAATAAATAAATAATTAAAAATGACTTTTTGTATTGCTTTTTAATGGCTACACGTTTTTATAATTTTACTTTTTCTTTATCTCTTTCTTTCACATTTATTTCTTTTAATTTATTGTACTAAATCAATTATACTAATTATTTGTATTAAATGATTAAATACTATTTAATGGGTTATTATAACTGTGTCTTTAGACTATAGGATAAAAATATTATAAAAATTGTTGAAAAATAAATATTTTTAAAATGTGTCCTTAAGACATAAATTAACTAAATTATTTTTTAATTTAATATATTTGATTCATTCAATTATATTAATTATAACTAGTCAATTATGTAATTTGATTTGATTAGCATAAATATTTTATTATTTAACATTTTATTTGATTCATTAAATTGCATTAATCATAACTTCAAATATTTAATTTAATTAGAGTAAATATCAAATTATTTTAAATTTTTTAATTCATTAAACCAAATTAATTATAACTAATTATTTGTAATTTTTTATTTTTATTTTTTATCTTAATTTTGCTAATATTTTTATATGATTTTGTTTTATATTCTTTTTTTATTTATTTTGATTAATAATTCTTAAGGGTATTATTATTTTATTTAAAGATAATTTAAATTTTTTGTAATATTTTTATAAAAGTTGATTAATAGGTTTTTCTTCAAAATATTTTTTTTGAAAATTTTTTAATAAGATCGTATTTTGATTTTTCTCTTTCATCATTTGTATTAATTAATTATATTAATCTTCTATTGCAATACATTTTTTATCTACTCCATACATTATCTTTTCTATCTTATTTTATTTTTTTAATTGCTCTTTTTACTTTATTTTTAATTATTTATTTTGCTTTTGCTTCTCATATATAGATTTATTATAATTCATCACAGGTTCTTTTTGAATTAAAATAATTATTTAGATTATATTTTACCATTGATGCTTTTATTTTGTTTAGTGTATTTTTTTTAGTCTGTGTTTAATATAATAATTTGTAAATATTTATTCTATTATATAAAAATTAAATTTTTGCACTTAATGATAAAATTGTTTGGCATATTTCTGATGGTATTTTTCGATTTATTTCTTTTAACTCATTAAATTCAATTTATTATAATAAATTAATTATATCAAATAATTGATTTGGTTAATTACTTAAATATCATACAATTTATTATAATTTCTATCAATCAATTAATTGTAATTCAAATTGAATGATTATTTTGTTACGAAATTATTATTTTCTAATCTATTTATGGGCAATACATATATTAATTATAATAGCAAATTAAGCTATTTTACATTAAATGATTTATATAATGGTCATCTCATTTATTATCATAAATGCTGAATTAAATAAGTCATTATTACTGTAGATTTAGAATTAAATTGAGATTAAAACCAGAGATACTATTTTATTTTACCTTTAGGGTTTAATGGGTGTCATACTCAGATATAAATGATGATGACTTCCAAATTTTGGTCTCCAACACATCAAAGCCACATCCGTAACTATTTTTCCATAAAAGGAATTGCGATTCAACTTTATCAAGGATACAGAAGGTTTTCAAAGAACAAGGAAATTGTCTGAATTTGCACGAATTCTAAATGTTCGAACTTATGATGTTGTTTCAGTTGGTTGTCATTACGAGAATGACTCTAATCTATACGTGTCTAAGGACTAAAATAGATTAAATATTATGTAAATAATTTATTTCTAATATTGGTACTTGATTAAATTAGTTTTAGAGAAATTTAAATTATTGACTCAATTTATACATTACGACTATTTTTTTGAATATATTATTTTTACATTTTTTAATATACATTTTTTTTTCTGATTTTTAAGTTTATTTTCTTTTTTGGATATATGTATCACCTTTTTTTCTTATTTTATATTTCAGATTAGTAATATAATTATTAAGAAAAATGTATTTAAAAAAAGAAATATTAAAACATCACTATTTAACAAAAGGAAAGATACGTGGAAAAAAGAAAAACAAAAAATTAAAACATCACTATTAGAAAAAAACTGTTAATATGCGTATGAATGGGGTCGGGATTGAGGAATATATATGGATATAAAAAATAAAAAATTATTGCACGATTGTAGAATAAAAAATAATCATATATATAAAACGAAATAATTATAACAAAAATAATTAATATATATGATTTAAATGTTTTTAATAATTGGTAACATGGAGTTTAACAAAATATAATTCATATATTTTTTTATTTATGTATGTGTATATATATTAAGAAAAACTACCATAATATATATACACGTACATATATTTTACAAAATTAATATATACGTATATATAAATAATAAAAAATTATTATAATTTTTGAAAATTACACATGAACTCTTTTTTTCTCTCAAATAAATTTATTCTAATTATATTATAATTAGCTCATGAATAATGCATGATTATATTAATTTAGGAAAATATCTTCATTATAATTATATCAAATCAATATTCAATGCGTTATTAAAATACTTATTAATAATCGATATTTTTAATCCTTCTAATTATATCAATTGATATAGTTCTAATTCTCATTCAAGTGCAATAATTTTATTAGGAGATAGTTGATATACACATTAATAGTGGCCCATTTAATTTGATATCAATTAGTTAGTGGATAATAATAATAATAATAATAATAATAATAATAATAATAATAATAATAATAATATTATTATTATTATAATAATATCTACACGGTACATGCATTATATTTTAAAAAAGTAGAATATATTTTAAAAAAAATTAGAGTATCAATAATCAATTGTGATTAATATCAATATTAATAATTAATTCTTATAATTATTTTTATACTACTAAAAACTACATATAGTTTTTTTTTGTAGAATAAAAAAAGTTGTGATTCATAATATTTTCGTAAAGTTATATCGTATGTACACAAGATTAAATAGATAACAAATTGAATGTAATTAATATGTTTTATTTTCTGCTCATATTTTTTTATAAGGAATGTTAGGGGCCAACAACTTTTGTGATTTGTAGCCATCAAATAGCCATCAAGATAGTTTTAATGGTGTGAGATTAGTGTGAGATTTCATCCAATGGCTCACTTTTCTTTGCTGGTTACATGCTAGCCACAATTTAACAAAGTTGCTGACCCTTAGACTTTTTTTTTATTAATTATTTTACTTTTTATATTTACAATAAATATTGAATGTAAAAAAGAAAAAAATAATATTGAATGTTATCTATTTTATTTATTTAGAGTCATAATTAAATTTGATATAATTATAGCAAGTATTTAGAATTAATAATAACATGATATTATAATTTTAAGTTGTATAATATAATAAAAAAATGTAGCAATTTATGTATGATTCCTATATAGCAATAATATTATATATATTTATATATCTCCTCTTTTAGCTCTTCCTAAAAATATTGGCATATAATTAATGTCGATAACATATATATTAAACAAGTATCTCTATTAAATTAATCATAAAGGTTAATAAAATATAATGACATAAATTTTACCTAATTGTTGCAACTAGCAAGTATCTCTATTGAAAATATTTGTTAATTATTACCGTATATAATTAGTGTATATATATATATATATATATATATATATATATATATATAAAGATTAATAGTGAATTGTTACCATTATTTATCATCTAAAAAATTCGTACTTCAAACATAGATTTATTATTTTTCATACCTAAAGGCTACTAACTACGATTCTATCAACAGTGTTACCTATGGTAGATTATATAATGAAAAAGTTTGAAAAATAAACGCAAAAATTATAAGGTTATGGAAAGTCTTATCCAAATTTGACAAGAACAAGACGTCTTCCATAGAAATGATTCTCATGGATGATAAGGTAAGTTGATTATTTTTCATGATTCTTTCAAGGGATGCTAGGTCCATTTTATAAATATTTTTGGTTCATATTTTAAGTTTATTTGATAAGTAAACCCTTGCATGAATCAAAAAATGTGCGATTTTATAGATTTATAAGTGCTAATAGCCTTTATATTTAATTTGTTTTATAGTGTGATAATAGCCAATATATTTGTTGGTGGATTTAACTATCTCTATATTATTTACAATCACATTCAGTATATATGTCTAATCTATTGAAAAAAGTAGATTATTAAAACCGATTAATAACTATTTTAGAGGTAATCTAATTAACACTAGATTAAAAAAACAATACATAATATATTACTTTTTTATTAATCAAATTATTATAATTCAAATTAATTTTTAAAAAATAATTTAAAATTATAATTTCAATATTATTACGGATAATTACACTTATTTATTAGATATTTATAGGATTCTAGGACCGTCTCCCTAGACGAGGCGTGGCGGGCTTCCCCGCTTGCCACCCTAGGTGACAACAAGCAAGGGAATGAAGGGAACACCTTGGAGAAAGCTGATGACGGTGGTGGCGAAAATGTAAATGGCGAAGATGCTATTGATGTTGATGACAGTGATGCAAAGCTCACTAAATCAGATCGTGCTTCTGATCGCGAGTCTCAAGTTAAGGTAGGTGATGGATTTTCCGTGTTGTATTGCATCTGTTGCTGCTGTGGTTTGTATAAGTGTTATCTATGTTCGTCTCTATGATGAGATTCTAGTGTTTGAATTGATAATCTTATGAGGAGTTTAAGGTCTGATATATAGCACATTTTTTTAGTTTTAATTAGCTCAGTGCCTTAAAGTCATTATAATAAAATCTAGTTGATAAAGAAGTTCCACACTGATAAACCTATTTAGGTATGTGTTCCTTTGTGTGGAGTTTGTATACATTAGAGATTTAGATGAGACTGTGTGCATTTGTGGTTTGCATTTAAAAAATTAGTTTGAGTCCGACGAAGATCAAAACAAATGGTAGTTAGTCGAATTGCTAATGTCAATTACAAAAATGGATCGAATGAGTTGCTAGATAGCATTTCCTGTCAACATTATTTGCTAGTATTGCTACACGTTCAAGCCTAGTTCAAGCCAAGTTCATTTTAAGTTTCTGGTTTCACATTTGCTGCAATTTTTTCTCAGGATATTAAACAGCGCCTCCAATAAGCAGAAAGAACAAATGCTACTAGATGCTAAGGTACAGCAACTCTAAGATCAACTCATTCAGGCTAAAATCTATCTTTCCTTGCCAGTAGTAAAAAGCAACTCCCATCTTACACGGGAACTACGACTACGGGTAAAGGAAGTTTCACGAACACTTGGAGATGCAAGCAAGGATTCTGGCTTACCTAGGAAGTAAGTAACTATAAGAACACTGTTGTTTTCCCTGTTTGTGTTCCCATGCTATCTTATTATATTCAAGTTTATGTTTTCTTCTTTAAGTTTCTTTTACTGCTGCTTATAAAAATGACGAGTAAGTAATTTCTCTACCAAGCTCCATTTCTCGTCATAATATGTGTCTTACTATTGGCAGTGCAAATGAGAGAATGAAGGCGATGGAACAAACTTTGTTGAAAGGGAAGCAAGCTCAAGATGATTGTGCTGCTGTTGTGAAGAAGCTTCGGGCTATGATCCACTCAACAGTGGAGCAGCTCCATGCACACAAGAAGCAGACTTTGTTCTTAACACAATTAACAGCAAAAACATTGCCAAAAGGTCCTCATTGTCTTCCACTGCGCCTTACAACTGAGTATTATAGCTTGAATTCTTCTCAGCAACAGTTCCCCAGTCAAGAGAAGTTAGAAGACCCTCGACTATACCATTATGCAATATTCTCAGACAACATATTGGCTGCGGCTGTTGTTGTGAATTCAACTGCTGTTAATGCTAAGGTATCTGTTTTTCAATGTTGCGAATTCTTGACATCAAAGGAAAAATGGTGGAGTGTGCTAGGGGTATAGCTGTGCTTTATCTATTTTAACTAAGAAAGATGGTTTCTATTTTATTTTTGCCCCAAGTTTGTGAAGTAAAAGAAATTAAAAATTATCAGCACTGATGCTGTTTCGATTCCCCATTGACATGACTTGCTTATAATAATTTTATTTAATGAATTTGCAGGACACCTCAAAGCATGTTTTTCACATTGTTACTGGGAGACTCAATTATGTGGCAATGAGGATGTGGTTTTTGGCAAATCCACCCGGCAATGCAACCATTCAGGTTCAGAACATTGAAGATTTTACTTGGTTGAACGCAAGTTATAGTCCTGTTCTTAGGCAGTTGGGCTCTCCATCCATGATTGATTATTACTTCAAGACTCATCCAGCAACTTCTGATTCAAACCTGATGTTTAGAAATCCAAAATATTTATCTATCTTGAATCATCTCCGTTTCTACCTTCCTGAGATCTTTCCAAAGCTCAACAAGGTGCTGTTCTTGGATGATGATATAGTTGTGAAGAAGGATCTGACTGGTCTTTGGTCAGTTGATCTGAAAGGCAATGTAAATGGTGCTGTAGAAACTTGTGGAGAAAGTTTTCATCGATTTGATCGTTATCTTAACTTCTCCCATCCTCTTATCGCAAAGAATTTTGACCCACGTATATTTGATTTAGTCGAATGGAAGAGGCAAAACATCACAGAGGTGTACCACAACTGGCAGAATCTGGTAAGTGATACAGTTTGGTTTACCTTTTCAGTATGTATCCCATATGATTGGTAATAAATTCACATAAATTATATGTAGATTAGTGACTTTTTTTTCACCATTAAACTTATTAGCTAATAAATAGGCATTTAAGGCATGTTATCAATATGTTTCATACTATCATTCAAAAATTGCGGATAGGAGTATGTATAATGATTTGAACTCGGTTTGACTGTTTGAGAAATGGAATGTATCATGTATGCAACATTAGGCAGTTTGCGATTTCCTTAAACTATTTTTTGACATATCTTGTTTCTTGGTCATAGAATCGTTGACTGATTTTTGTTTGCAATTAAATTGAATTACAGAATCATGATAGACAGTTGTGGAAGTTAGGAACACTGCCACCGGGTCTCATAACATTCTGGAAACAAACTTTCCCACTGAACCGATCTTGGCATGTCCTGGGTCTCGGCTACAACCCCAATGTCAACCAAAGAGATATTGATCGCGCTGCCGTTATCCACTACAATGGCAACTTGAAGCCATGGCTTGAGATAAGTATTCCCAAGTTCCGAAGTCATTGGACAAAGTATGTCGATTATGCATGTGTATTTGCGAGAATGCAACATCAACCCATAGAGATGTGTCTTCTTGGTACATTAAACCACTGATTGAAGTTTTCTTGGCACTAGCCATGCTGCAATGCACCGTACAGGTCTGCATTTTCATGTGTAGGGCTTCTAATTTTTTGCTAAAGCTTTACAATTCTTTTTGTATTGGTTTTCTCTGTTTTATGTCGGTATTTTTTGGATTTGGGCATAGTAGAGATTAAGAGTAAAAAATCAGAGTATCAATTTGCAACCATTGAACCTTGATCACTTACCAACAGAGATGCTAACTGTACTTGTAAATGAAAATAGCTATTTTTAAGTTCTCTCCTCTTTGCCTCTTTGTTGTAGCTTGTATCCTACCACTTCCCTAAACAATTCCTTTGTCTTGTAGTTGTACAATTCCTTGTTCTTTTATTGAAGTTGACACTCTTTTCAATACCCTTAATGCTATTAATCATTTTTTAAGCTCCTAACCCATCATTCATATTAACTTCATGTGGTTATGTTTTGATTTCAAATGGATTGTTATATGTTTCCTCACCTTGTTTCTGGTTTACAAGGATATATGTAGCTGCTAATATTGTAACAACTTAAACTATCTCTACTATGCTGGTTGCTCAGCTAAGAAGTTAGTTTGATGTAGTAAAACATAGCATCACCTTGCTGCAGTAAATGGTGAGCTTCTTGCCACCAGAATTGAGCTTCTCCTTCTAACTGATACGTGGCAAACTCCATATATTGGTTTTTCGGCACATGTTGAGCATGCAATGCTCTTTCCATGGCAAACTTGGTGCGGAATTTAGAATATCCACAACTTAACCGGCAAGTGCATTAGGTCATCTAAGTAATACCTCAGGTGAGTGAGGGTCGATCCCACGAAGATTGTCGGACTGAGTAACAATAGTTATCTAATTGGCTTAGTTAGGAAAACAAAAAAGGTTGTTTGATGATGTAATTCACATAAAACAATGAACAAGAGAATAAAGAAAGCAAATAAAAGGTTTGGTGTAAAAACAGTGAGAGAAAATAGTTAAAGTTTCGGAGATGTTTACTTTTCCAAATTAAAAGTTCTTACCAACTATTTTAACAATGCATGATTCATTTCATGGCAAACTGTAATTAACTAAACCCTAATCTCTTAGTGATTTAGTTTCCTCTAACCTTCATTAACTGCCACTCTCGTGGTCACTTAATTCCGATTAGAGGGTTAAGTTCAAAAACTAGTTTATAGCCACAAAAACCCTAATTACCCAAAGCTAACAGGATTATATGTCACATATCCCAATTAGTTCATGTAATTAGCAATTTAGGAGGAATTTGTTTTCAAAGTGTTGTTCAAGCGAGATAACTCTCTCGAGAATCACAAGAACTCATGTAGAATAAGGGTCATACTCTCGTTCCACCCAAATTCATAAGATTAAGAACGAACATTAATTAAAATAACAAAGCAATAATCTTAATTCATAAAAATAAACAGAGCTCCTAACCTTAACCAAGGAGGTTCAGTGGCTCATAATTTACAGAGAAAATTAGGGTTCTGAAAAGTGTGCGGAAGAGAAAAGATCCGGATCCCCTCTAAAGGGTAAATCTTTTTCCTTTTATATCTAACCTAATTTGATTTGAAAATAAAATAGAATAATAATGTCTAGGCCTAAAAAATTTTATTTGTAAATAAAAATAATTAAAATATGATAAAAGATAACAATTAAAAGCTAAATCCCACTAAAGATGCTTCCTTGGGTGAGTTTGACCCATATTCTGGCATTTAACTGGTATTTTTCTGGCGTTTAGCACTGGCAAGGGGAAGTTCTGGCATTTTTCTATCCTCTTCGGGTGCTAAACGCCAGGTTCGGTATTTAGCGCCAGAATTGGCAGTGAATACAGAAGAAAAGTATAGACTATTATATATCGTAAGAAAGCTCTAAAAGTTGGCTTTCCAATGCCGTTAAAACCACGTCAATTGAACCTCTGTAGTTTAAGTTAGGCTCGTTGGAATGCAAGGAGGTCAGGGTTGACAACATCCACTTTCTTCCTTTGTTTTTTGCACAAAACTATACCAAATTTGCCTGAATTTAACCTGAAATAATAAAAATATTAAAACAACCCAACGTAGCATCCAAAGAGGATTTTTGCACTAAAATATTATGAAACTAAATAAAATCTAATAAAAAATAACTAGAAAATGAAGGAAAAAAGGGTACAAGATGCTCACGCATCAATGATCATTGACCATTAACCCTTGTCAAGATCTTTCTTAATTGATTTCTTTAATTGCCTTAGTTTAATTGTTTTTTATATTTAGTTATTGTTTATTTCTTTAATTTCTTACTATTTACATTATTCGTTATTGCGACCGAACCTCTAATTTCTTTATAGCCAATAATTGAACACTCGATTGTAATTCTTAGGGAGAACGACCCGGAATACTACTTTCGGTTATTTTGATTTGTATTATGACAATCATTTAAACTTTAATTCTTGTTAATTGTTAGTTTAAAACTATACTTGCAATGCAATTCTTTTTGTGAAATTCTAGACCGACATAAATCCTCCAACAGAGAGGTGTTATATATTAAACAAGGTTATTGATTTTAATTTTCAAGTATAAAGAAACATTTTGATTTATTGCAATTCACCTTGGGGGTGTCAAGTGGGATTAGAATTTTTTTCTAGTTTCTCATAAACTTAAAAATGTGTCTCTCCTTGTTTTATTTTCATTGTCACATAATCTAAGTTATCTTGTCAAATTAAAATTTTTTATCATTAAGATTATCTTAATTTGGTCTCTCTTTCTTTTTTTTTTTTTTTTAAAGTGCAACTTGTTTCAAACAATCTAAGAGTGATGAGTCCAAAAGAGGAAAAAGACATAAATTAAGAGCAAACATGAGTGTTTACTACAAGAAAAATGCTAAATATCGTTAGATTTATCGTTGGATTTAGCGTCAGAAGTTACCGGCAGATTTGGCAATAAATTTGTCAAGTAAAAAAATTACTATCGTATTTGATTTTCCGACAGTAAATTCTCCGGTAATATTTGGAGGAAAAAAAAATTAGTGCAACCATTACCATTAGAATTACCGGTGGATAAATCCGCCCAACAAGCTCAATTAATGGAATGTTACGTTTTGGTTACACATAATGCATTACCGGCCGATAAATTCGACGGTAAATTTGCCCTAAATTAGAATCGTGCACGCCTTTCCCCTCATTTTGAAAGACCCACTCTCTCTCTCTAAACCTCCTCTCTCTTTCTTTCTTTCTACATCTCTTTCCACCAAATACTACAAAAAATGGGACATAAAATGGCATTAATATTATAGCAGTTTTTTAAAACTACCATAATATCCGAGTATTATGAAGTTTTTTATTGCTTCCATAATTGAATTGCATTAAATGGCGGTTTTTGTTGATTCTGGTGGTTTTAAAATGCCATTATTACTGCTATATAAAAAATTCTAACCCTAATCCAACTCTCATTTTCCGTTGAAATGCAAAGGTTGAATCACTGCCACAGTGATCTTCTTTGTGATGATCTCCTCTGACCGATCTCCTCCGGCAAGGACCTCTTCCAACAATGACCTCATTCAACGACGTCTTCCTCAGCAGAGATCTTCTCTGGTGACCTCTCCTCCAACGACAATCTCCTCCTGCGACGGTCTCCTGATCGCGGATTTTACGAATCACAAAATACTGGCAAGTGTATCGGGTTGTATCAAGTAATACCTCAAGTGAGTGAGGGTCAATCCCACGAGAATTAATGGATTAAACAAGCAAAATCAACCAATTAATCTAGTTAGACTAGCACATTAGGGTTTTGAAAGGCTTTAAGCATAAACAACAACTAAATAAAGGAAAACATAAGAAAACAGTGGATGTGAGAAATAATATGAATAAAAGAGTTAAGGTTTCAGAGATGTTAAAACTTCTAGATTAATATTTTTCACTTTCCACCTTGATCGTGAAAAAATACTTTTATGGCAAACCGTTAGTAATCAAACCCCAATCCTTTGGAGATTTAATTTCTCTTTAACCTAATTGATCGCTAATCCCTTAGTGAATTACTTAAGAAAAGAGTTGAAGAACGTTCACTGATTTATAAAGCCACACAATTCATAAGAATCTTTCCTGGTTGATTTTATGTCACTTATCAATCCATTTTCAAAACTTAAGAATTATGAGAATCGGTTTTCAAGCTTAATTCAATTAATCAACTTTTCCAAGAAGCTAAGAGAATTCAAATCAGAGAAGAATTGTTTCCCAATACATTCAAACCCTTTAAGATGAAGAACAAAAACCTATTCTTGAAAAAAAATTAATGCATAAATCAAAGGTGTAAAAAGCTAAAACATTAATCCATAGAATAATAGAGCTCCTAACCTTAACTGAGGTGAATTAGAAACTCATGTTCTTCCTCGAAATCCTTGAAAAATTAAAACTGCCAAAGCAACCGAAGAAGAGAGCTCCCCTGGAAGAGAGCCTCCCTCTACCTTAAATACTAACCCTAATTTAAAATTCAAATTCAAATTAAAATAGAATCAAAGCTATCTAATTAATAATTTCCTCTAGTATAACTTCCAATCTTTATCTCCTTACAATATTCAATAAATGCTGTCATTAATGGACTTGTGATTTATCTTCCAGAAGGTTGAAAAATTGGAGAAGAGTTGATCTTGAATTGAAATCCTGGGAGAAGTTGCAAAGCCCAAGTAGTATGTGGCTTACACCACGTTATACGTGAAGTACGTTTGGCTTTGGAATGTATTTTATTGGGCTCACGGACAACGTGAAATAGGCTACATTGTACGTGAGCCACTTTTCTCAAATGTTGCCTCCCCTTTTCTTCCTTCACGTTATACGTGGAAAATTCCACGTTATACATGAAAATCAACTTGTGCAGATGTGTGTGTGCACACTCGCCAAAATTCTCTTGTTGTGCGTACGCATACGTAAAATTGCCCATGTATTACGTGAAATGGTGAATGATAGTTATTTGTGCATATGCGCAGGTCCTTTTTCTTCCTTCACGTAATACGCTATATTGTTCATGTATAACGCCATGACTTCTTTTGTTTTCCAGTGAGCTTTTTATATCTTCTAGGGAGCTTTCTATTTGATACTGTTGTCACAGAGAGCTTTCTGTTTATTGCTCTCCATCCTTTTTTATGTTCTGTTTCTTTCTATTTTTCTTCTAAAACTTCCTGAAATCAATGAAATTCAACTAATCAAAGTAATGTTCATTCTAACTTTAAATTCATTGATTATTCAACAGAATTTCTTAATAAATCAATTAAAATTAAGAAGGAAAATCACTAAAGATGCACACGCATCATCTCCGCCGGTGACATCTCCTACTGTGATGATCTCCTCCTTTGGCATTCTCTTATGCCAGCAATCTCGTCCATCGAGCTACTGTTCTGTGAGATTCTCCCCCCACAAACTCGCGAGGTAGGTTCTTATCCCTCTTTTCCTTTGTTCCATAGTTGTCAGAACTGGTGCACGGAATTTAACTTCGCACAACTGAACCAACAAGTGCACTGGGTCATCCAAGTAATACCTGAGGTGAGTCAGGGTTGATCCCACGAGGATTGTCGGCTTGGATCAAACAATGGTTATCTTGTAAATCTTAGTCTGGTGGATAGAGATGTTGTGTAGTTGTTTAAACGCATAAAAATAAAATAAAGATAACGTTACTCAGTGGTTGTGAATCTAACGATAAGAAGATGGTTAAGGCTTCGGAGATGCTTTGTTCTTCTGGATCAATACTTTCTTACTGTCTACTCCAACTGTGAATGATTTCTTCTATAACAGACTGTATATGATCAACGCCAGTTGAGAGGCCGCCAATCTTCCTCTAGGCTGAACACCAAGTTTAGTGTGCATCCAGTCTGAATAAGGGTGAAGCTTCTGCAGTTCATCCCCTTGGTGATCCTACTCAAAACGCCACAGACAAGGTCGAATCTTCTGGATCAGAGAATGCTGCGCCTTGATTATAGCCTTTACCACAAAGACCCTAATCTCCCCATACCTCGATTGAACTGATGTCTCGAGAAGTCCCCAACGAAGTCATGGATTAGCCGTCTAAGAGATGTATAATCAAGCTAGTGGTTCATTGATATCCGATGAAAGACACTCGCTGAACCCATGTAGAATAGAGATAACTTGTGACGGTTCAACTCATTCATAAGGTTGAAGAACGAAGATACATCTTAGGAGAGAATCAAACACGAATTGAAATAAAACAGTAGTACTTTTATTAATCCATAAAACTCAGCAGAGCTCCTAACCTTAACCTAGGAGGTTTAGTGGCTCATACTATACAATGAAACTCGAAAATATGAAATAATTTCTATGGTGGTTGAAGATCCTAAAACAAGGGTGATCTTCTCCTATATATACTAATCTAATAACTAAGGATTATAGAAATATGATAGGCTTAGGCTGTAGTGCAAAAATCTACTTCCAGGGCTCACTTGGTGAGTGTTTGGGCTAAGCTAAGGGTGTCTCCACATGCTAGTAGGCTGCTTGGGCGTTGAACGCCCACTTTGGACTCCCCTTTAGGCGTTGGACGTTAGCTGCTCTCTTTTGGGCATCCAACGCTAGAAAAAGGGTAGATGGCTGGCGTTGAACACCCGTTTTGGGCCTTCATCTCCAAATACAAGTATAGACTATTATATATTGATGGAAAGCCCTGGATGTTAGCTTTCCATAGCCGTTGAGAGTGCTCCATTTGGATGTCTTTAGCTCCAAAAATGCTTGCTTGCTTGAGTGAACGGAGGTCAGATCTTGCCGCATCTGCTACGCTTTCCTTACTTCTGAATTAGACTTTGTCAAAACTCTCAGATTTCAGCCAGAAAATACCTGAAATCACCATAAAACACAACAACTCATAGTAAAATCCAAAAATGTGAATTTTACAGTAAAACCTATGAAAATATAATAAAATTTAAATAAAACATAACAAAAACTATATGAAAATGATGTCAAAAAGTGTATAAAATATCCGCTCATCACAACACCAAACTTAAACTGTTGCTTATCCCCAAGCAACTAAAAACAAAGTAGGATAAAAAGAAGAGTAAGATACAATAAATCTTAGAGTTTTCAATGAAGTTCAGTTTCAATTAGATGAGTGGGACTTAGTAGCTTTTTGCTTCTGAATAGTTTTGGCATCTCACTATCCATTGAAGCTCAAAAGTGTTGTCATCCTTAGGAAATTAGAATCCAGATGATATTATTGACTCTCCTAATTTAGTTCTTTTTAATTCTTGAACACAGCTTTTAGAGTCTTGCCGTGGCCCTAAGCACTTTGTTTTCCAGTATTACCACCGGATACATAAATGCGACAGACACTTAACTGGGTGAACCCTTTCGGATTGTGATTCAACTTTGCTAGAATCCCCAGATAGAGATGTCCAGAGTTATTAAGCACACTCTTTTTGCTTTGGATCATGACTTTAACTGCTCAATCTCAAGCCTTTTTTTTTACTTGACACCTTCACACCACAAGCATATAGTTAGGGACACTGTTCCTTTGGAGTGCTTAGGCCAAGATTTTGTTTCTTTTAGGCCCTCCTAACCATTGATGCTCAAAGTCTTGGACTATTTTGTCCTTGCTTTTTGGTTTAAAGGATTATTGGCTTTTTGCTCTTGCCTTTTAGTTTAAAGAGCTACTGGCTTTTTCTTTTTTGGCTTGCTTTTTTTTCTATATATATATATTTTGCTGCTTTTTCTTGCTTCAAGAATCAAGTTTTGGATTTTTCAAATCCTCAATAATATTTCACTTTTATTATCATTCTTTCAAGAGCCAACATTCTTTACTCCAATATTAAACATGCACTGTTCATTCATATATTCAGAAAATAAAAGCAATGCCACCACATCATATAATTGAACTATTCTTAATATATAACTCGAAATTCATGCATCTTACTTATCTTTCAATAAAATAATTTTTCTTTTAAGTAAGGTGAGAGATATATGGAACATTTTATAACTTTAAGACATATATAGAAATGATCATGCAATAAAAACACGAGAACAGACAACAAAACATAATGGAAAATAGAAAAATGCAATAAAATCAAGGGGTGATGGAACGAGACCACCTTAGTGACGGCGGCTACCACTTCCTCTAGAGAATCCAATAGAGTACTTGATGTCTTCAATGTCACACCCTTGTCTCTGTTGTTCTTCCCTCATAGCTCTTTGATCTTCTCTAATTTCATTGAGAATGGTGGAATGCTCTTGATGCTCCATCCTCAGCTGATTCATGTTAGAGCTTAATTCTCCCAAAGAAGTATGCCATTGATCCCAATAGTTTTGAGGAGGAAAATACATCCCTTGAGGCATCTCAGGGATCTCATGTTGAGGCGGCTCCACATGCTCATGTTGTAGTTCATGTGCCGGCTCTCTAGTATGCTCCATCCTTCTTTTAGTGATGGGCTTGTCTTCCTCAATTAAAATGTCACCTTCTATGGCAATTCCAGTTGAATTTCATAGGTAACAGATAAGATGAGGGAAAGCTAACCTTGCTTGGGTGGAAGGCTTGTCTGCCACTTTGTACAACTCTTGAGGTATCACCTCATGTACTTCCACCTCATCTCCGAGCATGATACAATGGCTCATGATGGCTCGGTCTATGGTCACCTCGGACTGGTTGCTAGTAGGGATAATAGAGCGTTGGATAAATTCCAACCATCCTCTAGCTATGGACTTGAGGTCAAGCCTTTTTAGTTGGATAGGCTTACCTTGGGAATTCCTTTTCCACTGTGCTCCTTCCACACAGATGTCTCAGAGCACTTGATCCAGCCTCTGATCAAAATTGACCCTTCTAGTGTAAGGATGTGGGTCTCCTTGCATCAAAGGCAAGTTGAACACCAACCTCACACTTTTCGGACTAAAGTCTAAGATTCTCCCTCGAACCATGGTGCTCCAATTTTTAGGATGAGGGTTCACACCATGGTGACTCATGCATTAGCATAGAACTCTTACACCATCAAGATCCCAACCTCTTAGATGAGATTTATTAGGACTTCCCAACCTCTTCTCTGGATTTCATCTCGGATCTTCGGATATTCTTCTTCTTAAGCCTAAAAGGGACCTCAGGGATTACCTTTTTCTTCGCCACTACTTCATAGAAGTGGTTTTGGTGGGATTTAGTGATGAATCTCTCCATCTCCCAAGATTCAGAGGTGGCAGCTACGATCTTTCTTTTCCTTTTTCTAGAGGGTTCTCTGACCTTGGGTGCCATAAGTAGGAATGAAAAGCAAAAAGCAAAGCTTTTCCACACCAAACTTAAAACTTTTCTCGTCCTCGAGCAAAAATAAAAAGAGAAGAACAGAGTAGAAGAAGAAGAAAATAGATGGATATGGAGGGAGAAGAGTAATTCGTCCAAGTGAGGGTGAAAGGTGTATGAGTAGTGTGTGGGATAAGTAGTATGAGGGGGGTATTTATAGGGAGGTTATGGGTAGGGTTTCGAATGAATGGCGGGGGGGGAGAAGGGAGAATATGGGAGGGAAAATTTGAATTTTAGTGGGTGGGGGTTGGTGGAAGTTATGATGGTTTGGGGAAGAGGTATGAATGTGATTGGTTGAGGATTTATAGGGAAAAGTGTGTGGGGAAGTGTGAAAAAAGAGAGAAGAAGGTGGGGTAGGTGAAGATGTTGTGAGACCCACTGGTCTTGAGAGGCTAGGGAATTCAAATTCCCTGCCCTCCTTATCGGCGTTGAACGCCCAGCTCATGCTCCATAGCTAGCGTTCAACGCCAGCTTGCTGCTCCACTCAGGGCGTTGAACCCCAGGAGGGACCTCCTTCCTGGCGTTCAATGCTAGGTCTTCTGCTTCTTTTGGGCGTTGAAAGCCCAGCCTCTGCTCCATGGCTGGCATTGAACGCCCATCAAGGACACCCTGTGTGGTGTTCAATGCCAGTTTGGCTGCTTCTAGTGGGCGTTGAACGCCCACTCTGCCTTCCTTGTCTGGTGTTCAATGCTAGCAAGATACTTATTCCAGGATATTCTGTTTCCATCTCTGAACCTTTCTGTCTCTATTCTGACTAATGCATGTGATCATGACCCTAAAGAAACAACTAAAGAAAAATAAACTTAAGGAATTAATCATGTAAAATAAACTTTTAAAAGAAATAGAAATAACTAAATATGATTGGGGTGCCTCCCAACAAGCGATTCTTTAACATCACTAGCTTGATGGTTTGCTCCTTACAGAGATTGATATGGGTGACGTGGCAAAAATTGGCGGATTAAGAAATTGTTATAAGAGATGCGTTGCAAGTATAGTGCTTAACCAACCGAAAATCTGCTTATCAATTTAAAAGGGGTTGTCACAAAATTAGAATTAAAATACTGGGAGTATGAATCCCAGGTCGTCTCCCAACGAGTTACAGAAAGGTGTGCTATTTTATTAATCAGATGTTTTCTAAAATAGTTTGAATTGATAAACAGGAAATTAAATCAGAGAATTTATGTATTTTAAATTAAATCCTTGACTGGGAGTAGATTAGTTGGAAGCCCTATTCTTGTTGGAGTTCTCTCAAGATTAATTTATAATTGAAGGTTATTCTGCTTAGTTATCCCTTACTAGGTAGAGGAAAGTCAAGCAAGTTGGAAGGCGACTTCTATTCACAAGTCCTAATCCTCTCCCTTGGGAAGGACTAGTGTCAGTGACTAGAGAGCGATCCAACAATAAACCCAATTACAATTTTTCACTTGAGCATTCCAACTCAAGGTTCTCCTTTCAATCATCCCCCAATCAAGTTATGGAACCACTCGCTCATTATGAATGTAAACTTCACGAAATAAGAAAGGAAAATAAAGAAAGACATGATAAATAATAATAAGAAAGATTAATTAAAAATAAAAATAGTTCTTATATTAATAAATTCTAAAAATAATCCAACAGTTATTCTGAATAAATTAAGGACATGGAAGAGTAAGTGACAAGTAAGGAAACAAACTAGGATCATGAAGTCTTGGCAGAGGTAATAACTCTTCTAAATATCCCAATCCAAAAAGCAATCAAAACAAAATTCTAAGAACTATGAATGTGTAGAGAAAAAAACCTAGAGGAGGAGTAAAATCATATCTAAAACTAAAAATTATGTAGAATGAATGTTGTTTCTTGGTCTCTGCATGTTCCATGGCTCTAATCTGCTTTTCTGGGCCGAAAATTGGGCTCGAAATTGCCCCCAGCGAATTCTGCAGATCGCGCACGTCACGCGATCGCGTCGTCCACGCGTTCGCGTCATCCAGCGTTTTGTCTTGCCACGCCTGTGCGTCGTCCACGCCTTCGCGTCGCTTGTGCGGTTTTCAGTTCGCGCGTTTGCGTCAGGCATGCGAGCGCGTCACTGCGATTCCCTCTAATTCACGCGGTCGCGTGAACCATGCGTCCGCGTCACGTCTCGCTGGTCATCTCCTCCATTTCTTGTGTTCCTTCCATTTTTGCAAGCTTCCTTTCCAATCTCCAAGTCATTCATGCCCTATAAAGCCTGAAACACTTAACACACAGATAACGGCATCGAATGGAATAAAGGAGAATTAAAATACATAATTAAAAGTCTCTAGGAAGCAAGTTTTCAACCATAGAGTAATTTTTGGAAGGGATTGTAAATGCATGCTAATAATATGAATAAGTGGGTAAAGAATTGATAAAACCACACAATTAAACACAACATGAACCATAAAATAGTGATTTATCAACCTCCCCACACTTAAACATTAGCATGTCCTCATGCTTAGTTGAAGGAGATAAAATAAATGAGTAGGAACATGTAAAGCTTATGTAATGCAATGCAACCTATACATATGAATGCAACTATATGATTCTTGTCCACTTGGTTAAAAGTAAATAAGCTCTTCAAGACAGTCACAAATCAAATTCCACTAATTCAATTAATATATAGTAACAACCGATAAAAATGCAAGAAGGTAGCTCATGAAAGCAGGGAACATAGAATTAAGCACTGAACCCTCACTTATGATGTATGTATGCTCTAGTCTCACTAGTGTATAGGGTAATCACTCTATCCTTCCCTAATCATGCTTTCTAATTTTTGTCCTTCTCCTAACCAATCAACAATATTTAATATACCAATGCAAACATCATGAGGTCTTTTCAAGGTTGTAATGGGGCCAGGGTAACGGTAAGGATACATATATGGCTAAGTAAGCTTATAAATTGAATCTTTAATTAACCCAAGCTTTCACCTAACATTCATATATATATTCTATATAACTTAAATTTCATACCTAGCTACCCAAAATTTCCCTTTCACATTCCATACTCATGTATCAACTTTTATTTTAACTTTAACACATATGCATTGATCTTTGAATTTTAACTTAGCATTGGGGTAATTTTATCCCCTTATTTATTTATTGACTATTTTTGGATTTTTTTTAAATAAAAATAAACACAGCTTATCAATGCATATAGAATTTTTTTTTAATTTTCTTTTATAGTTTCACATGAGCATGTACCCAAATTCCCATTATATTATCGTGACACATTCCTTTATTATCTTTTGTTCCCACAATCTTCCTATACTCAATTAACACATAATTCTATCTTAAGCTAACCAAAGATTCAATTGGGATATATAATTGTTTTTCCGCTTAAGGCTAGTGATGTGGTAAAATACAGAACAAATGGGATTTAAAGGCTCAAAGTGGCTAACAAAGGTAATTGAAAGGGTAGGCTTATTTGGGATAAGTGAGCTAAACAAATAATGGCCTCAATCATATGCAAGCATATAAATATATTAAACATTGGACATATAGGATGAAACAAAATATAGATTACAATCATAGAGAAGTAAACACACAAGAATAAAATAATTATGGTTAAATAATGTAACCATGTGTTTTAGGCTCAAATCTCACAGGTTGTGTGTTCTTTAGCTCAAAAATCATCTTCCAAATACAACTTCAAGCAAATTTAACGTAAAAATGTTGATTAAAATTAGTGAAATTTTGTTCTAAAAATAGGGTCTTAGAAGAAACTTATTATCTTTTCAATCAAGTAGAACATGCATGCAACTAACCTATTACTATGCAATTTATCCTATTCTACAAAAGAAAAACTAACTAAATATCCTATTTTATTGGTGTTAAGGAAGAGAAATTACCTCCGGAAGTCAGGTACTGACCGACCTCCCCACACTTAAGGCTTTGCACCGTCCTCGGTGCCATCTGTCAGGAACAAGGGTGGGCTGGTAGCAGTATCTCCACAGTCGGGACCGTCATGGCTCCCTGTGCTGGTAAACGAAGTGGAGTCCGGGGTGTCTGAGTCTCTGTATTTTCCTTTAAGTAGCTCCTTGAGGTATGTGAATCGGCGCTTGTTACGGCGCTCTCTTAGCTTTGCTTTGTGTTCCTGCCGATCCAACCTTTCAAGTATCTGATGGAGCAGTTGGTTTGTTGTAGGTGCTTGTGGTGTTGAAGGAGGAATGTCTTCAGCCGGTTCAGTAGGTTGGCTTGTAGTGGCTGCTGGAGGTCTGATATATTTCCCGTTAGGGACGTATTGATCATCCCGTGGAAGCATGGCTTTGGTGTCCCCAGCTCTGTAGGAGACTCTGGCTACTGAGACAAGATCCGAAATCAAGGCGGGAAAAGGTAAGTTGTCCGCAATTTATACGTGTCCCATGGCATTCCGGATGTGTCTTGGTAGGTTTAGAGGCTGGTCTGTAAGGATGCACCATAGTAGAACAGCCATGTCTGCAGTGAAGGAGGACTCGTGAGTGCTCGGAAAGACATAATGGGACATGATCTGTGCCCATACACGAGCCTCTAAGGTAAGTGCAAAAGCCGAGATTCCCTTAAGGCGGGAACGGTGGTATCCGTAGATCCATCTGCTGCCAGATTGTGCGATAACTCTGAGAACAGCATCCTAGTCAAATTGGTACGTCTGGCGCTTGAGTGAGGCTTCTTGAAATGCGTCCAGTCCTTCTGGAGTAGGGGGGAGATCTAAAGCTCGCTGAATGGCCTCTTCTATAATGGGGACTTGCTTTTGACAGACATAGACAGACTGCAAGTTTGGTAGGTGGAAATTAGAGTAGAACTCGACTACCCAGGAAAGATTAACCTGCCGTGGCTATCTCAGAAGGAAACCCTATTGTCTTCGTTCAATTTGCGGCTTAACAAAGGTAGCAATATGGGTCGGAAGGAGAAGAAGGTGTTCGTTATTGTAACTCCTTTCTGCCAGGATGGGGAACATCTGCTCACAGTAGCGATTGGAAAATCGCACAGTGTCCTTTGCTGGGAAGGCTTTCTCTTTTTCATCAACCTTTACAATCCTCTTGATTCTTTTTGTTGAGGGCTTAACTGTAGTTGAAGAAGGCTCTGCCACTAAAGCTCTTTTTATTCCTCTCCTCGCTAGTGGTTTTGAAGTAGCTTTCTCTTTACCTTTCTTGGTGGCCATCCTGAAAAGGTAACAGGAAAGTAACTTCAATTTAAAGGGATAAAGCAAGGAAGAGGATGGTATAGGTGGTAATCAATGCACATTAAAGATGAATGATGTTAACACATGGTCATGACTACATGTGAAAAATCATCAATGGTAATATAACAAGTGCATATGATGACAATTAAATGCAAGGTGTTTATTGACATGCATGCAAAGGCACGAGTAGCATAGAACAAGTATTCAATGTCCAAGTTAGATTACCAAGTCTTTCATACTAACAATCTGTTTGTAATGACAATTATATTGGATTAATGCGATATGAAAAAGGGTTTTGTGAAAAGCAGGCATTTTAGAGTAGTAGGATAAAAGATATCGCAAACATTGCATCATGCTATACGGGCATTTTCACAAACACATAGCATGTATGGGAAATAAGCTAATGAAAATAACAAATTGAACATGCAAGCAACCCTGAAAAACTAACATATAATTGCCAACAATTTTGTTAACAATCCACAAGCAAATAATAAGAAACAATGACTCAAATAAATTTCCAACACCAATTAAAAGAAAAGGAAGAAAAAGAAAACATGGATAATGAAAGGAAAAAGAAAAAAGTAAAGAATTAAGCATAAAAATAATAAGAATAATAGAAAAGTAAGGAGGGAAGAAGAAAAGAAAAACCTTAATAATGGTGGTGAGAGAGAGAAAGTAGGAAGTGAGAAAGAAGGAAGAAGGGAGGGGAGGGAGAAGAAGAAGGGGAACAAATTAGGATTTGGGAAAGAAAAAGATAAGATATTTTGGCAGATTGGGATGAGCTGTGCAGCGCAAGCGACGCAGACGCGTGGGGTACGCGTTCGCGCACATGGCGCTTAGATGAATCGACACGGTCGCGTCGGTCACTGGTACACGAAATTGTGATTCATTCTTTTCACAGCTCAAACAATCCCCGGTAATGGCTCCAAAAACTTGGTGCTCAATACCATGGTCTAAATATAATTTCACAACTTCGCACAACTAACCAGCAAGTGCACTGGGTCGTCCAAGTAATAAACCTTACGCGAGTAAGGGTCGATCCCACGGAGATTGTTGGTATGAAGCAAGCTATGGTCACCTTGTAAATCTTAGTCAGGCAGATTCAAATGGTTATGGATGATATACAAATAAAGCATAAAGATAGAGATACTTATGTAATTCATTGGTGAGAATTTCAGATAAGTGTATGGAGATGCTTTGTCCCTTCCGTCTCTCTGCTTTCCTACTGTCTTCATCCAATCCTTCTTACTCCTTTCCATGGCAAGCTATATGTTGGGCATCACCGTTGTCAGTGGCTACAGTCCCGTCCTCTCAGTGAAAATGTTCAACGCACCCTGTCACGGCACGGCTAATCATCTGTCGGTTCTCAATCAGGTTGGAATAGAATCCATTGATTCTTTTGCGTCTGTTACTAACGCCCAGCCTTCAGGAGTTTGAAGTTCGTCACAGTCATTCAATCATTGAATCCTACTCAGAATACCACAGACAAGGTTTAGACCTTCCGGATACTCTTGAATGCCGCCATCAATTCTAGCTTATACCACGAAGATTCCGATTAAGGAATCCAAGAGATAAACATTCAAGCCTTGTTTGCTTGTAGAACGGGAGTGGTTGTTAGGCACGCGTTCATAAGTGAGAATGATGATGAGCGTCACATAATCATCACATTCATCAAGTTCTTGAGTGCGAATGAATATCTTGGAATAAGAATAAGCTGAATTGAATAGAAGAATAATAGTAATTGCATTAATACTCGAGGTACAGCAGAGCTCCACACCTTAATCTATGATGTGTAGAAACTCCACCGTTGAAAATACATAAGTGATAATAGTGATCATTGGCTTCGGCCCCAAAGAGGGAACCAGAAGAACCAAGATGAAAATACAATAGTAAAATGTCCTATATGTAGAGAACTAGTAGCCTAGGGTTTACAGAAATGAGTAAATGACATAAAAATCCACTTCTGGGCCCACTTGGTGTGTGCTTGGGCTGAGCATTGAAGTATTTTCGTGTAGAGACTTTTCTTGGAGTTAAACGCCAGCTTATGTGCCAGTTTGGGCATTTAACTCCCATTCTTGTGCCAGTTCCGGCGTTTAACACCGGGCATTCTTGAGCTGATTTGGAACGCCGGTTTGGGCCATCAAATCTCAGGCAAAGTATGGACTATTATACATTGCTGGAAAGCCCGGGATGTCTACTTTCCAACGCCGTTGAGAGCGCGCCAATTGGGCTTCTATAGCTCCAGAAAATCCACTTTGAGTGTAGAGAGGTCAGAATTCAACAGCATCTGCAGTCCTTTTCAGTCTCTGAATCAGATTTTTGCTCAGGTCCCTCAATTTCAGCCAGAAAATACTTGAAATCCCAGAAAAACACACAAACTCATAGTAAAGTCCAGAAAAGTGAATTTTAACTAAAAACTAATAAAAATATAATAAAAACTAACTAAAACATACTAAAAACATACTAAAAACAATGCCAAAAAGCGTATAAATTATCTGCTCATCACAACACCAAACTTAAATTGTTGCTTGTCCTCAAGAAACTAAAAATCAAATAAGATAAAGAGAAGAGAATATGCAATAAATTCCAAAAACATCTATGAAGATCAGTATTAATTAGATGAGCGAGGCTTTTAGCTTTTTGCCTCTGAATAGTTTTGGCATCTCACTCTATCCTTTGAAATTCAGAATGATTGGCTTCTATAGGAACTCAGAATCCAGATAGTGTTATTGATTCTCCTAGTTAAGTATGATGATTCTTGAACACAGCTACTTTATGAGTCTTGGCCGTGGCCCAAAGCACTTTGTCTTCCAGTATTACCACCGGATACATACATGCCACAGACACATAATTGGGTGAACCTTTTCAGATTGTGACTCATCTTTGCTAGAGTCCCCAACTAGAGGTGTCCATGATTCTTAAGCACACTCTTTTTGCCTTGGATCACAACTTTCTTTTTCTTTTTTTCTTTTTTTTCTTTTTTTTTTCGTTTTTCTCCTCTCTTTTTTTGTATTCACTGCTTTTTCTTGCTTCAAGAATCATTTTTATGATTTTTCAAATCCTCAGTAACATGTCTCCTTTTCCATCATTCTTTCAAGAGCCAACATTCATGAACAACAAATTCAAAAGGCATATGCACTGTTTAAGCATACATTCAGAAAACAAAAGTATTGCCACCACATCAAAATAATTAATCTGTTATAAAATTCAAAATTCATGCAATTCTTCTCTTTTTCAATTTAGAACATTTTTCATTTAAGAAATGTGATGGATTCATAGGACATTCATAACTTTAAGGCATAGACACTAAGACACTAATGATCATAAGACACAAACATAGATAAACATAAGCATTAAAATTCGAAAAACAAAAAAATAAAAAACAAGGAAATTAAAGAACGGGTCCACCTTAGTGATGGCGGCTTGTTCTTCCTCTTGAAGATCTTATGGAGTGCTTGAGCTCCTCAATGTCTCTTCCTTGCCTTTGTTGCTCCTCTCTCATGATTCTTTGATCTTCTCTAATTTCATGGAGGAGGATGGAATGTTCTTGGTGCTCCACCCTTAGTTGTCCCATATTGGAACTCAATTCTCCTAGGGGGGTGTTGATTTGCTCCCAATAGTTTTGTAGAGGAAAGTGCATCCCTTGAGGTATCTCAGGGATTTCATGATGAGTGGGATCTCTTGTTTGCTCCATCCTTTTCTTAGTGATGGGCTTGTCCTCATCAATGGGGATGTCTCCCTCTATGTCAATTCCAACTGAATAACAGAGGTCACAAATGAGATGAGAAAAGGCTAACCTTGCCAAGGTAGAGGACTTGTCCGCCACCTTATAAAGTTCTTGGGCTATAACCTCATGAACTTCTACTTCTTCTCTAATCATGATGCTATGAATCATGATGGCTCGGTCTATAGTAACTTCGGACCGGTTGCTAGTGGGAATGATTGACCGTTGGATAAACTCCAACCATCTCCTAGCCATGGGTTTGAGGTCATGCCTTCTCAGTTGAACCGGCTTCCCTCTTGAATCTCTCTTCCATTGTATGCCCTCTTCACAGATGTCTATGAGGACTTGGTCCAACCTTTGATCAAAGTTGACCCTTCTAGTGTAAGGGTGTTCATCTCCTTGCATCATGGGCAAGTTGAATGCCAACCTTACATTTTTCGGACTAAAATCTAAGTATTTCCCCCGAACCATTGTAAGCCAATTCTTTGGGTCAGGGTTCACACTTTGATCATGGTTCTTGGTGATCCATGCATTGGCATAGAACTCTTGAACCATTAAGATTCCGACTTGTTGAATAGGGTTGGTAAGAACTTCCCAACCTCTTCTTTGGATCTCATGTCGGATCTCTGGATATTCACTCTTTTTGAGTTTGAAAGGAACCTCGGGGATCACCTTCTTCAAGGCCACAACTTCATAGAAGTGGTCTTGATGCACCCTTGAGATGAATCTCTTCATCTCCCATGACTCAGAGGTAGAAGCTTTTGCCTTCCCTTTCCTCTTTCTAGAGGTTTCTCCAGCCTTAGATGCCATAAATGGTTATGGAAAAATAAAAAGCAATGCTTTTACCACACCAAACTTAAAAGGTTTGCTTGTCCTCGAGTAAAAGAAGAAAGAAGAGAGTAGAAGAAGAAGAAATAGAGGAGATGGAGATGGCTTTGTGGTTCGGCCAAAGGGGGAGAAGTAGTGTTTAGGTTGTGTGAAAATGAAGGAGTGAAGATGGGTTTATATAGGGGTGGAGAGAGGGGTAGGGTTCAGTTATGAATGGGTGGGTATGGGAGGGAAAGTGGTTTGAATTTGAATGGTGAGGTAGGTGGGGTTTTATGAAGGATGGATGTGAGTGGTGAAGAGAAAGATGGGATTTGATAGGTGAGGGGTTTTTGGGGAAGAGGTGTTGAGGTGATTGGTGAATGGGTGAAGAAGAAGAGAGAGGGTGGTGGGGTAGGTGGGGATCCTGTGGGGTCCACAGATCCTGAGGTGTCAAGGAAAATTCATCCCTGCACCAAGTGGCGAGCAAAAATGCTCTTCATGCCAATTCTGAAGTTAAACACCGGGTTGGTGCCCATTTCTGGTGTTTAACGCCAGCTTCTTGCCCTTTCCTGGCGTTTAACGCCAGTCTGGTGCCCCTTTCTGGCGTTAAACACCCAGAATGGTGCCAGACTGGGCGTTAAATGCCCATTTGCTGCCCTTACTGGCGTTTAAACGCCAGCAAGGTCTTCCTCCAGGGTGTGCTATTTTTCTTTCTATTTTTTATTCTATTTTTGCTTTTTCAATTGATTTTGTGATTTCTCATGATCATCAACCTACAGAAAACATAAAATAACAAAGGAAAATAGATAATTATAACATTGGGTTGCCTCCTAACAAGCGCTTCTTTAATGTCAGTAGCTTGACAGTGGGCTCTCAAGGAGCCTCACAGATACTCAGAGCAATGTTGGAACCTTCCAACACCAAACTTAGAGTTTGAATGTGGGGGTTCAATACCAAACTTAGAAGTTGGTTGTGGCCTCCCAACACCAAACTTAGAGTTTGGCTGTGGGGGCTCTGTTTGGCTCTATTTTGAGAGAAGCTCTTCATGCTTCCTCTCCATGGTGACAGAGGGATATCCTTTATCCTTAAACACAAAGGGTTCTTCATTCACTTGAATGATCAATTCTCCTCTGTCAACATCAATCACAGCCTTTGCTGTGGCTAGGAAGGGTCTGCCAAGGATGATGGATTCATCCATGCACTTCCTAGTCTCTAGGACTATGAAATCAACAGGGATGTAATGGTCTTCAATCTCTATCAGAACATCCTCTACAAGTCCATAAGCTTGTTTTCTTGAACTGTCTGCCATCTCTAGTGAGATTCTTACAGCTTGTACCTCAAAGATCCCTAGCTTCTCCATTACAGAGAGAGGCATGAGGTTTACACTTGACCCTAAGTCACACAGAGCCTTCTTAAAGGTCATGATGCCTATGGTACAAGGTATTGAAAACTTCCCAGGATCTTGTCTCTTTTGAGGTAATTTCTGCCTAGACAAGTCATCCAGTTCTTTGGTGGGCAAAGGGGGTTCATCCTCCCAAGTCTCATTACCAAATAACTTGTCATTTAGCTTCATGATTGCTCCAAGGTATTTAGCAACTTGTTCTTCAGTGACATACTCATCCTCTTCAGAGGAAGAATACTCATCAGAGCTCATGAATGGCAGAAGTAAATCCAATGGAATCTCTATGGTCTCAGTGTGAGCCTCAGATTCCCATGGTTCCTCATTGGGGAACTCATTGGAGGCCAGTGGACATCCATTGAGGTCTTCCTCAGTGGCGTTCACTGCCTCTTCCTCCTCTCCAAATTCGGCCATGTTGATGGCCTTGTATTCTCCTTTTGGATTCTCTTCTGTATTTCTTGGAAGAGTACTAGGAGGGAGTTCAGTAATTTTCTTGCTCAGCTGACCCACTTGTGCCTCCAAGTTTCTAATGGAGGACCTTGTTTCAGTCATGAAACTTTGAGTGGTTTTGATTAGATCAGAGACAATAGTTGCTAAGTCAGAGTGGCTCTGCTTAGAATTCTCTGTCTATTGCTGAGAAGATGATAGAAAAGGCTTGCCATTGCTAAACATGTTTCTTCCACCATTATTGTTGTTGAAACCTTGTTGAGGTCTCTGTTGATCCTTCCATGAGAGATTTGGATGATTTCTCCATGAAGAATTATAGGTGTTTCCATAGGGTTCTCCCATGTAATTCACCTCTTCCATTGAAGGGTTCTCAGGATCATAAGCTTCTTCTTCAGATGAAGCATCCTTAGTACTGCCTGGTGCAGCTTACATTCCAAACAGACTTTGAGAAATCAAATTGACTTGCTGAGTCAATATTTTGTTCTGAGCCAATATGGCATTCAGAGTATCAATCTCAAGAACTCCTTTCTTCTGATTTGTCCCATTGTTCACAGGATTCCTTTCAGAAGTGTACATGAATTAGTTATTTGCAACCATTTCAATGAGCTCTTGAGCTTCTGTAGGCGTCTTCTTCAGATGAAGAGATCCTTCAGCAGAGCTATCCAATGACATCTTGGACAGTTCAGACAGACCATCATAGAAAATACCTATGATGCTCCATTCAGAAAGCATGTCAGATGGACACTTTCTGATCAATTGTTTGTATCTTTCCCAAGCTTCATAGAGGGATTCTCCTTCCTTCTGTCTGAAGGTTTGGACTTCCACTCTAAGCTTACTCAATTTTTGAGGTGGAAAGAACTTTGCCAAGAAGGCATTGACTAACTTTTCCCAAGAGTTCAGGCTTTCTTTAGGTTGTAAATCCAACCATATCCTAGCTCTGTCTCTTACAGCAAAAGGGAATAGCATAAGTTTGTAGACTTCAGGGTCAACCCCATTGGTCTTGACAGTGTCACAGATTTGCAAGAATTCAGCTAAAAACTGATGAGGATCTTCCAATGGAAGTCCATGGAACTTGCAATTCTGTTGCATCAGAGAAACTAATTGAGGCTTAAGCTCAAAGTTGTTTGCTCCAATGGCAGGGATAGAGATGCTTCTCCCATAGAAGTCAGGAGTAGGTGCAGTAAAGTCACCCAGCACCTTCCTTGCATTGTTGGCATTGTTGTTGTTTTCGGCTGCCATGGGTTCTTCTTCTTTGAAGATTTCTGTTAGGTTCTCTACAGAGAGTTGTGCCTTAGCTTCTCTTAGCTTTCGCTTCAAGGTCCTTTCAGGTTCAGGATCAGCCTCAACAAGAATGCTTTTGTCTTTGCTCCTGCTCATATGAAAGAGAAGAGAACAAGAAAGTATGGAATCCTCTATGTCACAGTATAGAGACTCCTTGAGGTGTCAGAGGAAAAGAAAAATAGAAGGAAGAAGTAGAAGAATTCGAACTTATCAAGAAAGATGGAGTTCGAATTGTGCATTAAGGAGGAGTGTTAGTCCATAAATAGAAGGATGTGAAAAGAGGGGAAGAAATTTTCAAAAATTAAGTAAAAGATTTTAAAAACATTTTGAAAAACACTAATTGATTTTTGAAAACCAAGAGTGGAGAAGAAATCAAGTAATTAGTGAAAAAGATTTTGAAATTAGAAAGTAAAAAGATATGATTGAAAACTATTTTGAAAAAGATGTGATTAAAAAGATATGATTTGAAAAACAATTTAAAAAGATTTGATTTTAAAAATTAATGACTTGGCTATCAAGAAAAGATATGATTTAAACATTAAACCTTTCTCAACAGAAAAGGCAACATACTTGAAATGTTGAATCAAATCATTAATTGATAGCAAGTATTTTTGAAAATGGAAAGAAATTGATTTTGAAAAAGATTTGATTGAAAAGATATGATTTTGAAAAAATTTTGAAAACTTGAAAAAAATTTGAATTGAAAACAGAATCTTCCCTCTTGTGCCATCCTGGCGTTAAACGCCCAGAATGGTGCACATTCTGGCATTTAACGCCCAAAACACTACCCTTTTGGGCATTAAACGCCCAGCCAGGCACCCTGGCTGGCGTTTAAACGCCAGTTTGCCTTCTTCACTGGGCGTTTTGAACGCCCAATTTTTTTTGTGTAATTCCTCTGCTGTATGTTCTGAATCTTCAATTCTCTGTATTATTGACTTGAAAAGACACAAATTAAAAATTTTTGGATTTTTAATAATGAGGAATAATCAAAATGCAACAAAAATCAAATAACAATGCATGCAAGACACCAAACTTAGCAGTTTGTATACCATTGACACTAACAAAATGAGAATGCATAAAATAAAACACTCAAGTCAAGAGAATTCAAAGATCAGAGCAAGGAGATCATCAAGAACATCTTGAAGATCACTTAAGACACATGAATGAATGCAAGAAGAACAGAAACATGCAATTGACACCAAACTTAAAATGAGACAATAGACTCAACAAGAAACATGAGAATATTTTTGGTTTTTATGATTTTGTAATTTTTTTTTTGAATTTTTTTTTTAAAATTAAGTGGAAAAAGAAAATAAAGACATCAAAATTCTTAATGAGAATTCCAGGAATCATGCAATGTTAGTTTAAAGCTTTAGTCTAAAGAAATTAGACATGGCTAGCCAAGCTTCAGCAGGACATTGCATTCAAGAGCTAAATTGATGAAAATCAATCAGCTTTGGTGATGATAAGAACATCACCTTGAAACACTAGAATTCGTTCTTAAGAACTCTGAAAAATACCTAATCTAAGCAACAAGATGAACCGTCAGTTGTCCAAACTCAACAATCCCCGGCAACGGCGCCAAAAACTTGGTGCACGAAATTGTGATTCATTCTTTTCACAGCTCAAACAATCCCCGGTAATGGCTCCAAAAACTTGGTGCTCAAATACCATGGTCTAAATATAACTTCACAACTTCGCACAACTAACCAGCAAGTGCACTGGGTCGTCCAAGTAATAAACCTTACGCGAGTAAGGGTCGATCCCACGGAGATTGTTGGTATGAAGCAAGCTATGGTCACCTTGTAAATCTTAGTCAGGCAGATTCAAATGGTTATGGATGATATACGAATAAAGCATAAAGATAGAGATACTTATGTAATTCATTGGTGAGAATTTCAGATAAGCGTATGGAGATACTTTGTCCCTTTCGTCTCTCTGCTTTCCTACTGTCTTCATCCAATCCTTCTTACTCATTTCCATGGCAAGCTGTATGTTGGGCATCACCGTTGTCAGTGACTACAATCCCGTCCTCTCAGTGAAAATGTTCAACCCACCCTGTCACGGCTCGGCTAATCATCTGTCGGTTCTCAATCAGGTTGGAATAGAATCCATTGATTCTTTTGCGTCTGTCACTAATGCCCAGCCTTCAGGAGTTTGAAGCTCGTCACAGTCATTCAATCATTGAATCCTACTCAGAATACCACAGACAAGGTTTAGACCTTCCGGATTCTCTTGAATGCCGCCATCAATTCTAGCTTATACCACGAAGATTTCGATTAAGGAATCCAAGAGATAAACATTCAAGCCTTGTTTGCTTGTAGAACGGGAGTGGTTGTTAGGCACGCGTTCATAAGTGAGAATGATGATGAGCGTCACATAATCATCACATTCATCAAGTTCTTGAGTGCGAATGAATATCTTGGAATAAGAATAAGCTGAATTGAATAGAAGAATAATAGTAATTGCATTAATACTCGAGGTACAGCAGAGCTCCACACCTTAATCTATGATGTGTAGAAACTCCACCGTTGAAAATACATAAGTGATAATAGTGATCATTGGCTTTGGCCCCAAAGAGGGAACCAGAAGAACCAAGATGAAAATACAATAGTAAAAGGTCCTATATGTAGAGAACTAGTAGCCTAGGGTTTACAGAAATGAGTAAATGACATAAAAATCCACTTACGGGCCCACTTGGTGTGTGCTTGGGCTGAGCATTGAAGCATTTTTGTGTAGAGACTTTTCTTGGAGTTAAACGCCAACTTATGTGCCAATTTGGGCGTTTAACTCCCATTCTTGTGCCAGTTCCGGCGTTTAACGCCGGGCATTCTTGAGCTGATTTGGAACGCCAGTTTGGGCCATCAAATCTCAGGCAAAGTATGGACTATTATACATTGCTGGAAAGCCCAGAATGTCTACTTTCCAACGCCGTTAAGAGCGCGCCAATTGGGCTTCTATAGCTCCAGAAAATCCACTTCGAGTACAGGGAGGTCAGAATCCAACAGCATCTGCAGTCCTTTTCAGTCTCTGAATCAGATTTTTTCTCAGGTCCCTCAATTTCAGCCAGAAAATACCTGAAATCACAGAAAAACACACAAACTCATAGTAAAGTCCAGAAAAGTGAATTTTAACTAAAAAATAATAAAAATATAATAAAAACTAACTAAAACATACTAAAAACATACTAAAAACAATGCCAAAAAGCGTATAAATTATCCGCTCATCAGGCACGCGGATGCGTGACTTGTTTGGTGCGACTGGCGCGAGGGCAGCCTCGCGTTTGCACAACTCGCTGTTCAAAACTATATTTGCCAAAATATTGGGTGACGCGATCGCGTGGTGGACGCGATCGCGTGGATGGCCAAGATTGGAGGATGATGCGGACGCGTGGGACACGCGGTCGCATTGTAGGGGTTGTGCGTCTAATACTATTCCAGCCCCACTCCAGCCTAACTTGCTGCCATGCACCCTTTCCTACATCGATTTTCAGGTCACACGTCCGCGTGGGTGACGCGGACGCGTGGGAGGCTATTTTCCCACATGACGCAGTCGCGTGGATCAATTTGTGCCTAAGGCACGCCTCCAGCCGCGCTCCCGCGTGACTTTATGTTCGATAGATTTTCTTTCTTACTCACTTGCGACGCGGACGCGTCGCGTGCTATTTTTATTTTTTATTATTATTTTTTTATGATATGCAATATGCAAATACAGATGCAAACTATAGGCACTGGTACTGAGAAGAGTTATTGCTAACAAAAACTAAGAAATAAAAAGAAAGGAACGATTATACCATGGTGGGTTGTCTCCCACCCAGCACTTTGCTTTAACGTCCGTAAGTTGGACGCTCCACTAGCTCAGTCTTCTGCTATGGGTGGATCCTCCAAGAGGAAGATCTCTAGCTCCTTGTTTTTCTTCATCTTCTCACCATGATATAGTTTTAAACGATGTCCATTCACTTTGATGAAGTCAGAGCGTGAAGGATGACTTAGGTGGAAAACTCCGTATGGCTCAGCCTTCTCTACTCTATATGGACCTTCCCATCTTGATCGCAACTTGCCTGGCATGAGCCTCAATCTAGAATTGTAAAGGAGGACTAAGTCCCCAAGTTGGAACTCTCTCTTCTTGATGTATTTATCATGCACAGCCTTCATCTTTTTCTTGTATAGCCTTGAGTTCTCATAAGCTTCTAGGTGAAGGCTTTCTAATTCTTGTAGTTGCAACTTCCTTTCAGCTCCGGCTTTCTCAAATCTCATGTTGCACTCTTTTACTGCCCAAAAGGCTTTGTGTTCTACCTCAACTAGGAGATGATAGGCTTTTCCATAAACTAAGCAGAAGGGACTCATCCCAATGGGTGTCTTGTATGCTGTTCTGTATGCCCAGAGTGCATCTTGTAGCCTGGTGCTCCAGTCTCTTCTATGAGGTTTGACTATCTTCTGCAATATACGCTTTATCTCTCTGTTGGACACCTCGGCTTGCCCATTAGTCTGAGGATGGTAGGCTGTTGCTACTTTATGAATTATCCCATGCTTCTTCAGTAATCCTGTTAGTAATGGGTGCCTTGATCGCTCACGATTGCTCGTGGTGATCCAAAGTGGCAAATAATGTGATTTCTAACAAAGGAAACAACAGTGTTAGCATCATCAGTGCGGGTAGGAATTGCTTCCACCCATTTAGAAACGTAACCCACAGCTAACAATATATAAAAATAACCATTAGAATTTGGAAATGGACCCATGAAGTCGATGCCCCAAACATCAAAAATTTCACAGAAAAGCATAATCTGTTGAGGCATCTCATCCCTCTTGGATATATTACCAAACCTTTGGCATGGGGAACAAGATTTACAAAATTCAGCAGCGTCTCTAAAAAGAGTAGGCCACCAGAATCCACAGTCTAAAATTTTTCTGGCTGTTCTTTGAGGGCCAAAATGTCCTCCACTCTCAGATGAGTGGCAAGCCTCTAACATGGACTGGAATTCTGATTGAGGCACACACCGTCTAATTACCTGGTCAGCGCCACATCTCCATAAATATGGGTCATCCCATATATAATATTTGGACTCGCTTTTCAGCTTGTCTCTTTCATGCTTAGTAAAGTTTGGAGGAAAAGTGCGGCTAACTAGATAATTAGCTACTGGTGCATACCAAGGAACTACCTCAGATACTGCTTGTAGGTTATCAAATGGGAAATTATCATCTATAGGAGTGGAGTCATCCCTGATGTGCTCAAGGCGACTCAAGTGGTCAGCCACTAGATTCTGGTTACCACTCCTGTCCTTAATTTCTAAATCAAATTCTTGTAGTAGTAGTATCCAACGTATAAGCCTTGGTTTGGATTCCTTTTTAGCTAATAGATACTTTAGAGATGTGTGGTATGAGTACACTACTACTTTGGTACCAAGTAGATAGGCTCGGAATTTATCCAGAGCAAAAACAATAGCAAGTAGCTCTTTCTCAGTAGTAGTGTAATTAGACTGAGCGGCGTCTAAAGTCTTAGACGCATAAGCAATTACAAAAGGATCCTTACCTGCACGCTGAGCCAGCGCCGCTCCTACTGCATGGTTGGAAGCATCGCACATGATTTCAAATGGCTGGCTCCAGTCTGGTCCTCTCACAATTGGGGCTTGAGTCAAGGCGGTCTTCAGCTTATCAAACGCTTGTTTGCAATCTTCACTGAACTCGAACTCAATATCTTTCTGTAGTAGTTTGGATAAGGGTAGTGCTACCTTACTGAAGTCCTTAATGAATCTCCGGTAGAAACTTGCATGGCCAAAAAACGAACGGACCTCCCTCACACAGGAGGGGTAAGGTAAACTAGAAATAACATCCACCTTTGCTGGATTTACAAAAATGCCAGTATTAGACATAACATGTCCTAGTACAATCCCTTGTTTTACCATAAAGTGACATTTTTCAAAATTCAATACAAGGTTTGTACTGACACATCTATCTAATACTCTAGATAAACTATCTAAGCAAAGGCTAAATGAATCACCATAAATGCTAAAATCATCCATAAAAACCTCCATACAGTCCTCAATAAGGTCAGAGAAAAGACTCATCATGCACCTTTGGAAAGTGGCTGGTGCATTGCACAAGCCAAATGGCATTCTCTTATAAGCATAAGTTCCAAAAGGACATGTGAAAGTGGTATTTTCCTGATCTCCAGGAGCTATATGAATCTGGAAATAGCATGTGTAACCATCTAAAAAACAATAATGTGATTACCTGACAGGCGATCCAGTATTTGATCAATGAATGGAAAAGGGTAGTGATCCTTAGGAGTGGCCTGATTGAGGTGCCTGTAATCAATGCAGACCCTGCAGGCGTTCTGTACTCTGGTTGCTATGAGCTCTCCATGCTTATTCTTCACTGTAGTGACTTCCAAACTTCTTGGGCACCACTTGTACTGGGCTTACCCATTTACTGTCTGAGATAGGATAGATGATATCTGCCTCAAGTAGTCTGGTCACTTCCTTCTTAACAACCTCTAAGATAGTGGGGTTCAGTCTTCTCTGGGGTTGACGAACAGGCCTTGCTCCCTCTTCTAAAAATATTATGTGCTCACAAACTTGAGGGTTGATGCCTACTATGTCAGCCAAGCTCCACCCAATTGCCTTCTCACACTGAGCAGCTGTTCTTCTTGTTGGGAAGTGAGTTCCCTTGCAATGATGACTGGGAACTTCTGCTCATCCTCAAGGTAAGCATACTTGAGATGTGGAGGGAGGGGTTTTAATTCTAATTTCTGCTCATGGTCAGGCTCTGGATTGTCTAAAGCTGGTAACAATGGTAAAGTGCTCTCATTGTCCTCTGAGAATGTCCCCACACTTGGACCTTGTCCTGTGTACTTCTCTTCTAATTCCTCCTGGTGAACTTCAGCCATGGTTTCATCAATGATGTCACACTGGAAGATAGAATGATCTTCTGGAGGATGTTTCATCGCTTTGTTTAAGCTGAACTTCACTGCTCTGCCATCTATCTCAAAGGAGTAGGTTCCTGAGAATGCATCCAGCTTGAACTTTGAAGTCTTCAAGAATGGTCTTCCAAGTAGGATGGATGATGGCCATCCTGAGTCATTAGGGGGCATTTCCAGAATATAGAAGTCAATGGGAAATAGGAGCCCCTTAATGCTCAATAATACATCTTTAGCAATTCCAACCACTGTAATAATGCTTTTATCTGCTAACACAAAACGAGCTGCCGACCTTTTCAAGGGAGGGAGCCTCAAAGTATCATATATAGACAAAGGCATTATACTAACACATGCTCCTAAATCACACATGCAGTCAGAAAATATCACACCACCAACAGTACAATTAACCATACATGGACCTGGATCACTACACTTTTCAAGTATACCTCCCATTAAAGCAAATATAGAACTACCTAGAGGAATAATTTCTAATTCATTAATTTTGTCTTTATGTATGCATAAATCTTTTAGAAACTTTGCGTATTTAGGTACTTGTTGAATAACATCAAAAAGGGGAACAGTTACCTCAACCTTTTTGAATATCTCTACCATTTTGGGATCAGGTTCCATCTGCTTCCTGGGCTTCCTTGCAATTTGTGAAAATGAAATAGGAATGGCATTTTTCGCAGTGTCTGCGTCCTTTGGTGCTTCTTCCTGTGATTAAGCTTCTTCTTCTTCAGCCATGTCCTATATGTACTCTTCCTCTTCAACATCTTCTACTTCCACTACCTCTTCAGCTGAGGCGTGTTCTGGTAGGCTTGGCTCCTCCTGATTCCTCTCTTGCAATGTGGTTCCAGACCTTAGGGTGATGGCATTGATGCTACCGTTTGGATTGGGTAATGGTTGAGAGGGGATTCTACTGGAGCTCAAAGGTTGGTTATTGGAGTTATTCAGCGATCTAATCTATGAGACAAGAGCTTGCAAGGTAGAGTTCAGACCATTTAGAGTAGAAGTAAAGTTGTTTTCCATGGCCTGCTGTCTTTGATCAATAGATTGTAGTAACTCATCATTAGAAGATGAAGAGGGATAAGTGATCTGAGAGGTCTGCTGTTGGTTGTTCAGTGGTCCTTAGGATTGCCTAAGGTGAGGTGCTCTGTAAGGCTGGTTCTGGTTCTGCTGCCTGTTGTTATTATTATTCCACCTCTGATTTTCCTGATTGTCTCTGCCTCCTCTGTTATAATTGTCCCTCCAGCCATGATTAGTATTATCTTTCCAGCTCTGGTTGGAGTTGTCTTGCCAACTCTGGTTATAGCCGCCACCTTGATTATATCTTTGATTGGGGCGGTCATAAAAGTTATGAGTGGCTGCCACAGTGTTGTCTTCCTGCTGGAGGTGCGGACATTCATCAATATAATGGCTATAATCAGCACAGATTCTGCACACTCTCTGTGGAACTAACTGCTGGCTTTGCTGTGGTGGAGAAGGTTGGGCTTGCTGAGCTTGTTGTTGATTCAGTTGCATCTGCCTCAGTAAGTTGGTCATCTCACATATACTCTGAGTCAGAGCAGTAGTCTCTTTGCTAAAAGATACCTCTGCAACAGCTCTTGACCGACTTTGTTTCTGCCTATGATTCCGAGTAGATTCAGCTAAGTCGCTGATCAATTGCCATGCCTCATCAGTGGTCTTGTACTTTTTCATAGACCCATTGCTAGCACTTTCCAATGTGGTCTTATCTTGAGGCCTCATGCCCTGTGTGACGTAGCCGAGCAACACTATCTTGTCAATCATATGGTGGGGGCATGCTTCCAGAAGATTGTTGAAGCGCTCCCAGTATTCGTAGAGAGTCTCGGATTCGTCCTGAACAATCATGGAAATGTCTTTCCTCAGTTTATCAGTAACTTCAGCTGGAAAGAATTTTTCCAAAAATTCTCTTCTAAGCGTATCCCAGTCAGAAACAGTTGCTGCGGGTTGAGTGTAGTACCACTCTCTCGCCTTTCCCTCAAGAGAGAATGGGAAGGCTTTTAACAAAATAGAAGTTTCATCTGCACCATCACGCCTGACAGTAGAACAGGCTGCTTGGAAATCTCTAAGGTGCTTGATAGGCTCTTGAGCAGGTAAGCCATGAAACTTGGGCATCAAGTTGAGCAGTGCAGTCTTTATTTCAAAATCTGTAGCCACTGCTGGGTGATGCGCTTGAAACGGTTGCATTGTAAAATCAGGGGCTCCAGCCTCCTGGATAGTAACTCTCCTAGGTGCTGCCATGTCACCTGCACGTAAATCAACCGAATCAGCAGAAAGGGAGCTTGTTTCTTCCTCAAGTGACGCTTCAGATTCGCCCTCAGAGAGCACTAACTGACGCCGAGCTTGCCTTATTCGTGAAATAGTTCTTTCAATCTCAGGATCGAATATTGGCAAGCTTGGATAAGGAAGTGAACGCGTCATTTAATGAAAGAAACATGCAGCTCATAGTAGCAAAATAAAATAAAATGCAAATAAATAAATTCCAATCAATAACTTAGCACTCTATTGCAACTCCCCAGCAACGGCGCCAAAAATTGACGTGACAAAAATTGGCGGATTAAGAAATTGTTATAAGAGATGCTTGCAAGTATAGTTCTTAACCAACCGAAAATCCGCTTATCAATTTAAAAGGGGTTGTCACAAAATTAGAATTAAAATACTGGGAGTATGAATCCCAGGTCGTCTCCCAACGAGTTGCAGAAAGGTGTGCTATTTTATTAATCAGATGTTCTCTAAAATAGTTTGAATTGATAAACAGGAAATTAAATAAGAGAATTTATGTATTTTAAATTAAATCCTTGACTAGGAGTAGATTAGTTGGAAGCCCTATTCTTGTTGGAGTTCTCTCAAGATTAATTTATAATTGAAGGTTGTTCTGCTTAGTTATCCCTTACTAGGTAGAGGAAAGTCAAGCAAGTTGGAAGGCAACTTCTATTCACAAGTCCTAATCCTCTCCCTTGGGAAGGACTAGTGTCAGTGACTAGAGGGCGATCCAACAATAAACCCAATTACAATTTTTCTCTTGAGCGTTCCAACTCAAGGTTCTCCTTTCAATCATCTCCCAATCAAGTTATGGAACTACTCGCTCATTATGAATGTAAACTTCACGAAATAAGAAAGGAAAATAAAGAAAGACATGATAAATAATAATAAAAAAGATCAATTAAAAATAAAAATAGTTCTTGTATTAATAAATTCTAAAAATAATCCAATAGTAATTCTGAATAAATTAAGGACATGGAAGAGTAAGTGACAAGTAAGGAAACAAACTAGAATAATGAAGTCTTGGCGGAGGTAATAACTCTTCTCAATATCCCAATCCAAAAAGCAATCAAAACAAAATTCTAAGAACTATGAATGTGTAGAGAAAAAACCTAGAGGAGGAGTAAAATCAGATCTAAAACTAAAAATTATGCAGAATGAATGTTGTTCCCTGGTCTCTGCATGTTCCCTGGCTCTAATATGCTTTTCTGGGCCGAAAACTGGGTCAAAACAGGGCCCAAAATCGCCCCAGCGAATTCTGCAGATTCTGCAGATTGCGCACATCACGCGATCGCGTCGTCCACGCGTTCGCGTCATCCAGCATTTTGCCTTGCCACGCGTGCGCGTCGTCCACGCCTTCGCGTCGCTTGTGCGGTTTTCAGTTCGCACGTTTGCATCAGGCACGCGAGCGCGTCACTGCGATTCCCTCTAATTCACGTGGTCGCGTGAACCATGCGTCCGCGTCACTTCTCGCTGGTCATCTCCTCCATTTCTTGTATTCCTTCCATTTTTGCAAGCTTCCTTTCCAATCTCCAAGTCATTCATGCCCTATAAAGCCTGAAACACTTAACACACAGATCACGACATCGAATGGAATAAAGTAGAATTAAAATACATAATTAAAAGTCTCTAGGAAGCAAGTTTTCAACCATGGAGTAATTTTTGGAAGGGATTGTAAATGCATGCTAATAATATGAATAAGTGGGTAAATAATTGATAAAACCACACAATTAAACACAATATGAACCATAAAATAGTGGTTTATCAATGGGCTCAGAATTTCGCCCATTATAGTGAACTTTCTTCCTATCTTCTCATGGATGAGCTCCACATGCTCTAGAGACAAGACACGACTCACTGTATATGGTATGACTGGTTTCTTGGTGAAGACAACTCTCATGCCAGGTGAGAGGCTTTCAGTGGAATCTTTTTGTCCCTCCAGCCTTTAAGTACTTTCTTCTTAGTACCTTTGGTTTTAGTGCTTGTTGATGGCTACCCAACACCAAATTTAAAATTGGTCTCTGGGGGCTTAGTAAAGCTCTGCACTGAAAGAGATGGTCGGAACACTAAGTGTTGCACGGTTATCTCTCTTTTCTCAGAGGGAGAGTTGGGGTGAGGCAACTTGAACAAGATGTGCTTCTCTCCTACTTGTAAAATCAGTTCTCCCTTTGCTACATCAATGATAACATTGGTAGTGGCTAGGAAAGGTCTTCCAAGGATGATGAACTCATCCTCATCTTCCCAGTATCTAAGATTATGAAGTTTGCAAGGATGTAAAGGTCGTCAACCTTCACCAAGACATCCTCTACTAGGCCATGTGCTCTTTTCATTGACTTGTCTGCCATCTCTAGTGAGATATTTGCAGCTTGTACCTTGAAGATTCCCAACTTCTCCATCACAGAGAGTGTCATGAGGTTTATACTTGACCCTAGGTCACACAGAACCTTCTCAAAGGTCATGGTGCCTATGGTGCAAGGAATTAGGAAGCGTCCAGGATCCGGAAGCTTTTGAGGCAGCTTCTGCTGAACCAAAGCATTGAGTTCTTTGGTAAGCAATGGATGTTCTTCCTCCAATGTCTTTACTCCAAATAACTTGCCGTTTAGCTTCATGAGAGCTCCTAGGTATCGAGCGACTTGCTCTTCCCTAGTTTCCTCTTCCTTATCAAAGGATGAGTATTCATCAAAACTCATGCATTGCAAGAGTGCATGCAAGGAAACCTCTATGGTATCTACATGAGCCTTGGCTTCCTTTAATTCTTGGATAAGGACTTCATCAATGGGTGTTGAATAGTCAGTATGAACACCCTTACTGGTATTCAACGCCATCTCTTGTGGCTTTTTGGGTGTTGAACGCTCAGTGGGGACATCTTCATTGGCGTTCAACGCTAGTTTTTCTGCCAATTTGGGCGTTGAACGCCCAGTAAGGAAGACCTTACTGGGCGTTCAACGCCAAGAATGGCATATCATTGGGCATTGAATGCCCAGTAGGGATCTCATTATTGGCGTTCAACGCCAGGTTACTTTAGTAGTGATGGCCTTGCACTATTCTCTTGGGCTTACTTCAGTGTTACTAGGAAGAGTGTTAGGAAGATTCTCAGGGATTCTCTTGCTCAGTTGACCAACTTGTACCTCCAGATTTCTGATGGAGGATCTTGTTTCAGTTATGAAGTTATGAGTGGTCTTAGAGGGGTTGGAGACTATAGTGACTAAGTCAGAGAGACTCTGCCTAGGAGTCTCCATATGTTCATGAGAAGATGAGAATGGTGGCCTGTTGTTGAACTTATTCTTCACCATAGTGGGGTTGTTAACCTTGCCAGGATTGGTGACCCAAGCGGACGTCCCGGCATCAGTTTGATATCAAAGCAAGGTCGGTTCTCTAAAAATTTATTTGGTTCGTGGGTACGGTCTTTAGTGCAGTTCTCTTGCTGTTGGTACGAGTCGTCATCTTTCGGGTAATATTGTTCTTTTTTCTTCTTTTGGTGTCTTTTCTGTTGGTGATTATCATTCATTCCCATCATCATTGGTGCATTTCCATTATCATTGTGCATCATCATAACATCGACACCAAGCACAAACCTCATTGCATAGTAGTAAAAGATGGCTTCAAAGCGTAAAACTACTCAAGAGATTGAAATGGAGGAGTTAACGTCGTCAAGTTAAGGAGTTGCAAGAGCAACTTGCAAAACATGAAGCTGCTCAAAATAATCATGGCAGGCAGAGTGATGATAGTTCTTCTAGTGAAGAAGATAATGCAAATCCATTTCATTATTCTTTTTCATCTGAAGATTTGTCTACACGAAGAGTACGACACAACATGACTCACAAAGTTAAAGACTTAGGAATCAAAATTGATATTCCTGAGTTTGAAGGGAGACTCCAACCAGATGATTTCATCGATTAGCTTTGCACAATGGAAAGAGTGTTCGAGTTAAAAGACATTCCAGATGACAAGCGCGTGAAGCTTGTAGCAATCAAGTTGAAGAAGCATGCGTCAGTTTGGTGGGAGAATCTCAAGCATCAACGAGAAAGAGAAGGAAGAAGAAAGATCAAGACATGGGATAAAATGCGCCGTGAGCTCAAGCGCAAGTTCCTTCCTGAACATTACAGGCAAGACACCTTCATCAAATTTCATAATTTGAGGCAAAAGTCGTTATCTATGGAAGAATATACAATGGACTTCGAAGAGCTGCTTATGAAGTGTGACATTTAAGAGCCTGAAGAACAAACAATTGCTCGTTATCTTGGAGGGCTGAACACAGAAATTTCTAATGTCGTTCAGCTGCAACCATATTGGACCGTGGATGATGTCATTAGACTGTCATTAAAGATTAAAAAGCAAAAAACACAAAGGAATAACACTCAGTCGCCGAAGGACAAAAAAGTCATCTTTGATGTTCAACAAAAAGTGAAGACAGAATTTTTTAAAAGCAACAAGGAGCGTGGATCATCAGGTAGGAAATGCTTCAAATGTCAAGGTTTGGGCATATTGCTGCTGATTGTCCAAACCGAAGGATTATCACTCTTGTCGAAGAAGAGATTAATGAAGAACCAATTCAGGAGCAAGAGGAGGAAGATGAGGTTGACTATGCTATTGAAGAAGTTCCACCCAATTGTGGAGAAGTTTTAGTAGTTTGTCGAAACTTGAATACTGCAAGGGTATAGAAGACGAGAGTTGGCAACGCCACAACATCTTTCACACAAGACGCACTGTTAAAGAGAGGTCATCATAGACAGCGAAAGTTGTGAAAATGTTGTTTCAAATTATATGATAGACGAACTGAAGCTTCCAACTGAGTTACATCCTCATCCTTACAAGTTGCATTGGTTAAAAAAGGAGAATGAAGTTAAAGTAACAAGGCGATGTTGTGTCCAATTTTATATGGGAGGCAAATACAAGGATAAGGTATGGTGTGACGTCATCCCGATGGACGTGTGTCATTTACTGTTAGGACGTCGTTGGCAATATGATCGTCGAGCTATTCATGATGGTTTCAAAAATACATACTCCTTTATCAAAGATGGCAAGAAGATCGTATTAACTCCGTTACAACATGGAGATAGTCAAAAGAATCAAGCTAAGCTATGCCTTTTCACATCTTTCAAATGCACTCACCAATGGAATCTTTCGCCAATACAAGATGAGCCTTTTTCAACTCAGGGAGGATAATGCAGGAGTCCTTTCCAACCCAGGGAGAATGATGCAGGAGCATGTATCTTTATGTTTGTGTCGTTAATTAATTAAAGTAATCTAGTTTAGCATATATTATTATTTTGTGTTATGAGTTAGTCCCACATTGCTCGAGTCATGAAAGTTCTCCCTTCTCTACTAGTATAAATATGCGTATATACCCCTTTTGTTCATAAGTTGAATTGATTGAGTATATATTTAAATAAGATGTGTGCTTATTTTCCTCTAAACTCTTGAGAGTAAGAGGTACATCCTTGGCATAGCCAACGAAGGTGGGTTCTTGACTACTTTCACCATAGCAGGGTTGTTAACCTCGCCAAGATTGGTGACCCAAGCGGACATCCCAGCGTCAACAACTACTACCAGAATCTTTAAAACCATGAGGGATTGTTCCAAAGTGACCAAATATTGTTCTCAATAACATACCGCTAGCATTGTAAACGATTTCATTAATGATCAGAACGCCTTCGTGAATTCTATGATCAAAATGGGTAACATTGGTGTGTTAACTGGCTCTCAAGGTGAAATTATATAGAAAGTAATGTGATGTTGTGAACCCATTTCTGTTGGTATAGTCACTATTATCTCCCAAGAAGAACAACAAGAATTATCTCAAAAAATCAGTATGGTTAGCTCCATTTAAATTTAATATATATAACTTAGGATGATGTATGTATCCTATGGATGTGGAAATTAAATGATATGATGTGTGGAAGTGTCGCTAATAAAGTGCTGCTATATGGGTGCGTTTTAGTTTCTTGTATGTATGCTTTGCTTGTTTGAGAATTTCGCCTTTAGTTTCCTTGTCTTGTAAAATGTTAATGATCATGTAATGTTAGTTATAATAAATTTCTCCTTTTTATCTCATTTTCTTTGCGACAAATGTTAAAATATACTTTTACTTAACAATTTAAATTTTTTGTAAAAATTATTTTTGTTCTTGTGTGATTACCTGGACGTGACCTCGGCTAGGGAAGCCGACGCCGAGCTTTAGCCTTCAATGCTGAGCTATAAGCTGGGATGATCTGAGCTTTTCGTCCAGAGAGATATCATGTCACGAAGAGTATGAACAAAGGGAGAGTGTACCTACAAAAGGCACTTCGATACTTAAGTTAGTACTGAGAATTCAATGTATCGTTTGAAGATAAAATATCATACCTTTATAGGTGAGATAAAATAGGTCGGTACGTTTCTATTGATCATCTGATTGAAGAGCAATTAATAGGTTTTAATAAGTGATAATGTCTGGTCGGACGTTTTTATTCCAAGATGTTGTCCGTTGAGTCTGATTGTAACGTATAACGCCGAGTTATAACATAAAGTGTCGAGTTATGGTGCATAATGCCGAGTTATTGTATATAATGCCAAATTATGACATTAGATTTGTAACAACCATATCATAGCCCCCAAGCTTAGCCTGGCTATATTTTGATAAAGCAGGTTGAGCTTTTTTTAGTTATAACTCGGCGATTTGAGTTATAGATATGGAGCCCCCAGATCAACTTACTTTATTAAAATAATGAATAATTTGAATTTCAGACGTGATTTGAAGTTAACGTGTATTGGAAAGTGTAGTAGTCTTGTTATTGATTGTGCCTTTGATTTTTCCAATGTAATTTTGAACCGTTGATTTAATAGATGCAACGGTTAGGTTTTTTCATGGAACTGAATAGTTAATTTGAATAGTTGCTGAGACGATTTTGATAAAAGTAAATTGGTTGGGCGAGAATATTGAGTTAGTTCATGTTGTTTGGTGATTTGATTGAGTTTCATTGCGCATGTGTAAACGATGCGACTTTGAATTGAAGAGTTGTCGCGAATGGATAACTGTTTGTACATGTATGATATGTGATTGAGTTTGTTGACTATTGATAGTCATAGTTCGGAATTGAAGATTAAGTTTGATTGCGCATGTGTAAACGATGCGACTTTGAATTGAAGAATTATCGCGAATGGATAATTGATTGAAGATTGTGTTTGATTGCGCATGTGTAAACGATGCGACATTGAATTGAAGAATTATCGTGAATGGATAATTGATTGAAGATTGAGATAGTCATAGTTCGGAAGATAGTTGATATAGATCTAATGATAGTTGATATAGATTTGACAATGACTGATAATGATTGATATAGAAATGATAATGATTGATATAAATCTGAAAAAAGAGATAATAGATATAGATTTGTGATGAGCGGATATTTTATACGCTTTTTGGGGTTAATTTCATATAGTTTTTAGTATGTTTTAGTTAGTTTTTAGTTTATTTTCATTAGTTTCTAGGAAAAATTCATATTTCTGGACTTTACTATGAGTTTTTGTGTTTTTCTGTAATTTCAGGAATTTTCTGGCTGAAATTGAGGGAGCTGAGCAAAAATCTGATTCAGGCTGAAAAAGGACTGCTGATGCTGTTGGATTCTGACCTCTCTGCACTCGGAATGGAATTTCTGGAGCTACAAGAGTCCAAATGGCGCGCTTCCAATTGCGTTGGAAAGTAGACATCCAGGGCTTTCCAGCAATATATAATAGTCCATACTTTGCTCAAGGATAGATGACGTAAACTGGCGTTCAACGCCAGTTTCATGTTGCTGTCTGGCGTCCAGCGCCAGAAACAGGTTACAAGTTGGAGTTCAACGCCAGAAACAGGTTACAACCTGGCGTTGAACGCCCAAAACAGCCCATGCACGTGAGAAGCTTAAGTCTCAGCCCCAGCACACACCAAGTGGGCCCCAGAAGTGGATTTCTGCCCCATCTATCATAGTTTACCCATTTTCTATAAACCTAGGTTACTAGTTTAGTATTTAAACAACTTTTAGAGATTTATTTTGCATCTTATGACATTTTTAGATCTGAACTTTGTACTCTTTGACGGCATGAGTCTCTAAACTCCATTGTTGGGGGTGAGGAGCTCTGTTGTGTCTTGATGAATTAATGCAAGTATTTCTGTTTTCCATTCAAACATGCGTGTTCCTATCTAAGATATCCATTCGCACTTCAACATGAATGTGATGAACGTGACAATCATCACCATTCCCCCACGAACGTGTGCCTGACAACCACTTCCGTTCACCGTAGAATGAATGAATATCTCTTGGTTCTCTTAATCAGAAACTTCGTGGTATAAGCTAGATTGATGGCAGCATTCATGAGAATCCGGAAAGTCTAAACCTTGTCTGTGGTATTCCGAGTAGGATTCAGGGATTGAATGACTGTGACGAGCTTCAAACTCGTGAGTGCTGGGCGTAGTGACAGACGCAAAAGGATAGTAAATCCTATTCCGGTACGATTGAGAACCTGCAGATGATTAGCCGTGCGGTGACAGCGCACCTGGACCCTTTTCACTGGAAGGATGGATGGTAGCCATTGACAACGGTGATCCACCAACACACAGCTTGCCATAGGAGGACATGCGTGCGTGAACAAGAAGACAGAGGAAAGCAGAGATTCAGAAGACAAAGCATCTCCAAAACTCCAACATATTCTCCATTACTGCATACAAGTATAATTTGTGTTCTGCCCTTTTACTTTTTACAATTCAAACTAAAAATATTATTGATATTATATCCTGACTAAGAGTTACAAGATAACCATAGATTGCTTCAAACCAACAATCTCCGTGGGATTCGACCCTTACTCACGTAAGGTATTACTTGGACGACCCAGTGCACTTGCTGGTTAGTTGTGCGAAATTGTAAGAGAGTAATGTGAACATTGACTTCACAATTTCGTGCACCAAGTTTTTGGCGCCGTTGCCGGGGATTGTTCGTGTTTGGACAACTAACGGTTTATTTTGTTGCTTAGATTAGGAAAAAATTTTCTTTTTGGTTTAGAGTCTCTTATTATTGTTCTTGTTAAAATTTTAGAATCCTTATTTTTTCTTTCAAAAATTTTTCGAAATTTTATTTTTTTAATAATTGAGTTTTTCCGTTGAGTTTAGTTTCATATTTTAAGTTTGGTGTCAATTGCATATTTTTATTTTTCCTTTAAATTTTCGAAATTAGTGTTCCTTGTTCTTTCTTCATCTTCAAGTTGTTCTTGTTTATTTTTCTTGTTTGATCTTTAGTTTTTCGTGTTTTGTGATTTTTCTTGTTTTTCTTGTGCCAAACTTTAAGTTTGGTGTTTTCTTGTTAATCTTTATATAATTTTCGAAAATTTATTTTGGTTTTCTAAAAATTTTAAGTTTGGTGTTCTTTCTTCATGTTCTTGTGTTCTTGTGAGTCTTCAAAGTGTTCTTGAGTTTTCCTTGTGTCTTGATCTTAAAATTTTTAAGTTTGGTGTTCCTTGGTGTTTTCCCTCCAAAATTTTCAAAAACAAGGAGCATTAGATCTAAAAATTTTAAATCTTGTGCTATCTTATTGTTTTTCTCTTTCCTCTTTAAATTCAAAAATATCTTTTCTCTTTTTTTTAAAACAAATTTTCGAAATTTATTTTTAAAATTCAGATTTTTTTAAATTTAAAATCTTTTTCAAATCATATCTTTTTCAAAACTTCCTGACCACTTTCTCTCTCCTCATTTTTTCGAAAATCTTCACCTATTTTTATTTATTTTATTTTAATTTATTTTATTTTCGAAATAAATAAATAAATAAATAAATAAATTAAATTTTTTATTTTACATCATCTCCCTTTCTCCATCATGGATCTAAGTGGAAATGAACAGTCCAGGAGGACTCTGGGGTCATATGCTAACCCCTCTACTGCTTCATATGGGAGTAGTATCTGCATACCCTCCATTGGAGTCAGTAGCTTTGAGTTGAATCCTCAGCTCATTATCATGGTGCAGCAAAGCTGCCAGTATTCCGGTCTTCCACAGGAAGAACCTACAGAGTTTCTGGCACAGTTTTTACAAATTGCTGACACAGTACATGATAAGGAAGTAGATCAGGATGTCTACAGATTATTACTGTTTCCATTTGCTGTAAAAGACCAAGCCAAGAGGTGGTTAAATAACCAACCTAAGGCTAGCATAAGGACATGGAAACAGCTGACAGAAAAATTCCTGAATCAATACTTTCCTCCAAAACGGATGACACAGCTAAGGCTGGACATCCAAGGCTTTAAACAAGGAGATAATGAATCTCTTTATGATGCCTGGGAGAGATACAGAGAGATGCTACGAAAATGCCCCTCTGAAATGTTTTCAGAGTGGGTTCAGTTAGACATCTTCTATTATGGGCTTACAGAAAGAGCTCAGATCTCTCTAGATTACTCAGCTGGTGGATCTATCCACATGAGAAAGACAATTGAAGAAGCTCAAGAGCTCATTGATACAGTTGCCAGAAATCAGCATCTGTACCTAAGCAGTGACCCTTCCATGAAAGAAGAGGTTAAAACAGTAACTGCTGAACTCAGTCCTGTAGAACAAGCTGCTGAATTCAATCAGCAATTGGATTTTCTAACAAAGCAGTTAGCTGAATTCAAGGATAAACTACAAGAGACAAGGATGGCTAATATAAACATGGAAGTACAATTAAAGCAAACAAAGCAGCAGCTGTCAAAACAAATAACAGAAGAATGCCAAGCAGTTCAATTAAGAAGTGGGAAAACATTAAATACCCCACCTCAAGGCAGCAGGAAGCCAAGAAATGAGCAAACCACCCAAAATCCACCTGAGGACAGTAAGAGCCCAGGGAAAAATAATTCTGGCACTAAAACGCCAGAAATTGGGTGGAAGGCTGGCGCTGAACGCCCAGACCATGCTCAGAACTGGCGTTCAACGCCAGAAACAAGCAAGGATCTGGCGTTGAACGCCCAAAAGAAGCACAGTTCTGGCGTTCAGACGCCAGGAACAGATGAGGAGCTGGCGTCTAACGTCACTCCAGCTTCTAACTCTGGCACTCAATTGCCAGTGAGGGATCAGACACACACAAGTGCTGATAACAACCCCTCTAAAAAGGCTTCTTCAACCACTTCTGTAGGAAATAAACTTACAGCAACTAAGGTTGAGGAATATAAAGCCAAGATACCTTATCCTCAAAAACTCCGCCAAGAGGAGCAGGATAAGCAATTTGCTCGCTTTGCAGATTATCTCAGGACTCTTGAAATAAAGATTCCATTTGCAGAGGCACTTGAGCAAATACCTTCTTATGCCAAGTTCATGAAAGAGATCTTGAGTCATAAGAAGGATTGGAGAGAAACTGAAAGAGTTCTCCTCACTGAAGAATGCAGTGCAGTCATTCTGAAAAGCTTTCCTGAAAAGCTTAAAGACCCTGGGAGTTTTCTGATACCATGCACATTAGAAGGTAATTGCACCAAGACAGCTTTATGTGATCTTGGGGCAAGCATCAACCTAATACCTGCATCCACTATCAGAAAGCTTGGTTTAACTGAAGAAGTTAAACCAACCCGGATATGTCTCCAACTTGCTGATGGCTCCATTAAATACCCATCAGGCGTGATTGAAGACATGATTGTCAGAGTTGGGCCATTCGCCTTTCCCACTGACTTTGTAGTGCTGGAAATGGAGGAGCACAAGAGTGCTACTCTCATTCTAGGAAGACCCTTCCTAGCAACTGGACGAACCCTCATTGATGTCCAACAGGGGGAAATAACCCTGAGAGTCAATGATGATGAGTTTAAGTTGAATGCTGTCAAAGCCATGCAGCATCCAGACACATCAAAAGACTGCATGAAAGTTGATCTTATTGACTCTTTGGTAGAAGAGATCAACATGGCTGAGAGTCTCGAATCAGAGTTGGAAGACATCTTTAAAGATGTTCAGCCTGATTTGGAGGATTCAGAAGAATTGAAAGAACTTCTGATATTTCCGCAGAAAGAGGAAACACCTCCTAAACCCGAGCTCAAACCATTACCACCATCCCTGAAATATGTATTTCTGGGAGAAGGTGACACTTTTCCAGTGATCATAAGCTCTGCTTTAAATCCACAGGAAGAGGAAGCACTTATTCAAGTGCTAAGGACACACAAGACAGCTCTTGGGTGGTCCATAGGTGACCTTAAGGGCATAAGCCCAGCTAGATGCATGCACAAAATCCTATTGGAGGATAATGCTAAACCAGTGGTTCAACCACAGAGGCGGCTAAATCCAGCCATGAAGGAAGTGGTGCAGAAAGAGGTCACCAAGTTACTGGAGGCTGGGATTATTTATCCTATTTCTGATAGCCTCTGGGTGAGCCCTGTCCAAGTTGTCCCCAAAAAGGGAGGCATGACAGTGGTTCATAATGAAAAAAATGAACTGGTTCCTACAAGAACAGTTACAGGGTGGCGCATGTGTATTGACTGCAGAAGGCTCAATACAACCACCAGAAAGGATCACTTTCCTTTACCATTCATAGACCAGATGCTAGAGAGACTAGCAGGTCATGATTATTACTACTTTTCGGATGGCTATTCAGGTTACAACCAAATTGCAGTAGATCCCCATGATCAGGAGAAAACAGCATTCACATGTCCATCTGGAGTGTTTGCTTGCAGAAGGATGCCATTCGAGCTGTGTAATGCGCCTGCAACCTTTCAGAGATGCATGCTCTCTATTTTTCTCTGATATGGTGGAAAATTTTCTGGAAGTCTTCATGGATGACTTCTCAGTATATGGAGACTCATTCAGCTCCTGCCTTGACCATTTAGCACTTGTTCTGAAAAGATGCCAAGAGACCAACCTAGTTTTAAACTGGGAAAAATGTCACTTTATGGTGACTGAAGGAATTGTCCTTGGGCATAAAATTTTAAACAAGGGAATAGAGGTGGATAAAGCTAAAGTGGAAGTAATTGAAAAATTACCACCACCTGCTAATGTTAAGGCAATCAGAAGCTTTCTAGGGCATGCAGGATTCTATAGGAGGTTTATAAAGGACTTTTCAAAAATCGCAAAACCTCTGAGCAATCTGCTAGCTGCTGACACGCCATTTGTGTTTGACACAGAGTGTCTACATGCATTTGAAATGCTGAAAGCTAAGCTGGTCACAGCACCAGTTATTTCTGCACCAGACTAGACATTACCATTTGAACTAATGTGTGATGCCAGTGACCATGCCATTGGTGCAGTACTGGGACAGAGGCATAACAAGCTTCTGCATGTCATTTATTATGCTAGCCGCGTTTTAAATGATGCCCAGAAAAATTACACAACCACAGAAAAAGAATTGCTTGCAGTGATTTATGCCATTGACAAGTTTAGATCCTAGTGATTGTGTATATGGTGCACGAAATTGTGATCACTACAACTTCACACAACTAACCAGCAAGTGCACTGGGTCGTCCAAGTAATAAACCTTACGCGAGTAAGGGTCGATCCCACGGAGATTGTTGGTATGAAGCAAGCTATGGTCACCTTGTAAATCTTAGTCAGGCAGACTCAAATGGGTATAGATGATGAATAAAATATAAAGATAAAGATAGAGATACTTATGTAATTCATTGGTAGGAACTTCAGATAAGCGTATGAAGATGCCTTCCCTTCCGTCTCTCTGCTTTCCTACTGTCTTCATCCAATCCTTCTTACTCCTTTCCATGGCAAGCTTATGCAAGGGTTTCACCGTTGTCAGTGGCTACCTCCCATCCTCTCAGTGGAAATGTTCAACGCACCCTGTCACGGCACGGCTATCCATCTGTCGGTTCTCGGTCAGGCCGGAATAGAATCCATTGATTCTTTTGCGTCTGTCACTAACGCCCCGCCTGCTAGGAGTTTGAAGCACGTCACAGTCATTCAATCATTGAATCCTACTCAGAATACCACAGACAAGGTTAGACCTTCCGGATTCTCTTGAATGCCGCCATCAGTTCTTGCCTATACCACGAAGACTCTGATCTCACGGAATGGCTGGCTCGTTTGTTAGGCGAGCACTCGGTTGTCAGGCGATCAACCATGCATCGTGTATCAGGAATCCAAGAGATATTCACCCAATCTAAGGTAGAACGGAGGTGGTTGTCAGTCACACGTTCATAGGTGAGAATGATGATGAGTGTCACGGATCATCACATTCATCAAGTTGAAGAACAAGTGATATCTTGGACAAAGAACAAGCGGAATTGAATAGAAGAACAATAGTAATTGCATTAATACTCGAGGTACAGCAGAGCTCCACACCTTAATCTATGGTGTGTAGAAACTCCACCGTTGAAAATACATAAGAACAAGGTCTAGGCATGGCCGAATGGCCAGCCTCCCAAAGAGGGTTCAATCATCAAAACATGATCAAAAGATCCTAAGATTGAAAGATTATAATACAATAGTAAAAGGTCCTACTTATAGAGAACTAGTAGCCTAGGGTGTACAGAGATGAGTAAATGACATAAAAATCCACTTCCGGGCCCACTTGGTGTGTGCTTGGGCTGAGCAATGAAGCATTTTCGTGTAGAGACTCTTCTTGGAGTTAAACGCCAGCTTTTATGCCAGTTTGGGCGTTTAACTCCCATTTTGGTGCCAGTTCCGGAGTTTAACGCTGGAATTTCTGAAGGTGACTTTGAACGCCGGTTTGGGCCATCAAATCTTGGGAAAAGTATGGACTATCATATATTGCTGGAAAGCCCAGGATGTCTACTTTCCAACGCCGTTGAGAGCGCGCCAATTGGGCTTCTGTAGCTCCAGAAAATCCACTTCGAGTGCAGGGAGGTCAGAATCCAACAGCATCTGCAGTCCTTTTGAGTCTCTGGATCAGATTTTTGCTCAGATCCCTCAATTTCAGCCAGAAAATACCTGAAATCACAGAAAAACACACAAACTCATAGTAAAGTCCAGAAAAGTGAATTTTAACTAAAAACTAATAAAAATATACTAAAAACTAAACCAAATATACTAAAAACATACTAAAAATAATGCCAAAAAGCGTACAAATTATCCGCTCATCACAACACCAAACTTAAATTGTTGCTTGTTGATGAGCGGATAATTTGTACGCTTTTTGGCATTGTTTTTAGTATGTTTTTGGTAGTTTTAGTTGAGTTCTTAGTATATTTTTATTAGTTTTTAGTTAAAATTCACTTTTCTGGACTTTACTATGAGTTTGTGTGTTTTTCTGTGATTTCAGGTATTTTCTGGCTGAAATTGAGGGATCTGAGCAAAAATCTGATCCAGAGACTCAAAAGGACTGCAGATGCTGTTGGATTCTGACCTCCCTGCACTCGAAGTGGATTTTCTGGAGCTACAGAAGCCCAATTGGCGCGCTCTCAACGGCGTTGGAAAGTAGACATCCTGGGCTTTCCAGCAATATATGATAGTTCATACTTTGCCCAAGATTTGATGGCCCAAACCGGCGTTCAAAGTCACCTCAAGAAATTCCAGCGTTAAACGCCGGAACTGGCACCTAAATGGGAGTTAAACGCCCAAACTGGCATAAAAGCTGGCGTTTAACTCCAAGAAGAGTCTCTACACGAAAATGCTTCATTTCTCAGCCCAAGCACACACCAAGTGGGCCCGGAAGTGGATTTTTATGTCATTTACTCATCTCTGTACACCCTAGGCTACTAGTTTTCTATAAGTAGGACCTTTTACTATTGTATTATCATCTTTTGATCATGTTTTGATGATTGAACCCTCTTTGGGAGGCTGGCCATTCGGCCATGCCTAGACTTTTGTTCTTATGTATTTTCAACGGTGGAGTTTCTACACACCATAGATTAAGGTGTGGAGCTCTGCTGTACCTCGAGTATTAATGCAATTACTATTGTTCTTCTATTCAATTCCGCTTGTTCTTTGTCCAAGATATCACTTGTTCTTCAACATGATGAATGTGATGATCCGTGACACTCATCATCATTCTCACTCATGAACAAGGTGACTGACAACCACTTTTGTTCTACAAGCAACCAAGGCTCTAGTGAATATCTCTTGGATTCTTTAATCGGAATCTTCGTGGTATAGGCGAGAACTGATGGCGGCATTCAAGAGAATCCGGAAGGTCTAACCTTGTCTGTGGTATTCTGAGTAGGATTCAATGATTGAATGACTGTGACGTGCTTCAAACTCCTGAGGGCGGGGCGTTAGTGACAGACGCTAAAGAATCACTGGATTCTATTCCGGCCTGATTGAGAACCGACAGATGGAACATTTCCAATGAGAGGATGGGAGGTAGCCACTGACAACGGTGAAACCCTTGCATAAGCTTGCCATGGAAAGGAGTAAGAAGGATTGGATGAAGACAGTAGGAATGCAGAGAGACGGAAGGGAAGGCATCTTCATGCGCTTATCTGAAGTTCCTACCAATGAATTACATAAGTATCTCTATCTTTACCTTTTATGTTATTTTCGTTCATCACCATATCCATTTGAGTCTGCCTGACTAAGATTTACAAGGTGACCATAGCTTGCTTCATACCAACAATCTCCGTGGGATCGACCCTTACTCACGTAAGGTATTACTTGGACGATCCAGTGCATTTGCTGGTTAGTTGTGTGAAGTTGTAGTGATCACAATTTCACGCACCAAGTTTTTGGCGCCGTTGCCGGGGATTGTTTTGTGTATGGACAACTGACGGTTCATCTTGTTGCTTAGATTAGGTATTATTTTTCTTCAGAGTTCTTAAGAATGAATTCTAGTGTTTCAAGGTGATGTTCTTATCATCACCAAAGCTGATTGATCATCATCAATTTAGCTCTTGAATGCAATGTCCTGCTGAAGCTTAGCCGGCCATGTTTAATTCCTTTAGACTAAAGCTTTAGACTAACATTGCATGATTCCTGGAATTCTCATTAAGAATTTTGATACCTTTATTTTCCTTTTCACTTAATTTTCGAAAAAACCCAAAAAAATTTACAAAATCATAAAATCCAAAAATATTTTTTGTTTGAGTCTAGAGTCTCATCTTTAGTGTCAATTGCATGTTTCTTATTGCATTCATGCATGTGTCCTCATTGATCTTCAAGTTGTTCTTGATGATTTCCTTGTTTTGATCTTTGAATTCTATTGACTTGAGTGTTGCATTCTCATTTTGTTAGTGTCAATGGTATACAAACTGCTAAGTTTGGTGTCTTGCATGCATTATTATTTGATTTTAGTTGCATTTTGATTATTCCTTATTATTAAAAATCCAAAAATATTTTTAATTTGTGTCTTTTCAAGTCAATAATACAGAGAATTGAAGATTCAGAACACACTGCAGAGGAATCACACAGAAAAAGCTAGGCATTCAAAAATGCCCAGTGAAGAAGACAGACTGGCGTTTAAACGCCAGCCAGGGTGCCTGGTTGGGCGTTTAACGCCCAAAAGGGTAGTAGTTTGGGCGTTAAACGCCAGAATGTGCACCATTCTGGGCGTTTAACGCCAGGATGGCTAAAGGGGGAAGATTTTGTTTTCAAATCAAATTTTTTTTAGTTTTCAAAATCTTTTCAAAATCAAATCTTTTTCAAATCAATTTTTCAATCAAATGTTTTCAAAATTAATTTCTTTCCTTTTTCAAAGATACTTGCTAACAATTAATGATTTGATTGAACATTTCAAATATGTTGCCTTTTCTGTTGAGAAAGGTTTAATGTTTGAATCATATCTTTTCTTGTTAGGCAAGTCATTAATTTTTTAAAATCATATCTTTTTAAAATTGTTTCCAAATCAAATCTTTTTTTAAAATTGTTTTCAAATCATATCTTTTCAATCATATCTTTTTAAAACCATAACTTTTCAATCAAATCTATTTAATCACATCTTTTTCAAAATAGTTTTCAATCAAATATTTTTTATTTCTAATTTCAAAATCTTTTTCAAAAATCACTTGATTTCTTTTCCACTCTTATTTTCGAAAATCAATTAAGTGTTTTTCAAAATGTTTTCAAAATCTTTTACTTAATTTTCGAAAATTACTTCCCTTCTTCTCACATCCTTCTATTTATGGACTAACACCATCCCTTAATGCAAAATTCGAACTCCATCTTTTTCTGATAAGTTCGAATTTTCTACTTCTGTCTTCTACTCTTCTTTTCCTCTGACACTTAAAGGAATCTCTATACTGTGACATAGAGGATTCCACATTTTCTTGTTCTCTTCTCTTTCTTATGAGCAGGAGCAGAGACAAAGACATTCTTGTTGAAGCTGACCCTGAACCTGAAAGGACCTTGAAGAGAAAGCTAAGAGAAACTAAAGCACAGCTCTCTTTAGAGGACCTGACCGAATTCTTCAAAGAAGAAGAACACATGGCAGCCGAAAACAACAACAATGCCAACAATGCAAGGAAGGTGCTGGGTGACTTTACTGCACCTACTCCCGATTTCTATGGGAGAAGCATCTCTATCCCTGCCATTGGAGCAAACAACTTTGAGCTTAAGCCTCAATTAGTTTCTCTAATGCAACAGAATTGCAAATTCCATGGACTTCCAATGGAAGACCCTCATCAGTTTTTAGCTGAGTTCTTGTAAATCTGTGACACAGTCAAGACTAATGGGGTAGACCCTGAGGTCTATAGACTGATGCTATTCCCTTTTGCTGTAAGAGACAGAGCTAGAATATGGTTGGATTCACAACCTAAAGATAGCCTGGACTCTTGGGAAAAGCTAGTCAATGCCTTCTTGGCAAAGTTCTTTCCACCTCAAAAATGGAGTAAGCTTAGAGTGGAAGTCCAAACCTTCATACAGAAGGATGGAGAATCCCTCTATGAAGCTTGGGAAAGATACAAACAATTAATCAGAAAATGTCCTTCTGACATGCTTTCTGAATGGAGCATCATAGGTATTTTCTATGATGGTCTCTCTGAACTATCCAAGATGTCTTTGGATAGCTCTGCTGGAGGATCTCTTCATCTGAAGAAGACGCCTACAGAGGCTTAGGAACTAATTGAGATGGTTGCAAATAACCAATTCATGTACACTTCTGAAAGGAATCCTGTGAACAATGGGACAAGTCAGAAGAAAGGAGTTCTTGAGATTGATACTCTGAATGCCATACTGGCTCAGAATAAGATATTGACTCAACAAGTCAATTTGATTTCTCAAAGTCTGTCTGGAATGCAAAATGCACCAAGCAGTACTAAGGGAGCTTCATCTGAGGAAGAAGCTTATAATCCTGAGAACCCTTCAATGGAAGAGGTGAATTACCTAGGAGAACCCTATGGAAACACCTATAATTCTTCATGGAGAAATCACCCAAATTTCTCATGGAAGAATCAAGAGAGACATCAACAAGGTTTCAATAATAATAATAATGGTGGAAGAAACAGGTTTAGCAATGGCAAGCCTTTTCCATCATCTTCTCAGCAACAGACAGAGAATTCTAAGCAGAACCCCTCTGACTTAGCAACCATGGTCTCTGATCTAATCAAAACCACTCAAAGTTTCATGAATGAAACAAGGTCCTCCATCAAAAATTTGGAAGGACAAGTGGGTCAGCTGAGCAAGAAAATTACTGAACTCCCTCCTAGTACTCTCCCAAGTAATACAGAAGAAAATCCAAAAGGAGAGTGCAAAGCCATAAACATGGCCGAATATGGAGAGGAAAGAGAGGAGGTGGACGCCACTGAGGAAGACCTCAATGGACGTGCACCAATCTCCTCTGAGTTCCCCAATGAGGAACCATGGGAATCTAAGGCTCAAAATGAGACCATAGAGATTCCATTGGACTTACTTCTGCCATTCATGAGCTCTGATGAGTATTCTTCCTCTGAAGAGGATGAGTATGTCACTGAAGAGCAAGTTGCTAAATACCTTGGAGCAATCATGAAGCTAAATGACAAGTTGTTTGGAAATGAGACTTGGGAGGATGAACCCCCTTTGCTCACCAAAGAACTGGATGACTTGTCTAGGCAGAAATTACCTCAAAAGAGACAAGATCCTGGAAAGTTTTCAATACCTTGTACCATAGGTACCATGACCTTCAAGAAGGCTCTGTGTGACTTAGGGTCAAGTGTAAACCTCATGCCTCTCTCTGTAATGGAGAAGCTAGGGATCTTTGAGGTACAAGCTGCAAGAATCTCATTGGAGATGGCAGACAACTCAAGAAAACAAGCTCATGGACTTGTAGAGAATGTTTTGGTAAAAGTTGAAGACCATTACATCCCTACTGATTTCATAGTCCTAGAGACTGGGAAGTGCATGGATGAATCCATCATCCTTGGCAGACCCTTCCTAGCCACAGCAAAGGCTGTGATTGATGTTGATAGAGGTGAACTGATCATTCAAGTGAATGAAAAATCCTTGGTGTTTAAGGCTCAAGGATATTCCTCTGTCACCATGGAGAGGAAGCTTGAAAAGCTTCCCTCAAATCAGAGACAAATAGAGCCCCCACAGTCAAACTCTAAGTTTGGTGTTGGGAGGCCACAACCAAACTCTAAGTTTGGTGTTGAACCCCCACATTCAAACTCTAAGTTTGGTGTTGGGAGGTTCCCACATTGCTCTGAGTATCTGTGAGGCTCCATGAGAGCCCTCTGTCAAGCTACTGACACTAAAGAAGCGCTTGTTGGGAGGTAACCCAATGATTATATTTTATATATTTCTCTTTGTTATTTTATGTTTTTTGTAGGTTGATGATCATAAGAAGTCACAAAATCCATTGAAAAAGCAAAAACAGAATGAAAAACAGGAAGAAAAATAGCACACCCTGGAGGAAGAACTCACTGGCGTTTAAACGCCAGTGAGGCTAGCAGTTGGGCGTTTAACGCCCAGTCTAGCACCATTCTGGGCGTTTAACGCCAGAAAGGGGCACCAGACTGGCGTTAAACGCCAGAAAAGGGCAAGAACCTGGCGTTAAACGCCAGGAATGGGCACCAGCCCGGCGTTTAATGCCAGAAATGGCTCAAAACGTGATTTTGAATGCCATTTGGTGCAGGGATGACTTTTCCTTGACACCACAGGATCTGTGGACCCCACAGGATCCCCACCAACCCCACCACTCCCTCTCTCTTCTTCTTCACCCATTCATCACTCACATCCATCCTTCATAAAACCACACAACCTCCTCCATCTCCTCCATTTTCTTCTTCTTCTCCTCTATTCTTTCTTCTTTTGCTCGAGGACGAGCAAACTTTTTAAGTTTGGTGTGGTAAAAGCGTTGCTTTTTCGTTTTTCCATAACCATTTATGGCATCCAAAGCCGGTTCAACTGAGAAGGCATGACCTCAAGCTCATCACTAAGAAGAAGATGGAGCAAACAAGAGACCCCTCTCATCAAGAAATCCCTGAGATACCTCAAGGGATGCACTTTCCTCCACAAGACTACTGGGAGCAAATTAACACCTCCCTAGGAAAATTAAGTTCCAACATGGGACAACTAAGGGTGGAGCACCAAGAACATGCCATCCTCCTCCATGAAATTGGAGAAGATCAAAGGATCATGAGAGAGGAGCAACAAAGACAAGGAAGAAACATTGAGGAGCTCAAGCACTCCATAAGACCTTCAAGAGGAAGAACAAGCCGCCATCACTGAGGTGGACCCGTTCTTTAATCTCCTTGTTCTTTATTTTTCTGTTTTTCGAATTTTAGTGCTTTATGTTTATCCATGTTTGTGTCTTATGATCATTAGTGTCTTAGTGTCTATGCCTTAAAGCTATGAATATGAATCCATCACCTTTCTTAAATGAAAACTGTTTTTATCACAAAAGAACAAGAAGTACAGGATTTCAAATTCATCTTTAAAACTAGCTTAATTAGTTTGATGTGGTGACAATACTTGTTGTTTTCTGAATGTATGCTTAAACAGTGCATATGTCTTTTGAATTTGTTGTTCATGAATGTTAAAATTGTTGGCTCTTGAAAGAATGATGAAAAAGGAGACATGTTACTGAGGATCTAAAAAATCATAAAAATGATTCTTGAAGCAAGAAAAAGCAGTGAATACAAAAAAAAAAGAAGGAGAAAAACGAAAAAAAAAGGGGAGAAAGAAAAAGAAAAAGAAAAAGAAAGAAATAAAGTTGTGATCCAAGGCAAAAAGAATGTGCTTAAGAACCCTGGACACCTCTAATTGGGGACTTTAGCAAAGCTGAGTCACAATCTGAAAAGGTTCACCCAATTATGTGTCTGTGGCATGTATGTATCCGGTGATAATACTGGAAGACAGAGTGCTTTGGGCCACGGCCAAGACTCAATAAGTAGCTGTGTTCAAGAATCATCATACTTAACTAGGAGAATCAATAACACTATCTGGATTCTGAGTTCCTAAAGAAGCCAATCATTCTGAACCTCAGAGGATAAAGTGAGATGCCAAAACTGTTTGGAGGCAAAAAGCTACTAGTCCCGCTCATCTAATTTGGAGCTAAGTTTCATTGATAATTTGGAGTTTATAGTATATTCTCTTCTTTTTATCTTATTTGATTTTCAGTTGCTTGGGGACAAGCAACAATTTAAGTTTGGTGTTGTGATGAGCGGATAATTTGTACGCTTTTTGGCATTGTTTTTAGTATGTTTTTGGTAGTTTTAGTTGAGTTCTTAGTATATTTTTATTAGTTTTTAGTTAAAATTCACTTTTCTGGACTTTACTATGAGTTTGTGTGTTTTTCTGTGATTTCAGGTATTTTCTGGCTGAAATTGAAGGATCTGAGCAAAAATCTGATCCAGAGACTCAAAAGGACTGCAGATGCTGTTGGATTCTGACCTCCCTGCACTCGAAGAGGATTTTCTGGAGCTACAGAAGCCCAATTGGCGCGATCTCAACGGCGTTGGAAAGTAGACATCCTGGGCTTTCCAGCAATATATGATAGTCTATACTTTGCCCAAGATTTGATGGCCCAAACCGGCGTTCAAAGTCACCTCAAGAAATTCCAGCGTTAAACGCCGGAACTGGCACCTAAATGGGAGTTAAACGCCCAAACTGGCATAAAAGCTGGCGTTTAACTCCAAGAAGAGTCTCTACACGAAAATGCTTCATTGATCAGCCCAAGCACACACCAAGTGGGCCCGGAAGTAGATTTTTATGTCATTTACTCATCTCTGTACACCCTAGGCTACTAGTTTTCTATAAGTAGGACCTTTTACTATTGTATTATCATCTTTTGATCATGTTTTGATGATTGAACCCTCTTTGGGAGGCTGGCCATTCGGCCATGCCTAGACTTTTGTTCTTATGTATTTTCAACGGTGGAGTTTCTACACACCATAGATTAAGGTGTGGAGCTCTGCTGTACCTCGAGTATTAATGCAATTACTATTGTTCTTCTATTCAATTCCGCTTGTTCTTTGTCCAAGATATCACTTGTTCTTCAACATGATGAATGTGATGATCCGTGACACTCATCATCATTCTCACTCATGAACAAGGTGACTGACAACCACTTTTGTTCTACAAGCAACCAAGGCTCTAGTGAATATCTCTTGGATTCTTTAATCGGAATCTTCGTGGTATAGGCGAGAACTGATGGTGGCATTCAAGAGAATCCGGAAGGTCTAACCTTGTATGTGGTATTCTGAGTAGGATTCAATGATTGAATGACTGTGACGTGCTTCAAACTCCTGAGGGCGGGGCGTTAGTGACAGACGCAAAAGAATCACTGGATTCTATTCCGGCCTGATTGAGAACCGATAGATGGATAGCCGTGCCGTGACAGGGTGCGTTGAACATTTCCAATGAAAGGATGGGAGGTAGCCACTGACAACGGTGAAACTCTTGCATAAGCTTGCCATGGAAAGGAGTAAGAAGGATTGGATGAAGATAGTAGGAAAGCAGAGAGACGGAAGGGAAGGCATCTTTATGCGCTTATCTGAAGTTCCTACCAATGAATTACATAAGTATCTCTATCTTTACCTTTTATGTTATTTTCGTTCATCACCATATCCATTTGAGTCTGCCTGACTAAGATTTACAAGGTGACCATAGCTTGCTTCATACCAACAATCTCCGTGGGATCGACCCTTACTCACGTAAGGTATTACTTGGACGACCCAGTGCACTTGCTGGTTAGTTGTGTGAAGTTGTAGTGATCACAATTTCGCGCACCACTTGTCCTCAAGCAACTGAAAATCAAATAAGATAAAAAGAAGAGAATATGCAATGAACTCCAAAAACATCTATGAAGATCAGTATTAATTAGATGAGCGGGGCTTTTAGCTTTTTGCCTCTGAACAGTTTTGGCATCTCACTTTATCCTTTGAAATTCAGAATGATTGGCTTCTTTGGGAACTCAGAATCCAGATAGTGTTATTGATTCTCCTAGTTAAGTATGATGATTCTTGAACACAGCTACTTATTGAGTCTTGGCCGTGGCCCAAAGCACTCTGTCTTCCAGTATTACCACCGGATACATACATGCCACAGACACATAATTGGGTGAACCTTTTCAGATTGTGACTCAGCTTTGCTAGAGTCCCCAATTAGAGGTGTCCAGGGTTCTTAAGCACACTCTTTTTGCCTTGGATCACAACTTTATTTCTTTCTTTCTTCTCTTTTTTTTTCTCTTTCTTTCTCGATTTTTTTTTTTTTTTTGCCTCTTCTCTTTTTTGTATTCACTGCTTTTTCTTGCTTCAAGAATCATTTTTATGATTTTTCAGATCCTCAGTAACATGTCTCCTTTTTTATCATTCTTTCAAGAGCCAACATTCATGAATCACAAATTCAAAAGACATATGCACTGTTTAAGCATACATTCAGAAAACAAAAATATTGCCACCACATCAAAATAATCAAACTGTTATAAAATTCAAAATTCATGCAATTCTTTCTTTTTTCAATTAAGAACATTTTTCATTTAAGAAAGGTGATGGATTCATAGGACATTCATAACTTTAAGGCATAGACTCTAAGACACTAATGATCATAAGACACAAACATGGACAAACATAAGCATTAATTTTCGAAAAACAGGAAAGTAAGAACAAGGAAATTAAAGAACGGGTCCACCTTAGTGATGGCGGCTCTTTCTTCCTCTTGAAGATCCTATGGAGTGCTTGAGCTCCTCAATATCTCTTCCTTGTCTTTGTTGCTCCTCTCTCATGATTCTTTGATCTTCTCTAATTTCATGGAGAATGATGGAGTGTTCTTGATGCTCCACCCTTAGTTGTCCCATGTTGGAACTCAATTCTCCTAGGGAGGTGTTTAGTTGCTCCCAATAGTTTTGTGGAGGAAAGTGCATCCCTTGAGGCATCTCAGGGATCTCATGATGAGAGGGGTCTCTTGTGTGCTCCATCCTTTTCTTAGTGATGGGCTTATCCTCATCAATGGGAATGTCTCCCTCTATGTCAACTCCAACTGAATAACAGAGGTGACAAATGAGATGAGGAAAGGCTAACCTTGCTAAGGTAGAGGACTTGTCCGCCACCTTATAGAGTTCTTGGGCTATAACCTCATGAACTTCCACTTCTTCTCCAATCATGATGCTATGAATCATGATGGCCCGGTCTAGAGTAACTTCGGACCGGTTGCTAGTGGGAATAATTGAGCGTTGGATAAACTCCAACCATCCTCTAGCCACGGGTTTGAGGTCATGCCTTCTCAATTGAACCGGCTTCCCTCTTGAATCTCTCTTCCATTGGGCGCCCTCTTCACCAATGTCAGTGAGGACTTGGTCCAACCTTTGATCAAAGTTGACCCTTCTAGTGTAAGGATGTTCATCTCCTTGCATCATGGGCAAATTGAATGCCAACCTTACACTTTCCGGACTAAAATCCAAGTATTTCCCCCGAACCATAGTAAGATAATTCTTTGGATCCGGGTTCACACTTTAATCATGGTTCTTGGTGATCCATGCATTGGCATAGAACTCTTGAACCATTAAGATTCCGACTTGTTGAATGGGGTTGGTAAGAACTTCCCAACCTCTTATTCGGATCTCATGTCAGATCTCCGGATATTCACCCTTTTTGAGTGAAAAAGGGACCTCGGGGATCACCTTCTTCAAGGCCACAACTTCATAGAAGTGGTCTTGATGCACCCTTGAGATGAATCTTTCCATCTCCCATGACTCGGAGGTGGAAGCTTTTGCCTTTCCTTTTCTCTTTCTAGAGGTTTCTCCGGCCTTGGATGCCATAAATGGTTATGGAAAAACAAAAAAGCAACGCTTTTACCACACCAAACTTAAAAGGTTTGCTCGTCCTTGAGCAAAAGAAGAAAGAAGAGAGTAGAAGAAGAAGAAATGAGGAAGAAGGGAATGGCTTTTGTGTTCGGCCAAAGATGGGGAAGAAGTGGTGTTTAGGTTGTGTGAAAATGAAGGGGTGAAGAAGGGTATATATAGGGGAGGGGAAGGGTAAGGTTCGGTCAAGTGAGGGTGGTTTTGGGTGGGAAAGTGGTTTGAATTTGAATGGTGAGATAGGTGGGGTTTTATGAAGGATGGATGTGAGTGGTGAAGAAAAGATGGGATTTGATAGGTGAAGGGTTTTTGGGGAAGAGGTGTTGAGGTGATTGGTGAATGAGTGAAGAAGAGAGAGAGTGGTGGGGTTGGTGGGGATCCTGTGGGGTCCACAGATCCTGAGGTGTCAAGGAAAAGTCATCCCTGCACCAAATGGCATGTAAAATCACGTTTTGAGCCAATTCTGGCGTTAAACGCCGGGCTGGTGCCCCTTTCTGGCGTTTAACGCCAGGTTCTTGCCCTTTTCTGGCGTTTAACGCCAGTCTGGTGCCCCTTTCTGGCGTTAAACGCCCAGAATGGTGCCAGACTGGGCGTTAAACGCCCACCTGCTAGCCTTACTGGCGTTTAAACGCCAGTAAGTTCTTCCTCCAGGGTGTGCTGTTTTTCTTCCTGTTTTTCATTCTGTTTTTGCTTTTTCAATTGATTTTGTGACTTCTCATGATCATCAACCTACAAAAAATATAAAACAACAAAAGAAAATAGATAAAATATAACATTGGGTTGCCTCCCAACAAGCGCTTCTTTAATGTCAGTAGCTTGACAGAGGGCTCTCATGGAGCCTCACAAATGATCAGAGCAATGTTGGAACCTCCCAACACCAAACTTAGAGTTTGAATGTGGGGGTTCAACACCAAACTTAGAGTTTGGTTGTGGCCTCCCAACACCAAACTTAGAGTTTGACTGTGGGGGCTCTGTTTGACTCTGATTTGAGAGAAGCTCTTCATGCTTCCTCTCCATGGTGACAGAGGGATATCCTTGAGCCTTAAACACAAAGGATTCTTCATTCACTTGAATGATCAGTTCACCTCTATCAACATCAATCACAGCCTTTGCTGTGGCTAGGAAAGGTCTGCCAAGGATGATGGATTCATCCATGCACTTCCCAGTCTCTAGGACTATGAAATCAGCAGGGATGTAATGGTCTTCAATCTTCACCAAAACATCCTCTACAAGTCCATGAGCTTGTTTTCTTGAGTTGTCTGCCATCTCTAATGAGATTCTTACAGCTTGCACCTCAAAGATCCCTAGCTTCTCCATTACAGAGAGAGGCATGAGGTTTACACTTGACCCTAAGTCACACAGAGCCTTCTTGAAGGTCATGGTGCCTATGGTACAAGGTATTGAAAACTTCCCAGGATCTTGTCTCTTTTGAGGTAATTTCTGCCTAGACAAGTCATCCAGTTCTTTGGTGAGCAAAGGAGGTTCATTCTCCCAAGTCTCATTTCCAAATAACTTGTCATTTAGCTTCATGATTGCTCCAAGGTATTTAGCAACTTGCTCTTCAGTGACATACTCATCCTCTTCAGAGGAAGAATACTCATCAGAGCTCATGAAAGGCAGAAGTAAGTCCAATGGAATCTCTATGGTCTCATTTTGAGCCTCAGATTCCCATGGTTCCTCATTAGGGAACTCATTGGAGGCTAGTGCACGCCCATTGAGGTCTTCCTCAGTGGCGTTCACTTCCTCTTCCTCCCCTCCACATTCGGCCATGTTGATGGCCTTGCACTCTCCTTTTGGATTTTCTTCTGTATTGCTTGGAAGAGTACTAGGAGGGAGTTCAGTAACTTTCTTGCTCAGCTGTCCCACTTGTGCCTCTAAATTCCTAATGGAGGACCGTGTTTCAGTCATGAAACTTTGAGTGGTTTTGATTAGATCAGAGACCATGGTTGCTAAGTCAGAGGGGTTCTGCTTAGAATTCTCTGTCTGTTGCTGAGAAGATGATGGAAAAGGCTTGCCATTGCTAAACCTGTTTCTTCCACCATTATTGTTGTTGAAACCTTGTTGAGGTCTTTGTTGATCCTTCCATGAGAAATTTGGATGATTTCTCCATGAAGAATTATAGGTGTTTCCATAGAGTTCTCCTAGGTAATTCACCTCTTCCATTGAAGGGTTCTCAGGATCATAAGCTTCTTCTTCAGATGAAGCATCCTTAGTACTGCTTGGTGCTTTTTGCATTCCAGACAGACTTTGAGAAATCAGATTGACTTGTTGAGTCAATATCTTGTTCTGAGCCAGAATGGCATTCAGAGTATCAATCTCAAGAACTCCTTTCTTCTGATTTGTCCCATTGTTCACAGGATTCCTTTCAGAAGTGTACATGAATTGGTTATTTGCAACCATTTCAATTAGCTCTTGAGCTTCTGCAGGCATCTTCTTCAGATGAAGAGATCCTCCAGCAGAGCTATCCAAAGACATCTTAGATAGTTCAGAGAGACCATCATAGAAAATACCTATGATGCTCCATTCAGAAAGCATGTCAGAAGGACATTTTCTGATTAATTGTTTGTATCTTTCCCAAGCTTCATAGAGGGATTCTCCATCCTTCTGTCTGAAGGTTTGGACTTCCACTCTAAGCATACTCAATTTTTGAGGTGGAAAGAACTTTGCCAAGAAGGCATTGACTAGCTTTTCCCATGAGTCCAGGCTTTCTTTAGGTTGTAAGTCCAACCATGTCCTAGCTCTGTCTCTTACAGCAAAAGGGAATAGCATAAGTCTGTAGACCTCAGGGTCTACCCCATTAGTCTTGACAGTGTCACAGATTTGCAAGAATTCAGCTAAGAACTGATGAGGATCTTCCAATGGAAGTCCATGGAACTTGCAATTCTGTTGTATTAGAGAAACTAACTGAGGCTTAAGCTCAAATTTGTTTGCTCCAATGGCAGGGATAGAGATGCTTCTCCCATAGAAGTCGGGAGTAGGTGCAGTAAAGTCACCCAGCACCTTCCTTGCATTGTTTGCATTGTTGTTATTTTCGGCTGCCATGTCTTCTCCTTTGAAGATTTCTGTTAGGTCCTCTGTAGAGAGTTGTGCCTTAGCTTCTCTTAGCTTTCGCTTCAAGGTCCTTTCAGGTTCAGGGTCAGCTTCAACAAGAATGCCTTTGTCTCTGCTCCTGCTCATATGAAAGAGAAGAGAACAAGAAAATATGGAATCCTCTATGTCACAGTATAGAGATTCCTTGAGGTGTCAGAAGAACAGAAAAATAGAAGAAAGAGGTAGAAGAATTCGAACTTAATCAGATAGAGTTCGAATTGTGCATTGAGAAGGAGTGGTACTCCATAAATAGAAGGATGTGGGAAGAGGGGAAGATAATTTTCGAAAATTAATTAAAAAGTTTTAAAATCATTTTGAAAAATTGATTGATAATTTTCGAAAACTCAAAGTGGAAAAAGAATCAAGTGATTTTTGAAAAAGATTTTGAAATTAGAAGTCAAAAAGATTTGATTGAAAACTATTTTGAAAAGGACGAGGTTAAGAAGATATGATTGGTTTTTAAAAAAAATATGTGATTGAGAAGATATGATTTGAAAACAATTTTAAAAAGATTTGATTTTAAAAAATTAATGACTTGCCTAACAAGAAAAGATATGATTCAAACATTAAACCTTTCTCAACAGAAAAGGCAACATACTTGAAATGTTGAATCAAATCATTAATTGATAGCAAGTATCTTTGAAAAAGGAAAGAAATTAATTTTGAAAACATTTGATTGAAAAGATATGATTTGAAAAAGATTTGATTTTGAAAAACTTTGAAAACTTGAAAAAAAAATTGATTTGAAAACAAAATCCTCCTCCTTGTGCAATCCTGGCGTTAAACGCCCAGAATGGTGCACATTCTGGCGTTTAACGCCCAATGCACTACCTTTTTGGGCGTTAAACGCCCAACCAGGCACCCTGGCTGGCGTTTAAACGCCAGTCTGTCCTTCTTCACTGGGCGTTTTGAACGCCCAGCTTTTTCTGTGTAATTCCTCTGCTGTATGTTCTGAATCTTCAATTCTCTGTATTATTGACTTGAAAAGACATAAATAAAAAAAATTATTTTTGGATTTTTAATAATGAGGAATAATCAAAATGCAACTAAATTCAAATAACAATGCATGTAGGACACCAGACTTAGCAGTTTGTATACTACTGACACTGACAAAATGAGAATGCATATGAAAAACAACAAAACACTCAAGTCAAGAGAATTCAAAGATCAGAGTAAGAAATAATCAAGAATTACTTGAAGATCCTTAAGACACATGAATGAATGCATGCAATTGACACCAAACTTAAAATGAGACACTAGACTCAAACAAGAAACATAAAATATTTTTGGTTTTTATGATTTTTAAAAAAAAAAAATTTTTTTGGATTTTTCGAAAATTATATGGAAAAGAAAAACAAAGGTATCAAAATTCTTAATGAGAATTCCAGGAATCATGCAATGTTTAGTCTAAAGCTTTAGTCTAAAGGAATTAGACATGGCTAGCCAAGCTTCAGCAGAACATTGCATTCAAGAGCTAAATTGATGAAGATCAATCAGCTTGGTGATGATAAGAACATCACTTTGAAACACTAGAATTCATTCTTAAGAACTCTGAAGAAAAATACCTAATCTAAGCAACAAGATGAACCGTCAGTTGTCCATACACAAAACAATCCCCGGCAACGGCGCCAAAAACTTGGTGCACGAAATTGTGATCACTACAACTTCGCACAACTAACCAGCAAGTGCACTAGGTCGTCCAAGTAATAAACCTTACGCGAGTAAGGGTCGATCTCACGGAGATTGTTGGTATGAAGCAAGCTATGGTCACCTTGTAAATCTTAGTCAGGCAGACTCAAATGGGTATAGATGATGAATAAAACATAAAGATAAAGATAGAGATACTTATGTAATTCATTGGTAGGAACTTCAGATAAGCGTATGAAGATGTCTTCCCTTCCGTCTCTCTGCTTTCCTACTGTCTTCATCCAATCCTTCTTACTCCTTTCCATGGCAAGCTTATGCAAGGGTTTCACCGTTGTCAGTGGCTACCTCCCATCCTCTCAGTGGAAATGTTCAACGCACCCTGTCACGGCACGGCTATCCATCTGTCGGTTCTCGGTCAGGCCGGAATAGAATCCATTGATTCTTTTGCGTCTGTCACTAACGCCCCGCCTGCTAGGAGTTTGAAGCACGTCACAGTCATTCAATCATTGAATCCTACTCAGAATACCACAGACAAGGTTAGACCTTCCGGATTCTCTTGAATGCCGCCATCAGTTCTTGCCTATACCACGAAGACTCTGATCTCACGGAATGGCTGGCTCGTTTGTCAGGCGAGCACTCGGTTGTCAGGCGATCAACCATGCATCGTGTATCAGGAATCCAAGAGATATTCACCCAATCTAAGGTAGAACGGAGGTGGTTGTCAGTCACACGTTCATAGGTGAGAATGATGATGAGTGTCACGGATCATCACATTCATCAAGTTGAAGAACAAGTGATATCTTGGACAAAGAACAAGCGGAATTGAATAGAAGAACAATAGTAATTGCATTAATACTCGAGGTACAGCAGAGCTCCACACCTTAATCTATGGTGTGTAGAAACTCCACCGTTGAAAATACATAAGAACAAGGTCTAGGCATGGCCGAATGGCCAGCCTCCCAAAGAGGGTTCAATCATCAAAACATGATCAAAAGATCCTAAGATTGAAAGATTATAATACAATAGTAAAAGGTCCTACTTATAGAGAACTAGTAGCCTAGGGTGTACAGAGATGAGTAAATGACATAAAAATCCACTTCCAGGCCCACTTGGTGTGTTCTTGGGCTGAGCAATGAAGCATTTTCGTGTAGAGACTCTTCTTGGAGTTAAACGCCAGCTTTTATGCCAGTTTGGGCGTTTAACTCCCATTTTGGTGCCAGTTCCGGCGTTTAACGCTGGAATTTCTGAAGGTGACTTTGAACGCCGGTTTGGACCATCAAATCTTGGGCAAAGTATGGACTATTATATATTGCTGGAAAGCCCAGGATGTCTACTTTCCAACGCCGTTGAGAGAGCGCCAATTGGGCTTCTGTAGCTCCAGAAAATCCACTTCGAGTGCAGGGAGGTCAGAATCCAACAGCATCTGCAGTCCTTTTCAGTCTCTGAATCAGATTTTTGCTCAGGTCCCTCAATTTCAGCCAGAAAATACCTGAAATCACAGAAAAACACACAAACTCATAGTAAAGTCCAGAAAAGTGAATTTTAACTAAAAACTAATAAAAATATACTAAAAACTAAACTAAATATACTAAAAACATACTAAAAACAATGCCAAAAAGCATACAAATTATCCGCTCATCAGTATACTGATCATGCTGCTCTTAAATATCTACTCACAAAGTAGGATTCAAAACCCAGGCTCATAAGATGGGTGTTGCTTCTGCAAGAGTTTGATATAGAAATAAGAGACAGAAAAGGGACAGAGAACCAAGTGGCTGATCATCTATCCCGGATAGAGCCAGTAGAAGGGATGTCCTTCCCCTCTCTTGAGATCTCTGAAACCTTTCCGGATGAGCATTTGTTTGCCATTCAGGAAACATCATTGTTTGCAGACATTGCAAACTATAAAGCTGCAAGGTTCATACCCAAAGAGTACAACAGGCAACAAAGAAAAAAACTAATTACTGATGCAAAGTACTACTTGTGGGATGAACCTTATCTCTTTAAGAGATGTGCAGACGGAATTATCCGTAGGTGTGTGCCTAGAGAAGAAGCACAGAGGATCCTGTGGCATTGCCACGGATCTCAATATGGAGGCCATTTCGGAGGTGAGCGAACAGCCACCAAGGTCCTCCAATGTGGCTTCTATTGGCCCACACTCTATAAAGATTCCCGAGAGTTTGTACGTAATTGTGACAGTTGCCAAAGAGCTGGTAATCTGCCTCATGGTTACGCCATGCCTCAACAAGGAATCTTGGAAATTGAGTTGTTTGACGTATGGGGAATTGACTTCATGGGACCTTTCCCACCATCATACTCAAACACTTATATTCTGGTGGCAGTTGACTATGTATCAAAATGGGTTGAGGCTATTGCCACACCCACCAATGATACTAAAACAGTGCTGAAGTTCCTCCAGAAATATATCTTTAGCAGGTTTGGTGTCCCTAGAGTACTAATCAGTGATGGGGGCACTCACTTCTGCAACAAACAGCTTTACTCTGCCATGGTCCGGTATGGGATTCGCCACAAGGTGGCCACTCCATATCATCCACAAACTAATGGGCAAGCTGAAGTCTCTAACAGAGAATTAAAGAGAATCCTGGAACGGACAGTAAGTACCCGTAGAAAGGATTGGGCACGGAGCTTGGATGATGCTCTGTGGGCTTACAGAACAGCATTCAAGACTCCTATAGGGACCTCTCCATACCAACTTGTGTATGGTAAGGCATGTCACCTGCCCGTGGAACTGGAACATAAGGCCTACTGGGCAACCAGATTCCTAAACTTTGATGCCAAATTAGCTGGAGAAAAAAGATTGCTCCAGCTAAATGAGCTAGAGGAATTCAGATTCACTGCTTTCGAAAATGCCAAGCTTTATAAAGAAAAATAAAAAAAGTGGCATGACAGAAAGCTGTCATCTAGAATCTTTGAACCAGGACAAAAGGTTCTGTTGTTTAACTCTAGACTCAGGCTATTCCCCGGGAAACTGAAATCCCGGTGGAGGGGACCATATGTGATTACAAGTGTATCACCATATGGTTATGTGGAGCTTCAAGATATTGATTCTGATAAGAAGTTCATTGTCAATGGACAGAGAATCAAGCACTATCTTGAAGGCAACATTGAGCAAGAGTGCTCAAGGCTGAAGCTAGATTAAAAGCTCAGCAAGGTCCAGCTAAAGACAATAAAGAAGCGCTTGCTGGGAGGCAACCCAGCCATGGGGCATCATTCCTCTAAGCATTTTGCCCTATTCTTGATTTTATTTGTTTATATAAAGTTCATTGATCCTAAGGTAAAGAGTCAATTGTATAAGTTCACAGGGTTACAGAAGGATTCTGCACACAAAACAGAGAAAGAGAGCTCACTGGCAAGAAAACGCCAGTAAAAGTCAGTTTTGGGCGTTCAACGCCCAAAAGAAGCATCCACTGGGCGTTGAACGCCAGTAAGGATAGCTATCTGGGCGTTAAACGCCAGAAAGAAGCATCTTCTGGGCGTTGAACGCCAGAAAGAAGCTCTTTCTGTGCGTTTAACGCCAGATTTACAGCGTCCTGGGCGTTCAGAAAAACGCCCAGTGACAAAGGAGTTCCTGGCGTTCAACGCCAGAAAGAAGCAGCAGCTGGGCGTTGAACGCCCAGGAGAAGCAGCATTTGGGCGTTGAACGCCCAAAACATGCAGCGTTTGGGCGTTCAAACGCCAGGATGGTGGGGAGGAGGTAAATTCATTTTTTTCTTCATATTTTTCATTTTAATTTTAATTTTCATGTTTCAATTCATGATTTCTTGCATAAACATGTTACAAACCCTGATTTCTAAAATCCCTAATTTCTAAAAACCCTACTTTAAAAATATCAAATGTATCTTAATCCATAAGCACAAATCCTTTTTTTAATCCAATTCAACTCTTTTTCAAAATTTTCAAAACAAATCTATCTCTTTTCATTCTAAAATCTTTTCAACTAATCAATATCTTTTTCAAATCTCCACATTATCTTTTTCAAAATCCAAATTTATCTTTTTCAAATATCTTTCATATCTTTTCAATTTTAAATTATATCTTTTCTTATCATACTTATTTTTTTTTAAATCATATCTTCTATCTTATCTTTCTCCCTATTTTCGAAAACCCACCCCCCTCCCTTTTAAAAACCCATTCGGCCTCCCTCCTCTCATCCACCATTCAACACTAGCTCTCCTTCTATCCCTCTCCTTTCTTTTCTTTTGCTTGAGGACAAGCAAACCTCTAAGTTTGGTGTGTTTATCCGTGATCACTAAACCATACCCACTAAGATCATGGCTCCTAAAGGAAAACAACCCACTCCAAGAGGCAAGAAAGAGAGTGTTCCAAAACCACTTTGGAATCAAGGGAAGTTCTTAACTAAAGAACATTCAGACCATTATTACAAAATAATGGGTCTAAGATCAGTGATCCCGGAAGTTAGATTCGATCTGAAAGAAGATGAATATCCAGAGATCCAGGAGCAGATCTGAATCAGGAACTGGGAGATCCTAGCCAATCCTGAAACAAAAGTGGGAAGGAATATGGTCCAGGAGTTCTATGCTAATATGTGGCAAACAGACAAGCAAAGACTATCTGGATCTGCTCTCTATGACTATCGGACCTTGGTCAGAGGAAAGATTGTTCATACCCACCCTGACAAGATCAGGGAGATCTTAAAGCTACCTCAGCTGAAAGATGATCCAGACTCCTTCAATAGGAGAATGATGAGAACAGACAAGGGCCTGGATAAGATTCTAGAGGATATATGTATCCCTGGAGCCAGGTGGACCACCAGCACGAAGGGTGTCCCAAATCAACTCAAGAGAGAAGATCTCAAACCAGTCGCCAGAGGATGGCTGGACTTCATTGGGCATTCTCTGCTGCCCACTAGCAACCGTTCTGAAGTCACTATTAAAAGAGCAGTGATGATCCATTGCATCATGATGGGAAAAGAAGTGGAAGTTCATCAACTGATTTCAACTGAATTCTACAAAATTGCTAACAAAAATTCTAAAGAGGCCAGGTTGGCTTATCCAAGCTTGATTTCTCTGCTCTGCAAGGACGCTGGAGTAAGGATGGGAATAACTGAGTATATCTTAGTTGAGAAGCCAATCACCAAAGCATCAATGGAAAAACAACAAGCACAGGATGACCCCATCAAGAAGAGAACACAGGAATTTCTCCCAGAAATCCCTCAATCTGAATACTGGGAGTATCTTGAAACATCTATTACCAAGATGCAAGAAGCTATGGAACAAATACAGAAAGAACAGAAGGAACAAAGTAGCATTCTTTGCTATTTGCTTAAAGAACAGGAGGAGCAAGGGCGTGATTTAAGGGAATTGAAGCGCCAGAAATTATCTCTTGAAGGACCAAGCACCCCGCAGATTAGAGGAACATCCACTTCCCAGAACAAAGGTTGTTAAATTCCAATCTTAGCCTTAACTCTGTGATAACTGTTTTTATTTTAGTTTTACCTTAGGAGTCATATAGTAGTAATTAGTATCTATTTTTATTTTATCTCCAATTAAGCTATAATTTAATTTTATCATCATCATTAAACATGAATAAAATAGAAGAATTTCTTTAGAATAAGAGGCAATATTTTTCGAGTTTTTAATAAGAAAAATTCTAATTATTTACATGTGGTGGCAATGCTTTCTGTCTTCTGAATGAATGCTTGAACAGTGCATATGTCTTTTGAATTTGATGTTTAAGACTGTTAAATATGTTGGCTCTTGAAAGAATGATGAACATGAGACATGTTATTGATAATCTGAAAAATCATAAAAATGATTCTTGAAGCAAGAAAAAGCAGTGAATACAAAGCTTGCAAAAAAAAAGCAAGCAGAAAAAGCCAAAGCTCTTAAAACCAAAAGGCAAGAGCAAAAAGCCAATAACCCTTAAAACCAAAAGGCAAGGGTAATAAAAAGGATCCCAAGGCTTTGAGCATCAGTGGATAGGAGGGCCTAAAGGAATAAAATCCTGGTCTAAGCGGCTAAACCAAGCTGTCCCTAACCATGTGCTTGTGGCGTGAAGGTGTCAAGTGAAAACTTGAGACTGAGCGGTTAAAGTCAAGGTCCAAAGCAAAAGAAGAGTGTGCTTAAGAACCCTGGACACCTCTAATTGGGGACTTTAGCAAAGCTGAGTCACAATCTGAAAAGGTTCACCCAATTATGTGTCTGTGGCATTTATGTATCCGGTGGTAATACTGGAAAACAAAGTGCTTAGGGCCACGGCCAAGACTCATAAAGTAGCTGTGTTCAAGAATCATCATACTGAAATAGGAGAATCAATAACACTATCTGAATTCTAAGTTCCTATAGATGCCAATCACTCTGAGCTTCAATGGATAAAGTGAGATGCCAAAACTGTTCGGAAGCAAAAAGCTACTAGTCCCGCTCATCTAATTAGAATCTGAGCTTCACTCAAAAACTCTGAGATATTATTGCTTCTTGACTTATTTGTATTCTATTTTATTTGTCTAGTTGCTTGAGGACAAGCAACAGTTTAAGTTTGGTGTTGTGATGAGCGGATATTTTATACGCTTTTTGGGGTTAATTTCATATAGTTTTTAGTATGTTTTAGTTAGTTTTTAGTTTATTTTCATTAGTTTCTAGGCAAAATTCATATTTCTGGACTTTACTATGAGTTTGTGTGTTTTTCTGTAATTTCAGGAATTTTCTGGCTGAAATTGAGGGAGCTGAGCAAAAATCTGATTCAGGCTGAAAAAGGACTGCTGATGCTGTTGGATTCTGACCTCTCTGCACTCGGAATGAAATTTCTGGAGCTACAGGAGTCCAAATGGCGTGCTTCCAATTGCGTTGGAAAGTAGACATCCAGGGCTTTCCAGCAATATATAATAGTTCATACTTTGTTCAAGGATAGATGACGTAAACTGGCGTTCAACGCTAGTTCCATGTTGCTGTCTGGTGTCCAGCGCCAGAAACAGGTTACAAGTTGGAGTTCAACGCCAGAAACAGGTTACAACCTGGCGTTGAACGCCCAAAACAGCCCATGCAAGTGAGAAGCTTAAGTCTCAGCCCCAGCACACACAAAGTGGGCCCCAGAAGTGGATTTCTGCACCATCTATCATAGTTTACTCATTTTCTGTAAACCTAGGTTACTAGTTTAGTATTTAAACAACTTTTAGAGATTTATTTTGCATCTCATGACATTTTTAGATCTGAACTTTGTACTCTTTGACGGCATGAGTCTCTAAACTCCATTGTTGGGGGTGAGGAGCTCTGCTGTGTCTCGATGAATTAATGCAAGTATTTCTGTTTTCCATTCAAACATGCGTGTTCCTATCTAAGATATCCATTCGCACTTCAACATGAATGTGATGAACGTGACAATCATCATCATTCCCCCACGAACGCGTGCCTGACAACCACTTCCGTTCCACCGTAGAATGAATGAATATCTCTTGGATCTCTTAATCGGAATCTTCGTGGTATAAGCTAGATTGATGGCAGCATTCAAGAGAATCCGGAAAGTCTAAACCTTGTCTGTGGTATTCCGAGTAGGATTCAGGGATTGAATGACTGTGACGAGCTTCAAACTCGCGAGTGCTGGGCGTAGTGACAGACGCAAAAGGATAGTAAATCCTATTCCGGTACGATTGAGAACCTGCAGATGATTAGCCGTGCGGTGACAGCGCACCTGGACCCTTTTCACTGGAAGGATGGATGGTAGCCATTGACAACGGTGATCCACCAACACACAGCTTGCCATAGGAGGACGTGCGTGCGTGAATCAGAAGACAGAGGAAAGCAGAGATTCAGAAGACAAAGCATCTCCAAAACTCCAACATATTCTCCATTACTGCATACAAGTATAATTTGTGTTCTGCCCTTTTACTTTTTACAATTCAAACTAAAAATTATTATTGATATTATATCCTGACTAAGAGTTACAAGATAACCATAGATTGCTTCAAACCAACAATCTCCGTGGGATTCGACCCTTACTCACGTAAGGTATTACTTGGACGACCCAGTGCACTTGCTGGTTAGTTGTGCGGAATTGTAAGAGAGTAATGTGAACATTGACTTCACAATTTCGTGCACCAATTTAAAAATAGAAAAATAGATATAGGTCGGCGAATAGAGATAACAGATATAGGTCGGCAAATAGAGATGACAGATATAGATCGGCAAATAGAGATAACAGATGTAGATCGACAAATAGAGATAACAGATATAGATCTGAAAATAGAGGTGATAGATATGGATCGGAAAATAGATATAACAGATATAGATTGGCAAATAGAGATAACAGATATAAATCGGCAAATAGAGATGACAGATATAGATCGGCAAATAGATATAACAAATGTAGATCGAAAAATCAGATATAGACCGGCAAAGAGAAATATCAGATATAATTTGGCAAATAGAGATATCAGATATAAATTGGCAACTAGAGATAACTGATAAAGATCGGCAAATAGAGATAACAGATATAAATCGGAAAGTAGAGATGACAGATATAGATCGGCAAATAGATATAACAGAAGTAGATCGGAAAATCAGATATAGATTGGCAAATAGAGATATCAGATATAAATTGACAAATAGAGATATCAGATATAAATTGGCCAGTAGAGATAACTGATAAAGATCGACAAATAGAGATAACATATAAATCGGAAAGTAGAGATGACAAATATAGATCAGAAAATTAGATAACAGATATAAATTGGCAAATATGGATAACAGATATAAATCGAAAAATAGAGATGACATATAGATCAGAAAAATAGAGATAACAGATATAAATCGGCAAATAGATATATCAGATATAAATTAAAAAAATAGAGATGACAGATATAGATCAGAAAAATAGAGATAACAGATATAAGTTGAAAAATAGAGATGACAGATATAGATTGGAAAAATAGAGATAAAAGATATAAGTTGAAAAGTAGAGATGACAGATATAGATCAGAAAAACATATATAGATCGGCAAAATAGATATACCAGAGATGATTTGAAAAATAGAGATGACTGATATAGATCGAAAAAATAGATATAGATCGACAAATAGATATACCAGATATGAATTGAAAAATAGAGATGACAGATATTGATCAGAAAAACAGATATAGATCGGCAAATAAATATACCAGAGATGATTTGAAAAATAGAGATGACAGATATTGATTGGAAAAACAGATATAGATCGTCAAATAAATATACCAGAGATTATTCAAAAAATAGAGATGACATATATTTGATCGGAAAAACAGATATAGATCGGCAAATAAATATACCAGAGATGATTTGAAAAATAGAGATGACAGATATAGATCAGAAAAATAGATATAGATCGGCAGATATGAATTGAAAAATAGTGATGATGATCGGAAAAACATAAGTATATCGGCAAATAAATATATCAGAGATGATTTGAAAAATAGAGATGACATATATTTGATCGGAAAAACAGATATAGATTGGCAAATAAATATACCAGATATAATTTGAAAAATAGAGATGACAGATATTTGATTGAAAAAATAGATATAGATCGGCAAATAAATATATACCAGAGATAATTTGAAAAGTAGAGATGACAGATATAGATCAGAAAAATAGATATAGATCGACAAATAGAGATGACAGATATTTGATTGAAAAAATAGATATAGATCGACAAATAAATATATACCAGAGATAATTTGAAAAGTAGAGATGACAGATATAGATCGGAAAAATAGATATAGATCGACAAATAGATATACCAGATATGAATTGAAAAATAGAGATGACAGATATTGATCGGAAAAATATATATAGAACGGCAAATAAATATACCAGAAATTATTTGAAAAATAGAGATGACAGATATAGATCGGAAAAATAGATATAGATCGGCAAATGGATATACCAGATATAGATTGGAAAATAGGGATAACAGATATAAATCGGAGTATAGAGATGATTGATATAAATCGAAAAATAGAGATTACTGATATAAATTGGATAATAGAGATGACTGTTATAGATCGACAAATAGAGATTTTTGATATAAATTGGCAAATAGAGATAACAGATATAAATAAAAAAATAGATATGATTGATATAAATCGAAAAATAGATATAGATCGGCCAATAGAGATGACTGATATAAATAAATAGAGATGACAGATATAGATTGGAAAATAGATATAGATCGGCCTTTTTCGGGCCTTAATGATTTACTATATGACCTTTGTTTACAAAGGTGCAGGTAAGTTTGAAGCTATTGGAAGGAAATAGGGCCTATAGAAAGAAGGGTGTTTATTTCGAGGCCCCACGGTGGGCGCCAATTGTTCTTGTGTGATTACTTGGACGTGACCTCGGCTAGGGGAGCCGACGCCGAGCTTTAACCTTCACTGCCGAGCTATAAGCTGGGATGATCCAAGCTCTTCGTCCAGAGAGATATCACGTCATGGAGAGCATGAACAAAGGGGGAGTGTATCTGCAAAAGGCACTCCGATGTTTAAGTTAGTACTGAGAATTCAGTGTATTGTTTGAAGATAAAATATCATATCTTTATAGGTGAGATAAAATAGGTCGGTTATGTTTCTATTAATCATCTGAATTGAAGAGCAATTAATAGGTTTTAATAAATGATAATGTCTGGTCGGACGTTTTTATTTCAAGATGTAATCCGTTGAGTCTGATTGTAACGTATAACGCCAAATTATAACGTAAAGTGTCGAGTTATGGTATATAATGTCGAATTATTGTATATAATACCGAATTATAACATCAAATTTGTAACGGCCATGTCAATTTTATTTTGACATAATATTAGAGTTTTAATAATCGAAAGAGAATATTATAAAAAATTTTACTAGTAATTATATTAAATAAAGAGAATAAGTGAAAAAAAAGATACATTAAACTAATAGAGTTAACTTAATACGAGGAATTTAGTATAATTAATCTATTTATCTAAAATAATATTTTTTATTTTTTAAACTGTTATATATATATATAAAATATAGAATTTATACGTTGTAGGGGTTTAACATTGGTAATAATATATGTTATATATATATATATATATATATATATATATATATATATATATATATATATATTTCAATCAATTAAAAACAATAGGATATCCATGATTTAAAAAAAAAAACATATACGCAGCAACATATGATATCAACTTTATATTGAATCAGGTTCTGACATTTTATATCTGAACTTGATTATTTTCTTTTTTTTTTTTTTCCTTTTTTGTGGGTTTACTAATTTTTCTAGTACATTATTGCTGTGAGTCAAAATATATATAGGAGCTTAAAATTGGGCATTATTTGGTTTGATCTGATGAGAATATGAGATCATCATATCAATGGAGTAGAGAATACGTGCAACAGAGTGAGAGGATTAGGGATTTTGTAACATCATAGATAGCAAAGTCTAAAAGAATATGTGCAACAGCAAAAGTCTAAAAATTAGGTTGGGATATCCTAACTAAAACTTTGAGAAAATCTGTAATAAATTAAAATATTATGTGACCCTCATTTGGTTATGCATGTGTTTCTAGATATTCTTCATACAAACAAAAGTAATTCAGCTGTCAAATTAAATTAAAGTTTGTTAGATGTATGAACTAAACATTATACCTCATCACTTAGGTAGAGTAAAGGAAAAATAATTAAAAAAAAAAACAGAAAAATGCACGAAAATAGATTTCAAATGTAATATTAATATTTATTTCTTAATGGCACCCAGCCACCTCTATTTATGTTCATGATTTCGGCTAATTTTGTTTATATTGTATTGTTATTGGTGTTTTTTATTAATATTATGATGTTTTGGTGTAACGTAGTGATATGGGATAAACAGAAATCGTGAATAACAATTTTAAATAAGACAAAAAATTAAAAGAAGTTAATAAAAATTGGCAATTACGATTTCAGATAAGACAAAAAGAAATAAAAAATCGTGAGTCACGATTTTAATTTTTTTAATTTAAAAAAATGTGATTTATAAAATCGTGAATAACGATTTCTTTTGTTATGTAAATCGTAAATAACGATTTGTATTATGCATCACACTTGTCAGATATACCCATTTCAACTCATACCAACGTATTACACCGTTTTATCTATCGTATAAAAAATAATTAACTTCATGATTTCAGACGTAGAAATTACTCTATTTTCAAACAGAGCTATACGAAATAGGCCTTTATTTATTCTTGCCAAAAAGTCGTCAGACAAACACGACCAACGAGTGGGGTTCGTGCATATTTCCCATTTTACTTCTTTTTTTTATACATAAATAGAATTTTCCTTATTTGTGTAATTATTTTGTGGGTTTTAATTCCAAATTAGTTGATTCTCGTTTTCGTGCGACTCTTTTACTTTAAATACTTTATAGTTGTTTACTGTTTGTTATTTCTCTTTTGAATGTTCAACGCTACGGTCCTCATCACCCTGTTACCACAGCTACATATATATAGCACTAATTAATAATGATGAAAAGCCTTTAAATTAAATAAGTTAAAAATGAATGAAACTTTTATAAATTAGGGTACATATTTAAAATATTCTGAAATATTATTATTTTATTTTTATATAAAAAAAGCCTTGGGTTACACATCAAATGCATACTCTTGATGAGAAACGCGACAAAAAACATAAAGATAAACAGATATTCACAGAAAAAAAGAATGCAAAACATGCATGATTAGGAGGGAATTTGCTTTCTAACAAAAAGCATATAATGATGGGTGACTTTATTTGTTTTATAATGGTTAAAGGAAACGTTAGATGGGGTAAAGAAAGAAGACCATTATTTAGGTCTTATTCTACTCTCTTTTTAATTACTTAACCAACCTACCACACGAACCAAAAGTAATAAGTAAATGTTAAAAATTGACTCATCCAAGTCTCCAAGAGAGGTCTTAACTTATTCATTGTCAATATGTATATTCACGCCAACTTGTGGTTTCAAATGCTAGCTGGTAATCAGCTTTAAAAATATATTTTGTTGAGTTTGAATTTGTTATTTTTATTTGGTGTTATTTTTAAATTGGATTATGTATATATTTAAAATATATATTTTAGAATAAAATTAATAAAATTATATTATATTTTTTATATTTATATGATATTATTTTTATTTTAAATATAATATTTTGTTAAATTTAATTTTTAAAAATAAAATTTTATTATTTTAATATATAATTTATAATTTATATATACTATTTTACATCAAATTAATTTAGTTTAATCCAATTTATGTCAAATCACTTTCGTCAAATTAAAATAGATTCAATAATTTTTTGGATCAAATTTAAATCTAATTAAACCCTGATCCGACATGTCTCCAAACACCCCTATTTTGTGGAAGAAAAATATACATAGGAAACTATCACAGTGCAAAATTGTAGAAAAATCATCGATTCTTGGCCCACCACGTGCTATATTTAATCTGTGTATGGCAACTTTTTTTTTCATGTAGGACACGTTATTTACAATTATTGTTGTTGTTTAACAGTCAATAATTTACTTGATCTGTCTATTTAATATCTACAGTAATGACTACTATGTTGGAAAATATTAGTGCATTCTAGATGAAGTATATATATATAGAGAAATAGAGGGCTGCTATGTAAGCAAAATATTAGTATATTTTAGATAAAATAAAAAGTATATCGTTTTTTTAAAAAATGTTTTGCTTTTAAAAAAATAAATAAAATAATAAATTATGAATTTTAATTTTTTTTATTCTTTTATAAAAATATATGTAACTCTCAACTATTTTTAAAAAAAATATGTTTAACCCTGTTAATAGTTTTTTTTTTTTAATTTCAGATATCTATATAAAATATAACCAAAATAAAATATTAACATTTATTTTTCTAGTAATCATTATTCAATAAAAAAAAGCTAAGGACAAACCCAACTACATGTGCATAATTAGAACAAAATGTGAAGTGTTGCATAATTAGTTATTGAGTCACCTTATTAAAAAGTTATTGATTATCGAAAAATTTTTTAGGAAGAACGATAAGATGTTATATCCAACTCTAAATTTTAAGATATTAAATTAATAAATATCTCATTTTATAAATTTTTCATTTTTTTGTTTTTTTTTATATACAAAACTAATTTTATTAACTTTTTTACACTTGCAACTTTAATAATGAGATTTTTAACTTTTTCATACTTGCAACTTTAATAATGAGCTTTTTACTGCTTTCCTTTTATAGTTATACGGATTATTTTGTTAGGATATTTGTTAATCAAATTTAAATTATCTAAACTTTTAGATGAAGATAAAAAAAATTATGTTATTTGAATTATAGTTTATTGGTCTATTATTAAAATATTTTAATGTTTAGAATTTAAAACTTTTGATGGATAGATTTATAAACATCGAAGAATAATGGTACCGTTTACCTCTTTTTATAAGGGTTAACTGTGTCATAGTTAGTAAAAAAGGTTAAAACTCAATACTTTTATATTTTATAATATAAAATTTAATATTAATATTTCTTATAAATAATAAATTAAATTAATTCTTTTTCAATGGATAAGTTGTTTCCATGCGACTTTAAGGAAAGGGTTTAAATTGTGAAAATAATCATTGGTGTAATTATCAATTTAGGCTGTGTACACTATTTTTGATTGGATAAAATATTAAATTGGTCTTTTTGTTTCGTTTGGGTATAATTATGTTTTAAAATGTCTTATTTAAATTTAAAAAATTTTCATTTAGTTTTAATGTAGTATTTCTATAAAAGTCAATATTAAATAATTAACGTCACCGTTTTACCAAATCTTACTGTCTTTTCCTGAAAAAGAGGTACAAACTCGAGAGGCACAGGATCAGCGTGAATGCATCACCACGAGAGCACATGGAGAAAATTTTCGAGAATACGCTTTTCGCGAGAAAGTTCGCCGGTGGCGATGAAGACAAGACCATCGTCATCTCTACTGCAGGAAACTCCCCTCGATGACTGAAGAATTTGGTTATATAAATTTTTCATATCTGAAAATTGAGTTTCGTTAATTATTTAACATTGACTTCACGACAAGACTATATTAAAGCTAAATGAAATTTTTTTGGATTTTCAAATAGTAGAACACTTTAAATATTAGAAACCAAAAGAAATTAGACCGAAACATAAGAGACTAATTTAATACTTTATCCTATATTCTTTGATGTATCTCTTCTCTGAACCTTGTATTAATGCAAAATAATTACGTTTTTTCAAAAAAAAAAAGTGTATAGACATAATAAATCAAAGTATATTAAGGGAAGTTAGATATCATCTAATTTCAAAAGATATTTACATAATTTATCACTTCTATTTTTTAAAAAAAAAAAAAAACCTTGTATATGCACCTAACTCCCTGTATATACACCAAATCAATTAAACCAAAGTTCAGATAGTACAAACGCACAGGCTTTCTCAAAAGTTGCATTGCATGTGATTGAAAATTTGAATCACAGATGAAATAAAATAGTTGTATTTATGACCCATAGGTCTATAATATACAAACATGCATGTTTCTCTCTATAAATAGGGCCTTCTCTGCCAAGTAAAAATATGAAGCAAACCAGACATAGAACTACGATTCTTTTGTTGTGAACACTTCAAAAATATAAAAATGAGGTCCTTTCATGTAAGGTTGTTCTGTTTTGTGGCTATGACTATGCTCATGCTTGGAGCACTTCCATTTTCCTCAGATGCACAGTTAGATCCATCATTTTACAAAAACACTTGTGCCAATGTTCATTCCATTGTTAGAGAAGTTATAAGAAACGTTTCAAAATCTGACCCAAGAATGCTTGGTAGTCTCATGAGGCTTCACTTCCATGATTGCTTTGTTCAAGTATGCTTTCTCTTTACTTAATTACTATGCCTTTATGAGTTTTGGTGCCACACTCTTTCTTCTTTAATTTCCTTTTCTTTATTATTATTATTATTATTATTATATCATAAAATATATTTTTTTTATAGAAACATCATGTGTACATTAAAATCTAGTTCTTGTCGGATGGCATTTGTTCCCATTTTGTCCAACATTAAAATTTATTATTATTATTATTATTATTATTATTATTATTATTATTATTATTATTATTATTATTATTATTATTATCTTTGAAGTTCTTCTCCACCTTGTATTCAACATCAATAATAATATGGAATAAGTGGTCCAAACATTTTAATTTGTTTTATTTCTTAAAAATCTAGTTTCTCAACTTGTTTCTTCACTATCCCTTTAATCCAATCACAACCCCTCTTGATTATTTATGTCGTATAATATTTTCCATGAAATATTTTCCATTTTTTTCTAACATTTGCAAGACATTTGAAATAATTCATTTCAATTAGCGTCTGATTTGTTAACTCATTTATTATTAACGTTAATACTAAGAAGATAAAAAATAATTAGTTCAAACCGTTTAAATTTATTTTATTTAGTATTTATTTATTGCAGAATGTATTAAATAAAGTCAAAAATAATAAATTTTGACAATTTTTAGTTTAGTTACCAAATATTTTTTATTATTAACGATAGTTATAATAATAATGTTACTTTTTGGGCTTATACACAATATGTAGCTAATTAATGACTGGAAATAATTGGTCATACTTTTCCTTATTCTACAGATTTCTTTCTTTATTTTTCTCTATAATTATGACCCAAAACTAATACTAATATTTTAGTTTGACTTCTAATGTTACTTATGCTATGTGCGTATGTTCTTCGGTGAGACTATATAGATTATAGACTAGGCATTTATACACACTTATTTATTTGTTATATTTACACTAACAGTCAATTATGTAAAAATATTCAATAATTATTGTTGCCTGTGGCAGGGTTGTGATGCATCAATTTTGCTGAATAGCACAAGTACCATAGTGAGTGAACAAGGTGCAGGACCAAATAACAACTCAATAAGAGGCTTAGATGTTGTGAATAACATCAAAACAGCGGTTGAAAATGCTTGTCCTGGTGTTGTTTCTTGTGCCGATATTCTTGCACTTGCGGCAGAAATTTCATCTGTTTTGGTAGGATCTTGATCCATGCATTTCTTGTTTGAGTTTCACTGTTATCTAGTTTATTAAAAGGTTTTGTTTTGTAGGTATTATTATTACAATCTAATTATATCATGCATGGAAAGTGTTAAACAGGTTTTATGTTGTGAGATAATAAAAAATTGCCAAGTAATTATTATGAAGTTGTGTATGTGTCTAGTTTAAATTTTAAAAATTACCCAAAATAGATAAATTATGAAATTATCAACTATCCTTTATGTAGGTACTAGTTACTAGGTAGCACTTTATTCTTTTAATAATATTGTTTTTAAACTGCCCCAAATGGATTAGTACAACCACTACTTTTTTAAAGGCAAAATTATGCATACCATTCCCACTTCACTTTCACTTTATTTCATTAGAAAATTTGTAAGTATATCGATGACACTTTTTTATTTTTAATATTGGAGTGGTAGTGGTGTTTTTTTAAAATGTGGATTGTTGGGGTGTTATACTCAAATGTGGGATCGTTTAATCAGAGAAGCAGAAATCGGACCGTCCGATTTATTAGAGATGCAGAAATCGGACCGTCCGATTTGTAGAGGTGCAGAAATCGGACCGTCCGATTTGTGGGAGGTGCAGAAATCGGACCGTCCGATTTGTGGGAGGTACACAAATCGGACCGTCCGATTTGTGGTATAAAAAAAAAAAAATTTTTAAGGTACAGAAATCGGACCCTCCGATTTCTGTACTTCCACAGTTTTGAAAAACACCAAAAATTAAAATGTTAAGGTATATCACCACTTCTACTTCCATAACAAAAAAAATTAGCCTATCGATGATCCACTGGTGTTTTAATAATTTTTAACGGTTGATTTTAATTATTTTAATTATATATATTTTTTAATTAAAATTAATAGTTAAAAATTATTAAAATATCCATCGGTATATTTGAACAAAGTACTTTCTAATCTTAGAATATTTTCAATAATTTTTCATCTTTTAGAATAACAAATTATTAGAACAAAATATTTTTTAATCTCAAATTTAAATTAAGTTCTAATTTAATTTCTCAAATTTAAAATACTTTATTTTTGTTTCAAATATTTTATTTTATTTTATTGTTATCATATATAATAAAATTTATCTTTTTTAAAAAATAAATTTTATTATTATAATAATAAAATATAAGATGTTTAAGACATTTTAACACAAAAAATGAAATTAAAACTAAACTCAAAATGTGAGAAACTAAAAAAGAATTTTATCTAAATCCGTTAATATACATTTGGCTTTTGGTCATTTGATGCTATATCCTTCAGAATTTAGATTTCTTTTATTGGGAATAATGTTGATATACTGATCTAGTAACTAAAACAGAGGAAATAAAAATTAGCTTGAAGAAATAAATCATTAGAAGGCACTAACTACAACTTACATATATAATACTAAGTTTTAATTTCATATATTTTTTATTTTGCAGATCTGTTTTAATATTCTAAAAACCTTACTTTCTTGTTAATTTGTACAACTATATATATTTACAGGCTCATGGTCCTGATTGGAAAGTTCCATTGGGGAGAAGAGATAGTTTAACAGCAAACTTTACTCTTGCTAATCAAAAACTTCCGGCTCCAAACTTCAATCTTAGTCAACTTATCTCTACTTTTGCCAATCAATCTCTCAACATAACTGATCTAGTTGCACTTTCAGGTATATGATCTATTTTTTTAAATAATTATATAGTTGCTTCATCTGTTTTAAATTATATATGATAATATATTTTTTTGTTATCTTAAACCTTTGAAAGAAATGATTTGATGATATAATATTAGAGTTTGATCTTTGTTATTCCACAAAAAAAGAATAGTATAAGATAAATATAAAGAGGATAAAAAGTCTATATAAATAAAAAAGTTCACGCAAGTCCAAAAAAAATTCTTGTGTAATACTCTGTTAGAGATATGATCATTTATGTTATTAGATGTCAGTCAATAAAAAACGAAGATTGTGTTTATAAATGTTTAAAACATTGTATATGTATGAAAATTTGCAGGTGCTCACACAATTGGGAGAGCTCAATGTAGATTTTTCAGCAGTCGATTATACAATTTTAGCAACACTGGAAATCCTGATCCAACTTTGAACACAACCTATCTACAAACACTTAGATCAATTTGCCCCAATGGTGGAGCAGGGAATACTCTCACCAATTTGGACTTAACAACCCCAGACACATTTGACAACAAATACTTCTCCAATCTTCAATCTCTAAATGGATTGCTTCAGAGTGATCAAGAACTTTTCTCTACGGTTGGTGCATCTACACTTAGCATTGTGAACAGTTTCAGCAGTAACCAAACTCTTTTCTTTGAAGCATTTAAGGCATCAATGATTAAGATGGGTAATATTGGAGTTCTAACTGGCTCTCAAGGTGAAATCAGAAAGCAATGTAACTTTGTTAATGGAAATTCTGGATTGGCTACTTTTGCTACTAGAGTAGAATCATCGGAAGAACAGGGTGTTAGCTCAGCCTAAAAAGATTATGTATTTATTGTGGGTTGGAAATTTTAAAGTAGTTCTTCTATATTCACATACATAAATAAGTCATGTTGTTTGTGGATTGGGATTGATTTTGTACTTGATAGATGTATGGATATCCATTTGTGTTTTGTATCATTTAATTTCCAATAATGTTATATGAGATTCGAGTGTTTTTTATGTTGTTGGATTTTTACTATACCCTTCTAGGCTTCTATATACAGGAAGTACTTATTTGAGTATCATTAAATTGATAAAAAGAATTTAATAAAAAAAATTTTTTGGTGTGTTTAGCAAATTTTTAATAATAAAAATAAAAATATTAAAAAAATAAAAAAATTTTGAGAAGTTATAATTTAAATTAAAAATATTTTTTTAAAAATATTTTTTACATAATAAATAAAATTTTTTTTTATCTTATTTTATTCAAATATAATTAATAAATAAAAATATCTTTGTACATAAAATATTTAAACATAAAATTTTTACTTTTTGTAAAAGAGAAGTCATTTGTTAGAAAAAACAAATTTTGAGGAATCATTTGTCATTTTAGAAATAACAAAAAATAACCAAAATAGCAGTTAATTTTTTTTTTTTTTTTTGGTCAAGAAAATAGAAGTTAATTGACTTAGTTATTTTTCATTGACATTTGACAAGGCCTTTCATAATTTTACTCCACAAAATTCCTTTTTGGGTTGAACAAAGCCCAACTAGGGTTCACCAAAATATTATTTGTTTTAGGTAATGCTTCAAAAATGTATGAATATATGATTCTAAGAAAAGGGCCGAAGCCAGCAAAGACCATGGATGAAGGCTATAGAGTTTTTGATTGAAAACCCAACCAAAATAAAAATCTCAAAGCCCTATAATCAGAGTAAAGAACTAAAGATCAAACTTTGACCTGAACCCCCAAGAAAAAAAAACAAAACAAAAAACAAAACAAAACAAAACCTTCGACGTATTGTGATTGAGTTTATTACGGAATATTATGGAATATTTTTCTATTTTAAGATATAAACCAAGATCACTAATTAAGAAATTAAAATACTCACCATTATATGCCAATTTTAATGTTTTATTACTATTACGATCTTTGAATATACGCGAAAGAAAGTAAATTAATATACATTAATATTAAATTGTCTATTAATCGATAAAAATATCTATAAAATAGTGATTGCTCACTCTATTCAGTGGATACATGTATTAGATCAAGAAAAAGGTAAATTATTAAGATAATCTTAAAAAATTTATACTACTCCTAAAATTAATCACAAAATACATAAATAATAATAAAATTTTGAATAATTTAAAAATATGATAAAAATAACAAAAAACGTCATATTAATTTATAAGAGAAAAAAGTTTTTGTATATAGACAAATTATTTATATATATGATCTGAATTTTTTTAAAATATTTGGATATAAAAATTAGAGCAAATTTAGATATCTATACTTTATTTTTATTTTTTTTAAATTATCATTCACAAAAATATCACCAAACTTAAAATCATTAAATTATAAAAATAAAAAAATTATCTAATAATAGTTACAAAAAATATCGCATCAAAATATAATCCCTAATTTTTTTAAGAATATATCTTCTTGATTATTTTTATCACTTTTAAAATTTTTATAAACTTATTTATCAATCATATGTTTTAAAATTATTTTTGTTAGTTATATACTTTTTTTATTAACATTTTGTTAGTTCACCATAATAGGAAAAAAAAATTAGTGAAGGGCAAAACATGTAAAAAGTAGTGAAGTCTTCACGGCCGCTGTATGAAAGAAAGAACCGCTAAAACCACACTTCATTTTTGTTTTCCTTCTTAAACCCTAAAAAGCAGCTACCTTCTCTCTCTCTCTCTCTCTTGGAACGCATTCATTCATTCATTTCATCAAACACTATGCCTGCAAACAAGAAGAACCGTAACAAACACAAAGCTGCTTCTCACGACCCTTTCTTCGCCAACGATTCACGTAAGCGCCGCAAGCCCAACCGCGATGATGCCGATGTCAATGCCGCCGATGAGATTGACAGCGACTTCGACGACGATGACTTCTTCGCCGGGGAACACGGGGAAGACCTATCCGAGCAGCAGCAGGAGGAAGAAGAAGAAACCGGAGCTGAAGCTCGGAAGAGAATTGCCCAGGACTTCTTGAGAAAATATCGCGATGCAGCAAAGAAGAAGGAAGATGAAGATGAGAGTGAAGGTGCTGATGAAGACGAAGAAGGGTTCAGAGATTCTCTCGTTGCTGAGAAACTCATCAAGGACCAGCAAGAGGAGAGTGGCAGAGTCAGAAGAGCCATTGCCTCAAGGTTAGAAATTACGATCCTAATGTTTCACTTTCAAGCTTTTGTTGTAGTTTACTAGTTTAAGATTAGGTTAAATTGTTATGTGTTTGCAATCTTCATGAAATTGTAACATAGGGGAATTTTGTTTTTAGGGTGCAAGTGCCGGAGACTAGTGGTACTGACGGTGGGTTTAGGGTGCTGGTGAAGCACCGGCATTCTGTGACTGCGGTGGCCCTGTCTGAGGACGATACGAAAGGATTTTCAGCTTCAAAGGATGGGAGTATTATGCAGTGGGATGTGAGTACTGGGAAATTTGAGAAGTATAGGTGGCCGAGTGATCCGGTGCTGAAGAGTCATGGATTGAAGGATCCGCAGAGTAAAGCTAAGAAGCAGAGTAAACATGTGTTGGCATTGGCCGCAAGTTCGGATGGTCGGTATTTAGCAACTGGGGGTCTTGACAGGCATGTTCATATATGGGATACTCGTACCAGAGAGCATGTTCAGGTAGCTATTCATTCTTCAATAATCTGCAATTTGTGATAACTATATTGATTTGAAATTTAGCAAGGTCACAGTGTTCATTTTCTTTTTTTGCAATTTGTTTGTTATCTGCACTATTAAGTTATCAAATGATGGAAAACCAAGGGAAATGTAGACCATGTTTCTCCTATGGTGGCATAGTAATTTAGTCGAAGCACAGGCTTCTTCTATGACTGAAGTTATAGGATCTTGGACATTTTTGTTGGGACTTGCAAAGAATGGTTCTTACTCTCGTCTATTGTTTTTACAGGCATTTCCTGGTCACCGAGGCCCTGTTTCTTGTTTGGCTTTTAGACAAGGAACTTCAGAGCTTTTCTCTGGTTCATTTGACCGAACGATTAAGATATGGAATGTCGAAGACAGAACTTACATGAATACTCTATTTGGCCACCAGAGTGAAGTGATAAGCATTGATTGCTTGCGCAAGGAAAGGGTATTAACTGCTGGGCGCGATCATACCATGCAGATGTTCAAGGTACTATGTTTCTCCCCTAAAGTGAAATTTAGAGTATTTGGCTATTAAACAACTCGTATGTTAGATACTGCTTGATTTCTACTTTTCTTTTTAATGCTATTTTACTTTTTATCTCTTTCGTCTATGAAAATTTCTAGTGATAAAATGAAAATTTTTGAGCTACAGACTTCAATTTACTTTTTATGTTTTCTTTCCCTTTCCCCTCATATGGGAGTATAATTTTGTATTGTCTTTTTCTTGATGTGTATTCTAGGTTCATGAAGAGTCCCGTCTTATATTTCGCGCACCTGCATCTTCGTTAGAATGTTGTTGTTTTATTAATGATGATGAATTTTTATCTGGTTCGGATGACGGAAGCATTGAGTTTTGGAGAGCAGTGAAAAAGAAGCCTACCTACATTGTGAAGAATGCTCATGCTTTACCAACAGAAAGCACAGAAACTGAACAAATCGATGGTGGAAGAATGACCAGCGGTAACTTAGGCAAAACCCTAAATATTCTTTCCATACAATATGCCTTGTTCAATCAAAGATCTCCTAAAATATGAATGGTTAATTACAAAGTGCATTATTTGTTGCTTTTCTTCCTAGCTGCAAGTTCTGCAATCTCAATGCATGAATTTATATTATATGTTGTGTTGCTTCGTTAAACTTACCTAGTTACCTTACAATCCTAAAGTAATACTATCTTTGTCTACAGAAAATGGTCATCACCATCCCGAGACTCAGCATCCTTCATCAGTATTTTCATGGGTCAGTGCGGTGACTGTTTGTAGAAATAGTGACCTTGCTGCCTCTGGTGCTGGTAACGGTTCTGTTCGATTATGGGCAATAGAAAGTGAGACTAATAATATCAAATTTTGTCACAATGTGCCATTGGTAAGTAAAAGGAAATGCCACAAAAAACAATTGCCTTTTTCCTTGTGAAATTTTGTTCATAAAATTTGTAGTTCTATATGCTAAATCATGTATTGTGCAATTAAAAGCAATTTCCAAAATGTTGAACCACCTACCCATTATTAGATTTGCTGTGCAAATGTTGAGTTTGATTTTGCAGTTGAAAAGCCCACCATGACTCAATATTTTGGCCCTTAATTAAACCGTTTTGCATACAGGTTGGGTTTGTGAATTCCTTGACTATTGCAAAATCAGCAAAGTTTCTGATTGCTGGAGTTGGACAGGTAACACTTTGCTCAATCTGTTTATATTCTGCATGATATCATGCTCTTTCTTTTGATACACAGTTTAGCTCAATGTTCAACTGGCACACTACTTATTTGAGCCTTCCTTGGTTCTACTTTGACTGTAAACAGTTGTTTACAGCTTAGGAATAATGGGAAGTTTTATTGTGCACTTACCATCTATGCCATTGGCGTTCTCTTTCTCTCCTTTTTGGCCTAAACTTTAGCTTTTCTCATTCTTGTATGAATATAACTAAAAGTGAGTATAACCATGGTAGTAAATGAACTTTCTCCTGCTGCATGCAACTCAGTCTAAGAATACTTTGTTTTATATAAGATATAACTATTAACAATGGATTTATGGCTATTCATGTCTGACGAAGCATGGCGTATAAATGATATTTCCTCGGAAATGAAAATTTTCAGGACTTTAAAACGGGAGTCTGTGTGAATTGAGAATCGTCACATTTATTTACTAGTAACTTGTCTGTCTAGTTGTTCCCCCACTATCATTTTAAGTAGCATACGACTAATTAGATTTTAAAAAAACTATATATAATTGATCCCTTTCACTAGCCATTGTTGCTGTACTAGAATTATCGGTTTATCTCCTAACATAAGATGTCTTTGTTTACTTACAGGAACCTCGTCTAGGCAGGTGGGGACGAATCCCTGAAGCTCGAAATGGAGTTTCAATTCTACCTCTTAAGATATCATAAGAGCAACCTCAATTTTGACTAAATACTAAATGCAACATTTGAGTTGATAGGTGTCGCAGATCCCAGTTATATGTATTCCATTACATTTAATTTTTGGCCCCCTTCTTAATAGCTATCTCAGTAGTGTTCTGTTACATCTTTTTGAGTTCCTGAATTTTGATTCATGCGTTGACAAGGCCACGAAGAATTGATAAGGGAAAACCGTGCCATTCAGTTGTCTTTGCTCCCATAATCACATGAAGACGGTGTGATTATCGATGCAGGAAAAGCTCTTGTTGAAACAATTTTGTAGTTATGTATTTGTTGGAAGGGCCAAAGTATGAAAAAATGGTTAAGGATCTATAGATGATTGAGATTAATTTATCACCTTTTAGAGTTATGTGATTTTTACACATTTTCTTGTTTGCTTTTTATATATAAGATCACTTTTTCGCTTGATAAGTCATTTGTTATAATTTTCAGATGCGTGATTATGTAATGTGTCTTTATACACTAAGTTGGTGAGATGAGATTAGATGAGATGTGAAATTTATCTCACGAAAATCTATCATCATTCAATGGTTGGTTGACAGATGTGTATTAACACAATTGTTACAATCTGTCCTCTTCCTACATAGTAAAGCAACCGATACTTACAACGACTAGCACCTGAGATTAGACAAAAGCTTAGTTGAGGACCTTATGCGTAAATAATTTGTACTAAATACATGTCTGAATGTTAAATGGAATTAACAAAAATAAATTCTGCATTTTATAGATTGCTCATCTTAGTCAAACCAAAATTTACTATTGTGAGTTCAAAATCGATTATACTATTAAGTCATTTTCCGTTCTGCTTAATAATTGTGATTGTTTAACGTCAATTTTACGGGGAAGCAAAAACCTACCAAATACTCACTAAACAAACGGAAGATACCCCGAACTTGAATGATCAAACATTCAAAGCAGTTTAATATCGTACTCGTTTGGAGGGGATGCTTGAGTAGAATGAAAACAAGACGAAGGGAATTATGATTATGGGGGAACTCCAGCTATTCGAAGGGAATCACCGGTATTATTTCGGTGTCTTATTTGTTATTTCTAACGGAATTCATATAATAATTCCGCAGAATGAAAGTAAATAAATAGTTACAGGTGGAGTAAATCCTCATAGTGGTTCCAAGATTGACGCCGTGCACTAAAATCGTCCATGGGATTCCAATTGCACCAATTATGTCTCTGAGATTGGAAAATTTGCACCATAATAGTCTATGACCCCTTTTCCGTTGAAATTGGAAAATTTGCACCATAATAGTCTATAACCCCTTTTCCGTTAACGATGCGCTGACGTAGCTAGAGGTGAGCACGGGTCGGTTTGGTTTGAGTTCAAGATGAAATTAGAACCGAACCAATTAAAATGTAATTGGTTTGGTTTGATTCGGATTTGTGTTTTTTTGTGTATGTACCTGAACCAACCCAAACCGATTAAGAACGGATTGGTTCGGTTTGAGTAATTGGATACCCGAATTTATAAAAAAAAAAAAAAAACCAAATTTTTATCTTAAAAATTCAACAATAACATCAATAGAAATAATCCAAACATGTTAAACACCAAATACATTAAAAACTAAATTCATTAAAATCTAAACATATTAATAGTGAATAATCTTTGTCTAATAGAAATACAATTTTTTTAATTAAATACCAATTTTTTTTTATTTAATTAATATATAACCGGGTTCACGGATTGGTTCGGGTTCCGCACCTTTAGAACCAATACCCGAACCAGTCACTAATAAAGGCCATCAGGTTGGACCCGATTACCCGTTGGTTCCAGGACCAATTTAATTGGTTCGGTTCGGATTCGGACGGGTAATTGGGTACCCGCTACCCGTGCTCACCCCTAGACGTAGTTTGATGACACGAACCTTTGGTGCCACGTGTCACCTCATGGTGACGTGTCGGTCAACGACACATGGCATACTGACATGGATGGGTATGTCACGTGTCACAATACTATTTTGCCACGTGTCAGATTATGCCATGTGTCACAATGATATTTGTCCACGTGTCATCCACTATGTCATCGTTACATGTGCACCAAATTGGTCCATTACTTTGTATCAAATGACTCATTTTAGTCCCTGAAATTGAATGTCGTGCACCAAATTAGTCCCTTCATCAGTTTTTTCTCATTTTTTTATAAATTTAAAATTCTCATTATATATTTGAATACACTAATTTTAATTTTATCTTTTCACAAGTTATTTAAATACAAGTGTTTTTATAAAATATTTTTAAAATATTAGTTTTAATTATATAATTTTTTCTACAATATTTTATTAAAAGAATTATGTGACATATTGATATTGATTTAATAAAGAGTGTAAGTTAAGGGTATAATAATATTCCTTAGTATAATTTTTTTAATATTTAACACTTTAATAAATATTTTAGGAATACTTGATAAGGCACTTATTAACTAATATAAATTCATTATTCCCATCCATTTTAAGAATGTCCGATTTCCCATATAATTAACTTCTCACTAAATTAATAAGATAGATTTATACTGTCGATTATAATAATTCATTTTATCTATAACTTAGTTAGGTGGCTTTTTCATATATTACACTATTAATCAATATAAGTACTTATTGTAACCATGACTTGAACAGTATTAAAACAGATACAAATAAACACAAGAGGCAATAATAAAGTTTTAGTTTTAGTTAACATGTACTCTAATGATACAAGTTAACATTATTAATTAAAAAAATTATTATAAAATATGTATAATAAAAAATATAATTAAAATTAGTGTATAAAAAAATATTAAAATTTTTAAATTTATAAAAAAATGAGAAAAAACTGATGAAGGAACTAATTTGGTGCACGACATTTAATTTCAGGGACTAAAATGAGTCATTTAATACAAAATAAGGGACCAATTTGGTGCACATGTAACGACAACATAGTGGATGACACGTGGCATAATCTGACACGTGGCAAAATAGCATTGTGACACGTGGCAAAATAGTATTGTGACACGTGGCATACTCATCTATGTCAGCATACCACATGTCATTGACCAACACGTCATCATGAGGTGACACGTGGCCAAACCATGAGGTGACACGTCATCAAGCCACGTCAGCGCGTCGTTAACGGAAAACGGGTTAGGGACTACTATGGTGCAATTTTTTCAATCTCAAGGACGTAATTGGTGCAATTGGAATCTCAGGGACGATTTTGGTGCACGACGTTAATCTCGAAGACTACTATGGGAATTTACTCGTTACAGGTGATTTTGTTTTTGAAATTAATTTTCATGCTCTGCAAGTAGGGCTGAAAATCTATATCTTATCAGCAGGTATCTAACCCGTTCGAGTAGGATTGTCTATCCGACCTGCTGCAGGTAGGGTAGGGTGCGGTGCGGGTTTACCTGCGGGTAGGATAGGGTATGGGTTCAAAGTATACCCTACCCTATTCTACTCGCACCCCTAATATATTATAATAATGAGAAAGTTTAGGAGGTCAGCAACTTTTGTAATCATCAAAAGAAAAGTGAATGATCTTCCACCATTGGATGTAATCTCACACCATTAAAAACGGGAGAAGATCCTCTCCAGTAAAAAAAACTAGATAGTATCCAGTATTTAAAAACAATATTGATAAAGATCACACTTTATTCTATCCAATGAAAAAAAATCTATTTTCATTAAAAATACTATTGATGGCCAATTGATAGTTACAAAATACAAAAGTTGCTGGCCTCCTAACACTCCTCTTACATGTAAAAATTATGTATATAGTAAAAAAAATGAGTGTTAAACCTTCAATCTTCCTCTTATAAAAACTTAAAATAATTACTAAATTAGTTAATGATCATATTATTTATAATTTTATGTTAAATTTTTTAAAATTTTATTGTTTTTAATTTTAATTTGAATTTAATTTTTTATTTTTTACTTTATTAATATGTATAAAATTTAAAATGGTTGAATTTTATATTTGTTTAAAATTTTTTTATTTTTCTACTGATAGAATTGGGTAAGATAGGATAAAATTTTAAAAAAAATTTATAATTCGTGAGTAGAATTAGAATAGAGTCAAAATCCTACCTTATCCTACCCCACCCATTGCCAACCCTATCTATAAGTTTCAAACTTACTACTTAAAAAAATTATTTGGATGACCGAATAAAATTTTACATTAATCATGCATCAAAAATTAAAACTACTTTCAGCATTACGTGGAATGTACAATAACAATTTTCACTATAAACATGTAAGAATCAAGGTTTTACAACGGCTCCACTTTTTCAACCCTACTGAGGAGTAAGAGTTGAAAAACCATAGGAGTGACGTCTTCCGATCTTCCGTGTTGTTTAATGATGCCAGCGGAGTGACGAGATCGAAGTTAATGATTAGAACCTAAATCATGTATAATACCTGATTTTTATCATCTCTTACACACATTTGCATCGCAGTTATGTGTAACTCGTCACATCAACTAAACAGCCTATTCAAGTAGGTTTTGGAAGGAATTTATACAATATGCTTAAGAAACCAACCAGTACAGGTTTCAGAATCCAGAGTATAAATGTATAATTTTAACAACTTTATTGAGAGCTCAACTACACATACCCTATCTCTTCATTTGTTCCCTTGGAGCACAAGTGCAACTCGCACTCATCAAGCTATCTGGTAGTAACAATCCGCGCGACCTGATCTTTGAGTTAACCAGTTGAGTAAGGGACTTCCCTTCCTATAAAAAATCATATAAGGTTACATTAAGAGAAAGAACAAGACAAGGCAAGGAACTCATTTCCAGACCTAAACACTGGGAATGACGAGACGTACTTTATATGAACAGTTCATGAAAGAGGTGAAAATTCAGTAGCACCCTAACTGGACGAGCTAAAAATTGATATGAACAGGTGAAGAATTCAGTTGCACCTAACAGCATGAGCTAAAGCTCATTACACAGTGAATCTCTAGCTTCAGAACTAGGTGGGGATAACAAATCAATATTTCCTATTAAAAATTGAAAGAGCACACATCGGTGTCCTATTTGCCAGCCAAACTCCAGAATTTATCTTCCCACCTGGTTAAATGTTGCATAGTTAGCCACCCTAGCAATTCACAGGAATTTACATTAGCTACTTGTACTTTCAGTCACTTTTTTGTCATCTGCTGTATCCTGCTTCTTGTCCTGACCATCAACCAATTCCTGATCCAGAGAAGTAGCAGCATGTAAATCCAGATTTTCACTTTGTGTTTGAACTGGTTCACAGGTTTCAGTGCTTGGTCTCTCATCAAGAGATTCTGATGGTTTAGTATCCACTGGTTCATCCTTTGTAGGCGGATCACCAGATGAGTCAGATGATGGCTTAGTTGTGTCAGGATCTATGGTCCCTGATTTGATCTCAGGTTCTCCATTGGGAAGACCAGAAGGGTCACCAACATCAGAAGACTCCCTCCATTCAACCCACTCAACTGGTTTTTCAGTTCCGTCATTTTCTAATTTTTGTATTGCTTCAGGTGATGATGTTGCAGTGTCTGCTAACTCCTCATCTTCACCCCCAGTTACATTATCATCTCTACTGGTATTGATGGCACTCTCCTCAGCATTAGGTGATGAAGAAGCAAGAGAGGCAGTTGAGCGCTCATTGACTGCCCGATCTCTATCCTCCTCGAAAGCAAACCAGTTGGAATTCGTAAAGAGAGACCCACTGCAAGTGCCAAGGTAAATGTTGAGAAAAACAAACGAAAGCAAAATTAACATAACAGAAATGATAGTTCATTCTACTTAGAAAACTGAAATAATAATGACAAAAAAAAAGGCACGCCATTCACCTTTCATGGTCCTCTCCCAACCGTAAAGAAGAAATAACCACCTCTGCAGATTCATCATCAAAATAGACATCCTGCTATACATAATCATTAATTTCAGAAGCTTCATTATGGTCATGAAACAAATCTAAGAAGAAACATAAGAAGTGAAAAAGACAATCATGATAATCACAATTTAAAAAAAGAAAAGGATAAAATAAATTGTGCAGTGACTGCAGAGATTTGTGCAGGTGAAAACTTAAGATACACAGAGCTGGGATTGAATTCCAGAATACACACCTTGTAGCTAAGATCATGGAAACAGACATCCACGAATTACTACTACTTCTACCAACCCAAATGGTTGGAGACATTATCATAGGCCACAACAAAAAAAATACAAAATATATAAAAGGCTTGTAGAAAAGGCATAAACTATGGATATTCAAAAGAAATGTAGAAACATTAAGTATTCTCGATATTGAGGCACTATTATTGATGAAAACTCACACCAAGTTGGTATAGATAGTCTCTTTGTATTGTCATACAGTTCATATATATTCTCTATCAACGAACAAAAATAGCTCAAATTGGATTTCAACTTCTTCATATTCCCTTCTTTCTTAGGTTGATCTATAATTATTAATATCAAAATAGCCAATTCAAGCAAAGACTGCAAACAGTAAATTATAAAATAACACCTAGAAAATGCACTCAGTCAAAAAATTCACAAGAAAAACAACAAAGCTTAAATTCCAATAACCCACTCACTATAAGATCAAAAGTTTCCCAAGGTTAGGTGCATTAAACAAGCAGTCTAAAGCTCATATAACAATATATGGAGACTGGAAGATCAAACATCTATGCCTGTATTGTATGCACAACATACTTGAGAGGTGAATGGTGAACCTAACTAATGCCCTAATGTAGCACAAATCTTGCACAAGACATTACCTTTTCCATCTAGGTTTAAATTGTTCATGTGAGAACATCCAAGTAATTAACCTCCAAAAAGGTAATTATAAATTCAGTTCACCACAAGTCCTAGTACTGAGGAAAATAAAAAGCATACCTCATCATCTCGTTCAAGTGAGCCATGAACCTGAAACACATTTAGGTCAAGAATTAAAAACTATAGAAGACATTATGTTGATAAGTAATGGTACCAAAACAATAGTAAACAAAGCAGGATAATAATTGCCATTGAACTTTTGGAAGAAATTAACTATCAACCACTAAAAAAGCAGTAAGCGGTCCATGAGGAAAACATGCAAAAAGCACAAACTGACTATTTGTTGGAAAACTTTCATCAGCAATTTCACAAAATAAGTAGCAGCTGGTGAAATTAAGAAGAGTTTATTAGCAGTTTTCAGTAAGAACCACAATTTCAATTAAATTAAAGAACCTGAATAACATGCAAATTCCAAAAAAGCTGAAAAACTATGTGCTTTTCACCCTGCTTGGAATTGATTATAACAATGGAAAAACTGTTGCAACTCACTTTCTCGTACACTTGTACCTACCAGACAATTTCATAAATTACTCTTTTAGGCCTTCTTGGACCCAGAAAAAAGCTGTTGCATTTGAGTTAAATCACCTGATATTTTGACACTCCACACAACTTATCATTTTAGGTATTCAGTTTACTTCCAGCCATTTTTAATAAGACTGTTTAACTGGCAACAATAATAACAGATCAAGAACCAATACTATTAAGTTGATAAAATAAACCTTGAAATGCTCTTATGAAAAATTATACATGTTTAGTTTCAAAATTCAGGCCTATAAATAATGACACTAAGAAAAGCACATTCAGCTTTGGACTAATGTAAGCGACTTTACCTCTTCAATGTCTTCATTATTGTAAATACCATAACGGAAGGCCTGACTTAGGTTATTTGCCAAGGCTGCAACATCATAGTCCCGATCCTGGTAATCATCCTCATCACTATCCCTATTCCTGTCATGCAACGCTGTCGGTCTCCTGTAACAACCAATTTGTTTATAGTTGTTAGAAGACAACAGACATACATAAAACTGCACTTTGTGACCCACACTAAGATGGAGACTGAAGAGTTAGAAGAGAACCCACACAAAAGCCGCCACAGGTCATAACCCCAACAATTATAAGAATTTATTTTCAACGACAAAAAAAGTCACAGTCAAGCTCTTTTGGTTTCAACGCGCACACTGACTGTAATTCTTTTTTGTAGCAGGATAAAAAATGAGTGAATGACTACAATCCCACAAACTTCAAACAGATGGTAGAGTAATATTCACAACGGAGCTAAAACACTCAATAGGATCTTTGCCATCGTAAGTAGCATGCAGTCATCCAGGAGGGGGCAAATTTTAATTTAAAGCTCATTTAGAGTGCACATGCTGATCAACCATTTGTCAGAAAGAATATGGAGCTAAGACAAATAGAACATACCCACATGCCCACTGATAGACATTTTCCACAGCATTCCGCTTTGATAGAATGTTCATGTACCAATCTGTCCATTCACTGTATCTCTGCGAATACAGAAAAGTTTGAGAAAGGGAGCTCAGGATAGACAGTGTCAACATTCATTCTATGCAATTAAAAGCTAAAACAACAGACATTCACTTACTGAAAAAAGCTGGTTGAACAATAGACATCAAACAGTATAGCCATACAAGTTTAAGCACTATAAAATCCTACCACAATAATTGCTGCAGACATAGTAACAGACCTGCAAATGTTCCTGAATCACACTGTTGTTATTGCCAAACTGGACAAGTTTGTTAGATATGCGAGTTAAGTGTCCTATGCTTCCTATCCTAGGTGGTGCTTTGTTTTCAGCATGTGTTGTTGGCTGCAAGGTATTTGCAAATAAAAATCGGATCATTAAAATGTTATTCATCTATATACAGATGAACATATTTAAACAAAAAATTTGTTCAGGGAGACATGAACTATAGAAAAAATGCTGATGCACCTTGTTTGCACCAGATTCCAACGTGTTATGTTTTTCTGCTTGAATAATTCGCCCAACAAAATCACAATCACGGAGAAGATGTTCCACGAGAAAAGAATTCTTACTCTCCAAGCATGAAATTATGATATTTTCAACATGGTGATGCAAAAAGTTATTGTATGGGTACCTACAATATTCAGTGTATTAGCAATAAAATTGGATAACTCTACCCCCACAAATAACAGAATTACTAAAACTTACTCAAAGAACAAGTCTATAATTCTTTGTACTGCTCCAAGATCAATCAATTTCTTTTCAGCAGCTTCACTACCAACAGTTACCAAGACCGATAGAAATTCTACAATCTGAAAGGATGTGTTCTATTAATAATTTAAAATCAAAGCAAAGCTAAATTACCATTCAACATCTTCAAAACCATGGTTCAGGGTTTAAAATAGCAGTAGCAAAGGTCAACCACCAATGACTAAATCTCAAAAAGCAATGCATTTTGTCCACATACCTTCAAACGATGTTTTCCGAGAGGTGGTTGTAACTTGCCAAAGGTGGTTAGCAACTGACTTTCGGCAGAAGAAATATCCAAAAGCTTGAGTAGATCACCTACAGAAAAGAGACTGATGAGCATTTATTTTCTCCAGCAGCTTTCAAAATAAATCATGAAAACAAGACAAGTACACATGCCGAAACTAACTTAACTAATTGAAATGAACCCACTTAGTACAAAACACTTGTCAAATATTAGCCATAGCGCCAAAAGCAAATGAGCTTAGATGGCATTCCATACCGCCCAAGTCAGAGATAAACAACACACAAAGTCTTCATTTGGATGGGTCTAATCTAGGCAGTTAACAGGAATATAAGAACATGGTGAGTTCCCTGGAAAGAGGACTGAACTCAAACCACAGCCATTCAGTTCCTCTCATTTCAAAAGCCTTATTGCAGCCATGGTTCAGGTCTGTTTTCAATCCTAAACTAGACCTATCGAAAACTCCCTAACAAGCATCATAGTGGTGAAGGCAGGTTGGCTGACATCTGTCAACACCATCTGCAATAATGGCACTGGGGTAGCTATTAAAGAACATTATTTTAGACCTCATCTGTTCTTATGATCCTAAAAAGAATAAAGTTTTCTACAATCAAACATGGAAGTAATAGGTTCTTTCTGGGAAGAAATTTTACCTAGGTTCTCAAGCATGCCATCTACGGTTTCAGGATTTGCAGTTACCGTAGAGCCATTATTCATTTTATATGCATTAAATCCTCCAATAGTAAGTTTCTTAGGATCTAGCAAAGATATACATATGGACAGAGAGTTAACAAGAACAGATTTTGGCCGAGAGTCCTCCAGAGCATGCCGGAATAATCTTCCTATGAAACTGCAGATAGAAGATAATATAAGATATTAATAAACAAAGAACACTTAATGTACCAACCTCAAGTCCCTAAAAAAATCAATATATGGTAGCATTCGTTTATAAAAGCTGTCTTGGGAGTCTACCTCGGGCTTTTTATTTTGGAACAAAGCCCTGCTGGAGCACATCGTGTAATAGCACACAGGGTTTCTGCTGCATTAGCATGCACCTCAGGAGAATCCTGTAAAAACCACAGTAGAGGAATGTACTGTTAACATCATTCCCTAACCTCATTTCATAAAGAGAAATAGAGAATACGGTTACGTGCATTATCATTACACCATTCACTCAAGCTTCTCAGCAATAGGTCAAATGTTGCAGGGACCTTTTGATTACTAGGATGTTTGCTCAGAAGGTAAAATATGGTTATTTCTTTCTTGGATATTGTTAAGATCCAATTGCAAGGCATGGGGACTTGAGTCCCACATTTAAAATATAGGAGGTTAATTGCTGGTTTACAAGCCCTTGATCTCTACAACCCACTATGCTAGGTTTTTGTTGTGTGATTCTTCCCAAGGTTCTTATCAATTGATATCAAAGCCTTCCACCTTGACTCTAAACTGAAATCAGGCAATGTGAGTGGTGTCTAACAACATCATAGTCTTCCACTAGGACAGCTCCCCTGGCTTAGTGCACAACCATCCTGTAGGGGCACTAGGGCTGTGAAATTATGTTAGGATTCATATGCAAGATATGCGACTTGAGTCCCATTTCAGAAGTAGGGATTTATATAGCCTTGTGCTCTCTAACCACAATAGCTAGCTTTTGTGGAGCGGTTCTACCAGTTCTTATCAGATTCTTGAGAATAGTGTGCTTGATTCATTTATGGTTTTTCTTCATTTATCTTGGTGTATATTATCTTCTTGCAAACAATATACATTTTTAATTAAAAAAATATCCTACTCCCACATAGTAGCATATCCACAACTGGGTTTTCCATATTTATAGATATTTTGAAAACCAACACTACTTACTGAAGAACTGAACTTGTCAACAATCATATCAAGCACATCGGTGTCTTCAATCCACTTCATTGCATCCACATGATTTACATACATGTGCTCATCAGCACCAATCAAGCGTATCAAAACCTGGGTTTTAAGGGACAGAAAAAAGAAAAATTATTACCAACATAACAATTTACTTGCACACTACAATACAAGGGAATAGAAATCTTAGTTACCCATGGAAGTAAATATCTTTTTAAGACTAAAATAATATAATGCATGTGACTAGCAAAAGTAATATCATTAAAAAAATTCAAATATATTTTGTGCCATAAACCAACCTCCATAACAGATGTAATTCCAATCAAATCGACTAGTTTATTCACAATTTCCTGGTGAGCCTGGATAGCCATAAGGACAACATATTAGCAATTACAACTACACAGAAGCACAGCAATATATACCACAAAATGCAGAAAAGTTCAGACCTCAACATTTTGAACTTTCAAAACAATGACAAATAGTTACAATTAATTCATTATGCAACACTAGCGGCTTAAAAAGGACACTGTTAGATTTTTTTTTTTTAGGTATCTGTACAATGAAAAGGAGGAAGATAAATAATTTGCATAGAGGAAAAAAGCTGCATTTTGAGGAAGTGATTAAGAGTTTAACGACTATTACTTCCAAGCATGGAAGGGATGTGAAGTAGGAAGAAGAAAATAGAATGAGTAGTTACCGTTGGTTGCTTCTAAGAAGTGGGTGATGGTGGTTTTTTCATAGGAAATAGATAGATGAAATTTGGCACAAAAATTGGTCAGGCTCCTTCAAATATTGTATAGATATAGATGTATAGATTTAGACGTACATATAATAAATCCTCAAGAGAGGACAAAGAGGCAAAACTTGTAATTATCATAACAATTAATTAGCAATATTGAAAAGAAAATGTCTAGTTCTGCAATAATCACGTCCACTATACGATTCAATGTGATACAGAGATGTTTCTATGTGGAATAAATAAATAAATAAAAGATGGGGTGGACTTACTTGAACATATTGCACAAAAGGAACTGTCTTCCGTAACAACAGGCATACAACTACCTAACAACATAAGAACTTGATAAATATGCACCCAAGATTATTTGTTTAGAAGATATTATAATAAATTAAAATGAGCGACAAGGAAAATAAACAGAACATAGTTATCAAATAATTATTCAAATTGTAAATCAAGAATGACATTGAATCAAAAAAAATTAGAAGAAATTAAAGAATAAGGAGTGAAAAGTAAACCTGCATATATATCATAGATCATATACATAATGTATATGCGGAATATACCAGAATTCTGTGTTATATCACGGCAAAATACTAAATGTACTAATTTTAATCCATATACCACAGGCAGGATATCAAAGAATTATAAGATTATGTTATATCCCATCCTCCTCCTTCGCTCTAGCATTTTTTTCCCCTTTATAGAACTTCATCCTTTGCTCTATTCTTCTCACACCGCACCATCACACAAGGGACATACTAAGTCATGATAGGAATTTTGCCCATCTGTCCTTAGTTTATTTAAGGTAAAATGTGAAAATTTCAGGGTCTATTCGGCTTTGGATCATGTCAGGTCTTCATCACCAACTCAGATTTTCTAATGCAACCCAGAAAAACTCAAGAGGACCCTGAATCCTAGAACATGATTCATGCAGCAATTCACTCTCCAATTGGGATTGTCTGTGTCGCAAATCGTATCACACCAGTCAACACAAATCACAAACCACAAGATTTCTACAACTATGAAACATACTGCTAATTTCTAATTTTGTAGAGCAAGTTTAGACCAACTCAACCATGAATTAGTTTTGAAATCACAAATAAGTTTGAGGTTACAAAGCAGAATAACCCTTTGTGCGAAATTTTACTTCTAGTCAAGCTCAACTCTTCCCACACCAAAAGTAATTTTTACAGTGACCAAGCATGCAGTAAAATTCAAATCTCACTAAATCAGTACCTTGCAAAAATATCCAGCAAGTAAATTGCCATGAGAGTGATCTGGCTCCAAAAAGGAGAACAACTTACTCATCAACTGCCCAAAAAAAATGAATCAGATCTTCTCAAAAATAGTGAGAAAAAATCATTTAGATATAATGTCTTACTTCCTCATCCTCTACAAGAGTTGTGAGTATAGCATCAACTTCGCAGGTGAATACCTCACAAGCAATAAAAGGGAACCTGTTACAGAATAATAGGAAAAACATGTATCATTACAAAAATCTACCAAACAGGAACTTAAAGCAATATCCAATCCAAGCAACCTACTTGAAAGTTCGCTTCTTTTCAGCATCCTCAGCAGCTTCTTCAACAATGTAACGTATCAATTGTTCAACCTGTGCTTTTCCAGACAAACTGCAGTACAGCAGTAGACAACATAAAACCATTAAATGAAAAAAGAAAAACAACAGTACTGCACCAATCAGATAGAGGGTAACCTAACTGTCTTGGGGTGGGGGTGGGATAGCCAAAACCATCAAGAATGACCAAGTTTAAAAGTGTTTTCAATAAAAATAATTTGAAATAGGACATAATTTGAAATGGGACTTTGTTGTTTCACTGTAACAATTGGCCAATCACATAATATAGTATCAATAAGGGACTAATTTATCTAGAACACAATTACACAACCAATATCAAAAGTTTAAGTATACGGAGTTAAAATCATAGGCAGCAAGAGACGACATTAAGGAGTTTACTAGACAAAATCTGTGTCTTTTCCTAAGTGGCTGTTTCAAAATGTGGTGTTGTGGATTGGGGAAGGGGGGATGAAGAATCCACCTAAGCATCCATAAAATATTTTTACCAAAAAAATTACACTAAGATACTTCATTAACATCATCCTACGAAAATTAATCAAAGCAGGAACAATAAATAACTGAAACTGCAGTATGAATTAAGAAAGTCAACTAATAACAGGGTTAATGGAGTTATTCAATTTATCTTTTCACTGTGTATATTTTAGTCTTTGGTTTTCAATTATTTCATTGTAGACCCATAATTACCAATAATCTATGGTGTTTTACTATTGTCACCATGGCAACCTTTCATCTAAATTATGTCACCAAGCGACAGATCACAATGAAAATATGTTAATAAATAATCATGTTAATATGAACGGCTTTAATTATTTCAAGCAAGTCTCTTGTCATACCATTCCCACCCATAAGCAGTATTCACAAGACAAAAGTAATTATTCATAAGCTGAGATCTTAAGCTGTCTAATGAATAATATTATAGTTCACTACATAGAGACCAGTTTCGTCAAAAGAAAAGCAGATAAAACGACTAAAACAAAGCCAAAAAAATTCTAATAAGAAATTCATCCTAACAGAAATAAGAGTATTACAAATTTATAAGGCGACTATTAAGAGCTTTGCATTCTTGTATAATTTCATCTTCATCAAGTAGTTCTTCCAAAGTGAAATTGTCCCTATCCAAAATGGTCTCCACCTGCAATATAATACAATACACATAACAAATAATAAAATCACTAACAAATTGAAGTTAAATCGATTTCAGACTCCCAAAGAAATAAGGAATAAATGCAATCCAAATTTTAACTCTAGACTGTAAGGTTGCAAGCTTTCCTACACCTTTGAGAAAAAAGATGTTATTTGGGATGAATTGCGTCGTTGTTAGTTGTGAAAATAAACCTTTTCATAAATTACAATGCAGCAGATTTTGTACATACTACTACTGTTACACTGATCTTACGAACTCAAAACATTTCTGAATTCATTCAAAGCAAATTTAAGCCAACAACCACCTCTCAGTATCGTTGGTTTAGTATAATATCTACAAAGAATTCCCCCAAGAGAACCTAAAATTCATGTGACAGTAACAACAAACAGTAAGACGTACAAGAAATCCATCGCCGTACTATTCAGGCAGGGATCTTCATGCACCAAACAAAACATCCAAGATTATGGAATAGTATAACAAATTTCAAAAACATCATTTCACGTAACACTGCGCAAATTTCACCACCAGAAAGAAAAATTCACATCGACCAATCATGGCAAAGCTCCGATCACTCTAATTCTCACAATAGCAACAGCATCAGATTCCACAATCAATCATCCAAAAACTAAATCAAATCAATCGCATAGTAAATTAATTGCAAGAACCCTCCGTACGGCCACATTTTCAATAGAACCAAACGGAAAATCAAATCAGAGCAAACACCACATAAATTAAAACAACCAACAAATCAGTGCACTAAAGCAGCTTGCAGAACAACGCACAAATATCGAAGAAGTATATGAAATGAGAGAGTACGGAACTCACAGGAGACGCAGTAGACAAGCCAGCCATGCGCCAAAACATCTTGAATTCTCAGAGGAGGAAGAAGAAAGAATCGGATCTGGCAGGGCGCAGAAACCCTAGCGGCTCGGGTTCCCAAATCGAATCAGGAACGGGGGAAACCCTAGAATCGGGAACAGCGAGGAGGTTGGATAGATCGAAATGGAAGCGAAAAGCAGAGAGAAAGAGAGAGTGAAAACCAAAAACCACCTTAAATCGCGGGAGAAAAGATTGCTTACAAGCAAATGAATAGCATAGCACTGCAACCTTTCATCAAAGCATTCATTCGTATATATATTTACTGTGAATGTGAATTTTGAAATTTGCATAGGCTTTATTAGCTTACTCTCTTATTCATTTTGATTTTTCTTTTTCTCTCATTTGCACACATTCTTTCTTTCTTTCTTTTTTATTTGAAGAGGGGAAAAAATATTTCTCAAAAAAAAAATACACAACAAATTTATAAAATTATTTAACCACAATTAAATAATATATATAATTTTATGAAATATGTTCTATTTTTTATGTATTGGTTCCATTATTTTTAGAATAATTTTGTCATATATAATATAATATTATATATGTAATCTTAGGAAAAGTGAGTTCAATTTATATGAAAGACTTTAGATAAAATAATAATTTGATGTGATTTTGTATGAAATTGAAAAAATGATGGGTAAGGAAATACAAAATATCATGAACTGTTTATGGCTTCTCCTCCAAAGTTGGAGGATTATTGTTGTCCACTTGCTAAGTCGCTAACGGGAAGCACTCAACGTGTCTCCAAATTTTTGGATCACATTTTCTTTTCTCTGATAAATTTTCATTCTTCTGTTGATATAAAATTTTGGCAATCATAAGATAGTCAAAGAAAAGCTATCGTCTAAGTCTAACCGGGACAAATAAATAAATAATAAATAAGGAATTGGTGATGTAAATAACTCATGTTGTTGATGACTATGCCGGAGATGACATAGGAGTTGTTATGTATTTATTGTTTTGGCTTAGTATTATTTTGCTCCACTTGTGTGTTGAGCTCTTCTTTCAAAAAAAAAATAAAGAAAAAACTATGGTCTAATATAAAATAATTAATAATTAATGTTAAAATTATCAAATTATTCTCTCAAAAAAAATATTATTTTGTATAATTTTGTTTGTGTATCAGTATTAAATATTACATAATGAATTGAAAAATGGCATATAATAAATTAAATTTATATGTCTATATTTATTAATGACATATGAGTATGTGACAAAATGAACATAATATTAATCTTTTTTTAAAAATCAAATTGAATTGCTGAATTTTTTAAAAAACAGGTTAATTTAAGCATGATATTTCGTAAGTCTATTTTGAAGATAACCCTCTAATCTATCTCCTTGCAGCATTTATCGCCAATCAACATCATCAGTAACGTAATTTTGCAGTGAATACGATAAATACAATAATTGTGTAGCAAAACAATGCCATATTTTCTTTCTTTTTTTTTTTTTGATAATTATATATGTAACCGTTAAACTTTAAAATGATCTCTGAAATTATATTCAAAATTCAAAATAGTCCCTAAAATTAATAATTACTCATTTTTATCTTTGAAATTTCATTCCGAGACGCAGAGTCGTCCTTTAGGCACATTTCATTCATTTGGTATCACCAGAAAGTTGATCTCTTTAGGCACATTTCATTCATTTGGTACCACCAGAAAGTTGATCTGAACTCCTTTGTAACACGCTAGATACATAATTGCTAACTGATATGGATTAGTAAACTTTTTTAATACAATTTGGTCCTTAAATCAAAATTAAAAATCCTAATTTCCAAATTTAAAAATCACTCTCTGCAGTACCTCATCTCTTTTCTTCTCTTCCGTTTTCTTTTTTTCGCTTGGAGGTTGTTCAATAAGGTTCCGGACGAGGCAAAGAACGTCGTGACATGGACTGTGATGGTTGATGGGTATACTAGGAATAGGGATATGGAAGTTGTCAGGGAGATCTTTGAACAGATGCCAATGAAAAACTGCTTTGTGTGGTCATCTATGATTTGTGGTTATTGCAAGAAAGACAGTGTCGAGGAGGCTGGGGTGAACGTAAGGTGAAGATTTGGAATTCAATAAATGCTGCGCATGTCCAAAACGAATTTCGTAAAAAAAGCACTGCAACTTTTTGAGGGAATGAAGGGTGAAGGGTTTTAGCAGATTGGAGGAATCAAATATAAAGCCTGATTGAATCACTTGTTTCATTGTGCTCTCTGCTTGTGCTCATGGTGATTTGATAAATGAGGCTTTGGAAGTAGCAGCTAAAATAGAAAGATATGAAATTGAAATAGGAATAAGACATTATGAATGCATGGTTGACCTATTAGGAAGAGCAGAGAGATTAAAGAAGGCTTATGACTTGATAAAGAGAATGCCAATAAAATTGAATGAAACTGTTTTCGGGGCATTGCTTGGTGCATGCCATATTTATTTAGACGTGCAAATGACAGAACAAGTAATGAAGTTAATCGGTGCAAGCACTGTTTCAAGTTTTGATTCTCTCAATATGCTCTATTCAAGCTCTGTTCAATACCTATGGTTGTCTCTTGCCTCTTGCGTTTTGCATGGCCGACACGTTAATATGGAAGCTACATGTTAAGCAAACAGAACCTGCGTATTGGCCATCGTTTCTGACATCTTCATAACTCTATAAAACACCCTAAACACCAATATTTAAAAAAAAAATCATTCTTTTTTCCATATATAAAATAATTTCTAGAAATATGTTGTTATATTCATCTACATGAACAAAACATAAATAATAAAAAAATGAGATATTTATTTTCTCTAAAAAATACAAACACTCATGGCCCCTAATGTGGCATTTTAGCACAATAAGTGAAACAATTTTTTATTTTCTTCAAGAATGCATGATTAATAGATAGAGATCAAAGTAGTCGAACATGAAAATTATTGGGACTATATATCGAGTTTGTACTTCTCTTTTTTATTTATTAATGCATAATAAAATCATGGACAACCCCTCTTATTCTTTTAAATTAGTACATCAACCTAAATCACTCACACACATATATGTGTGGTGACTAGGGTTGAGCACAGGTAACGGGTATCCGATTATTCGTCCGAACTCGAACCAAACCAATTAAATTGGTTTTAGAACCAACGGGTAATCGGGTCCAACACGAATCAAACCGATGGCTATTTCTAGTGATTGATTCGAGTATCAGTTCTGGAAGTGCGAAATCCGAACCAACCCGTGAACCCGATCATATATTAATTAAATAAAAAATATATATTTCTATTACACTTTTGTATTTAGCTTCTAATATGTTTGGTATTTAATAAGTTTGGATTTTAATGTGTTTAGTGTTTAATATGTTTGAATTTTAATGTGTTTAGTTTTTAATGTATTTGGTATTTAACATGTTTGAATTATTTCTATTGATGTTACATGTTTATTGTACTTGTTGAATTTTTAAGATAAAAATTTGGATTTTTTTATGAATTTCAAAGTCATCGGTACCCAATTATCCAAACCGAACCAATCCGTTTTTAATCGATTTGGTTTGGTTCGGGTACTGACATACACAAAAAAACACAAATCCAAACCAAACCAAACCAATTACATTTTAATTGGTTCAGTTCTAATTTTTTCTTGAACTCGAACCAAACCGACCCGTGCTCACCCCTAGTGGTGACGGTTCTAGGTGTATGGACAAGCACCCATTACAATTTAAAATTTTTTTAAATAGTACATGATAATAATATTTATTTATTTTTATTAAATTATTAATTTTTATCTTACAATATTATTTTATTTAACTTTTAAAATTTAATATTTAATTTGAGAATTTTATATTAAATGTGTTATAACGATCAATTCTCAAATTTAAATAAAATTAGTATTCTTTTTTAAAAATCAACTTGAAAAAATATTATTTATGCATTGATGTTTCTTCTTTTGAAGTTAGTTTTAGTTTTTCGTGTGATAATTGCATTAATTGAAAAAACTTTCTAAACTATGAATATCATCAAGATCTAATTATATAAAATGTGAATTTTTAAATGATCATTTAGTAATATATGTAAAAAAAAAGAAATATAAAAAGAAATTTCAATTGTATTGTTAAAAAAAAGATTATTCAATCTTTTTAAAATATGAAACTTAAAAAAATAGAATTTTAAATTATATGTTATTATTTGAATTAGTATTTTAGTATTTTAATTTGATAATTAGACATTTTAAATAATAATAATAATAATAATAATAATAATAATAATAATAATAATTATGCTACGTGTGCATAAAAAATAACCATTCATAAGAATATATATTCAAATTCAAAATATATATTAAAAATGAATTAAATAATATATGTATTTATACACAAATATATAATAAATAATTTGATAGCTAATTTTTTTATATATACATAATATTTTTTATAAAAATTATTATCATATTATATATATTCTACTCCACTGTCAAAATTTTCTGAATCTGTGGGGGTGGATATATATATTTTTGGATTTTAAGCCATGATTAATAGATCTGGCGGAATACTCTGCTCATGTCTAAAAACATTTTCAGGATCCATTTTATTCTTTATTTTCACTAACTTTTTGAAATTTTTCTGATAATATGAAATACCCCATGCAGCTGCTTCTATAAAATTTGCGGCATTTTTCTTATTCATTCCTAAATCCAGATCTCTATAATTCACATATGCTATCCTGCCTAGATTATCAGTCTTCGTATAAGGGGTCATGTACTTGTAGATCTTTTTAATCCAATCTAAATGCTTTGACCCATTCTTGTATGGACTGAATTAGATGGGTTTTTATTGGCTTTTACAACACATCAAAATTAAAAGATAAAATCAAATAAAAAAAGTATCTAACAAAAAAAAAAGAAAAAAAAGATCATCTAACAATCAAATCAAATAAAAAAAATTATCTAACAAAAAAAAAATAAAAAAAGATCATCTAATAAAATAAAAAATAAAAATCATTGTTACAAAAACACACTGCTTTGCTAGGGAGCTTCTTTATTCGCATTTTGCAATTCTCTATTCAACAAGTAACACTTCTTTTATTTTTGAGTTCAAATATAAAAAATTAGATATTTTTTATTTATTTAATTTAATATTATTTTAAATTTTATTATTTATTTAATTTAATTTTTTATATGATAAAAAATACTAGAATATCTAATAAGTATTGATATTATTGTATTTGTATAAATTAATAAAAAATTCAATAAATATTATAAATCGTTAAAAAGTTTAGTTCTAATTCAATTATTGAAGATTTCAAGTCACTAAAGACTCGAAGAGTTTTATTATAAATTATTTTGTATTTTTTATCTGTAGAATTATTTATTTATTATCTTATTAGTAAGAAACTTAAAGAATAATTATATTTATAAATTTTATTTTAATATAAATATTATTATTAAATTTTGATGTTAAATTTTTTGCCCCTCCAAAATTTTGTTTCAAGATCCGCTATTGGAGAGGAGAATTGCCGAACCTTTTCGCGAACAGTGCCGGAATTGGAGAGCACGAGCTCAAGCTTAGATTTTCGCAGAAAGCCAAACGAGCGAGCATCCGGTTAATAA